>NW_011494716.1:1773192-1798116 GCF_000754665.1 Bison bison bison | reverse complement strand
GGAAGCTGCAGAGAGTGGGTGGACCTCATCACACCAGGAGGCACTTACTTTGGAACTCTGATCTTGATGTGAATGTAGTGGTCTCCATAGCCATAACTGTTAATCCGCGGGATGCCCTTCCCACTCATCCGAATCTTCTGATCTGACTGAGTCCCAGGGGGGATCTATAAAGAAAGGAACCTCAGGTTTTCCTCCACCTCCACCCAAATGAAAACATCTCACGACATGAAGACAATCTTACTCCCGAAAAGAACTCCATTCAGGTTTCTAGATAAAACCCACCAAACACCACACAGAAACTGGCTAGGCTGGGTCTACCCTGAGCAGAGCCTGTGATGGGCTTGGGGGCCAGGAGTCTGGGGTGGCGAGCCCACAGCAGGAGGAAAGGAGCTCAGGGAGTAGGACCTGGGAGGAAGCAGAGCCAACCTGGGGCGCCACTGAAGCTGCTGCCAAGCCCACCAGGATGGACACGGCCCAGGAGCTGCTTCCCGGCCAAGTCACACCCAAGGCGTGGCCCACACTCCTCCTGCCTTCCGCCAGGTTGTTCCCAGGTTTCAGCCATTTCCCGTTTTAGAAAGAAAAGAGCAGTGAGAACGTGCTTGCACTCTTACCGTCACATTGATGGTCTCGTACAGGCCCTGCGTTCTGGCGGTGCCCCCGAGGATGGCCTGAGCTATGGAGATAAAGAGGTCCGAGTGGATGTCTGCGCCGTCCCTCCGGAACACAGGGCTTTTCTGCACCTACGGCCAAGCACGGGAGGGTTACCAACGCTCAGAGAAGTCCTTCTGGAGAGCAGACCACAGCCGCGGCTCAGCGTGCAGCATCCAGGGAGACAGGGTACTTTCACCAAAGCGCCCACCTCCCCCAGGCTCCGGGAGTTACAGGGCAGCTTCTTCCTTCACTGCAATGCCACAGTGTCCTCTCAGATGAAGCTATTCAAGTCTTGAGGGAAATAAAACTAAATTTTGAAAATTAAAAAAAATATAAAAATCTTACTTTACTAGAGACACAGATTAATACAGTCTACAAAGGAAGAAAGGGTTTACTTTCCAGAGTCTTTTGGTACAAGCTACCTTCAAGTCAGACTAGCAGCACTGGAATGATTCTGATTTTATAAGCACTGTTTTTTTTATCTCAAAGACATTCTTTGTCTTCCAGTGATTTCTTCTTTTCTTCTCTACTATCAGCTGGGAACAATCTGAATTCTCTATCAAACCTTCTTCATAGACTGGCTTCCAGACTGAGACCTTTCTCTTCAATTTCTCAGTCTTAAAGATTCACCCTTTACATTATTTTTGTCTTTGTTTTAAACTATGAAATATTTCACATATATGTAAATCAGCACAAGTAATTAGCACACGCTGTACACACAACCCTGCTTAGGTCACAGAAGACCAGGACACAGGTGACTTCTCCCCTCCTGCTCACCCCTCCACAGTAGCTGCTACATTTAGTCTTTATCTTTCCTAGGAGCGTCTGTTTACCTTTTCTACATGTTCCTAAACAATACATGACACCACCTCGCGTGGTTTGAAACTACACAGATGACCTCATTCCTCGGCCTGCAGCCCGCTCACTCCCTGTCCGTAACCGAGAGCTACCAGGGCGTCTCACGCCAACATGTGTGTCTCCAGCTTCTGCTCCTAGGTGCCCACAGTGCAGCCCCCTCGCCATCTCCTCCCGAAGGCAGCAGGTCACTGGCAGTGCTCACAGTTGTAGACAAGGCTGGCACACACCTTGCCTCCGCCTGCCGCACCGCCTCAGGGACATGCCTGGTGGAATCAGTGGCAGAGGTGCCACTTCCTCTGTTACCCTTGCCTCAGAAAACTTTGCCTGCACGTCACATGTAAATCTGTAGCTCTGGCACCTACTGTCCCCATGAACAATTCAATACATCAATAAAAAATAAAAGATGTTTTCTGTATTTTTATGAGTGCTTTGTTGCCAACTTGTAAACACCTTGGGGTAACTTTGTTCTCTCCACATTTAGCACAAAAGCTTGATGTAACACATGTTTGATCACCCCGCTGAGGTGGCCACCACTTGCCTTAGAAACTTGAACAGCCAGGCGTATTCCATGAAGCTCCCATCTCACCCATAAAAAGCCTGGTCTGCACCCTCTCCATGACAGCAAGGGCCCAAAAGAGGCCGTGCAAACAGAGCACCTACCCTGAATGTGATGAAAATTTCTCGTTTTCCTACAGGCATCCTCACAGTCTGGCCATCCTCAACTCCTGTAAGCAAGAGAACAATTATTTTGGGACGTCTGAAGGCATTTTCTACACTGGATCTATTTACAACCCACCCACTTACTCATTCCTGTTTCCTGTTAACAAGGAACAACACAGTCACCCAATACGGCAACAAGTAAAACAAGTGTCACTTTTCAAAGGTGCGGCATATAGTACTCGATAACCAAATGACACTTATTCAAGTTTACCAGCAGGTCCACCTAGTACCCCAGTGAGTTTAGAGTCTAGTGGGGCACAGCACTAAAGAATCTGCCTGCCAGTGCAGGAGATGCAGGAGAAGCAGGTTCACTCCCTGGGTCGGGAAGGTCCCTTGGAGAAGGAAATGGCAACCCACTGCAGTATTCTTGCCTGGAGAGCCTACGGACAGAGGAGCCTGGCGGGCTACGGTCCCTGCAATGAGTTGGATGACACTGAGCACACCCACAGGGGAGACAGTTATTAGCTGAATAACACCACCACGTATCACTACAAACAGAGATAAGTGCTTAGAAGGAAAAGATCACAGCTCCAAAGGAACATCTAAGGAAATGCTTCCAGAAGGCTCCCCTGGGGATGAGGAAGCTGCAGACAGCAAGGCAACAAGGGGGAGCCTAAGAAGATAGGAGGCTGAGACCAGGAGGGGCTAGAAGAGGAGGCCAGTGTTTGGCCCCTGAGAATCGCCACAGAGTCTTCAACAGTGTGAGACGTGATCATACCACCCTGTGCAAAGACCACTCCAGGAACAGGATTGGTTTGGGGTGGGGGGTGGGGGTCATAGGCTGGCCCTGGGCGCAGAGAGGGTGGCTTGGCCAGCTGGGCGGGCAGTGGGTACAACGTTGGCCTTGGGACAGAAAGAGGTGGAGGAGCTGCTTCTCGCAGGAGCAGGACAGGCACGCGAGGTGCCGTTTCCCTATGACACGCGCAGATCTTAAGGGTAACTGGTGCAGACGAAAACGCAGGAGACTGTGGTTTCTCCTCGAGTTTCGGCTCCAGAAACAAGGGCAGATGGCCTCGGCTCCCAGCCCCCGTGCGTGGAGGAGCCCAGACCCACCGGCAGGCACGGGGATCACCACCTTCTTCTTCTGCTTAGCCTGTCCTGCTCCTCTGCACACCACACAGGGAGACGTGATGATGGAGCCCCGGCCACCACACCTCCGACACGTGGAGCGCATCACAAAAGGGCCTGTGTTTATGGTTTCCTACAAAGACAAAAAAAATGGGACCCTTAGATACCAGTGCACCCTGACAGCAAGGCCCTAGGACCACAATGAGCATGAGAAACGTCTCACCGAAGACCCGTATGTGTGGTGTGAGCCTGTGCTACAACACACTGCCTGAGGACAAGCTGCAGGAGCTCAAACTGACCTAGAGCACACTGCCTCCTGAATTCCGAACCAAACCTGATTATATGAGACAGAAAAATGAGACAGTGCCTCTCTACAGAAGGTCCCCAAGCCCCCAGAGCTGAGCAAATCACTTTAAAGAGAACCCTCTCTTCCCTTTACAAAAGGGACAGCTGGGAAAGAAAGAGGGAAGTGACAACTGGAAGCAACTCCTACCCAGAGCTGCCCCTGCCTGCCCCAAGGGAGGAGCAGCACAGGCCTCTGTCCCCCACAGCCCCCAGTAGCCCCACCTCATCACAGATGCCCATAAGCAAGGAGGCAAGTGGCTCCTCTTGCAGCCACCCTCACCCCAGTCCTCCAGGAGCCTCCTCGGCTCCCAGCCCCTTGCACAAGTGGGGCCTTATGGTCTGTGGCCACTCTCATCAGGTCTTCACTGGACAATGGAACTCAGTTACCATTTTCTTTAACTCAACATCCTTGGGATTTTTTAGGGGGTGAGGGTAAATTATCAACACGCTGTTGTAGCAAATCAGATACAGAGATATATAAAAAATTAATCTCCCCCTCACCTTGACTCCCAGGGTGACCTGCTCATAAGAGCTCAGTTTTGAGGTGTTCTTCCCATGACTCACTCACTCTCCTTCTCACCATAAAGAAGTTTTTAAGTAAAAATTTTACAAGAAGAGTATATTGCATTCTCACTCTGCAACATGCCTTTCCCTCTCACCTTCATGATGCATCATGACCAATGTACACAGACCTCAATTTCCATTTTAATATTTTTGTTTCAATGCTAAAGAAAAAATATCTCTGCACATAGACACCCTTCAGTTTTACCGTATTATTTCAATGTTCACCAAAGAAATATGAAAAAAGAAAGTCACAACAATTCAGGACCTTGGAGAAAGGACCTCAGATGTGAGAGGAACTGGGATCAATAAAAAGTATCTGTAACAAGAGGCAGTGACTCCGATGGTAAAATGGTAGCCACAACAATCTTCATCTTCTCCAAGCGCGCCCTCTAGAGGAAAGCAGGCACAATTTTACTTTTTCAGACTAAGCTATAAGATTGTGTACAGGTACTGCGGACTCCCATCAGCGGACTGTTTTTTTTTTAAAAAGAAACTTATTTTTATTTATTTATTTGGCTGCTCCCAGTCTTAGTTGCAGCACGTGGGATTTTTAGTGGATGCATGTGGGATCTAGTTCCCTGACCAGGGATCGAACCCAGGCCCCCCGCATTGGGAGCTCTGAGTCGCAATCACTGGACCACCAGGGAAGCCCCCATCAGTGGACTATTATTCAGCCAACAAAGAGAATGTTTAAAAGTACTCAAAGACACGGAAAAATGCCTTCATTATAATAAATGAAAAATAGGAAAAATTTCACTATGATTCTCAACTGATGAAATCTACATACAAATAGGCAAAAACACATCCAAAGTCAAAAGACAAATACAACTAAAATCAATGACAAACACTGGTGATCCAGTGGTTAGGGCTCTGCTCTCACTGCCAAGGGTTCGGGTTCAATCCCTGATCTGGGAACTAAGATCCTGCAAGCTGTTAAGCTTAGCCAAAAAAACGAAAAGATGAGAACCCAGGCATCCAACAACAGGGGTCTGGCTGAACAAAAGGGGATGTATCTGTATGGAGGAATACCATGGCCACACGTAGACTATTTCCCAAACACAGTGAGAACTAGAAACAAAACAAAACCACCAAGGTACAGATGGGGCTAACAGTTGTATTCTATCTTTGGTATGAAAACAAGGCACACACAGACATACATGTCTACACAGGCTTGCATCTAGAAAGACAGACAGGATGCTTTTGGAGAGTGGAATTCAATGGGTAAAAGTCAAGAATGAAAGGGAGATTCATCGTACACAGTTTTCAATTTGTACCCACTGAATTTCAATGATTAGCATATACAACCTGTTCAAAAACTAGTTAATATAAGACAAAAATGATATTCCTCATCAACAACTGGCAGGAGACACATCAAAACACTAACAGTCGTGGGATTATCAAGGACTTGTTTCCTTTTTTATGCTTTTCTTCTATGCACTCAAAGACAACTTCTGTGCCCCCTACACACTTGGCGGTGGTTTAGTCACTTGGTAGTATCCAACTCTTGTGACCCCATGGACTGTAGCCTGCTAGGCTCCTCTGTCCATGAGATTCTCCAGGCAAGAATACTGGAGCGGGTTGCCATTTCCTTCTCCAGAGGATCTTCCTGACCCAGGAATTGAACCCAGGTCTCCTGCATTGCAGGTAGACAAGGATTTTATTTTAAAGGTGGGCAGTAGAGAATCTCCCAACCCCCTTAAAAAAAGAAACCATATAAATGGAATACAAACATAGTCAGTGGAAACCTACCTGCATTTTAAGCAGATAATATAATCACAGTGAAAGGGGAGAAAAAGAAGTGATCTGAGTAAGCTGAGCACAGTACTTTGGCCATATACCCAAATGCCAGTTAAGCAGGATTGCTTTTTTTTTTTTTTTTTTTGCAGGATTGCTTTTTGCAGTGGTATGAATGACAGTTCTCAAATTACTTTTTGTATGTTATAGGATTGAGCAAATGAGTAAATATACAGGGTAACTGAGCCAGATTTCTCTTTGTTAGAAATTAATAATCTCTCTTTATTATTTAGTTTCAAATATGGACAGGCAGAAGACTAGACAAGCCTTGCAGTGTTGGGCTGAAAGTGGAACTATCAGTTTGAACTCATTGGTTTGTTAAATGGATGGATCAGTGTACACATATATGTACATGTATACTCTATCACATGAAAAACACAGAAAGACAGACAGGTATCGAACATATGTCTATAAGTGCACGTGTGTGCATGTGCTAAGTCGCTTCAGTCATGTCTGATTCGGCAACCCTATGGACTGTAGCCTGCCAGGCTCCTCTGTCCATGGGGATTCTCCAGGCAAGAATACTGGAGCAGGTTGCCATGCCCTCCTCCAGGGGATCTTCCTGACCCAGGAATGTGCGCTCACACACACACACATACACACTTATTTCCTGTCTCAGTCAGCTGAGAGGACTTGGAAGCAGTGACACTCCAGATACAATGAGTACACCGAGAGCACAGATCTTGGTTCCTAAATCCTACTAGACAGTTAAAAGGAATCAGGACTCCCTGGAGAAATGGCTGGTTCCAGGATTTGGCTAGGAAAGTGTATGCAAGCTGGGACACAAAGTAAAGAAGTGCTGAAAGAATGATGGGACACACCGAAAGAATACAGGAGCCAGCCAGAAGAGACTTCTACAGGCACAGTCAGGGACAGCTTATGCATCAAAGTAATAGTGATGATGGTTCAGTGAATGAAATAGGAATCCGTGAATTCATACTGATACAAATGAAAGAATACATAAATGGAGAAGAAAAAAAAGCTCTTCCTTTTAGTAGAATGCCAACTAATAAACGGAGAAAGGGGATTTCTCTAGTGGTCCAGTGGCTAAGACTCTGTGCTCCCAATGGAGGGGCATGGGATCAATCCCTGCCAGGGAACTAGATTCCACATGTTGCAACTAAAACTCAGCACAGCCAAATAAATAAATAAATTAGAAAAAAAAACAAAAACAAAAACAGAGAAGGGACATTAGAATCAGAAAAATCACCATTTTGCAAGTAACAGTAATAACTGATTTAAGCAAGACTGATTAACGGATGCTGTAAGTACTGGGATAAGTTTGATGGGACAGGACACTTACATAGTGTCAAAGAAGAATGTGAAAGTGAAGTCACTCAGTCATTTCGGACTCTTTGGACTGTAGCCTACCAGGTTCCACCATCCAGGGGATTTTACAGACCCCATGGACTGTAGCCTACCAGGTTCCACCATCCATGGGATTTTCCAGGCAAGAATACTGGAGTGGGTTGCCATTTCCTTCTCCAGGAGATCCTCCCGACCCAGGGACTGAACCCGGGTCTCCCACATGGTAGGCATTGTAGGCAGACGCTTTACCATCTGAGCCACCAGGGAAGATCCATATAGTGTCAAGGTAAGTCACAAATTCCTTGTTAACTTCAAAGGGAAAAATAATAACTTTATAATGAAGAAACCCGGTGGACAGTTCCTTAACTAACTGACTGGGTTCAAATGTAATTATCATCGCTAATGGGACAAACTGACACCTCATGACTCCTGACATGATCCACGCAAAGGGCACTATATGTCTGTGCTGTTTCTGCCAAAAATGCATAATCTGAATCTTATCATGAGGAAATATCAGATGACCTAACTGAGGGACATCCTACAAAGCAGTTAGTCTGCAATCCTAAAAAAGGTCAAGGTCATAAAAGAAAGACTGAGAAATCGTTACTGATTAAAGGAGACTAAAGATATGACAACCAAACATGACGCAAGGTCCTAGACCGGCATCCTGAGTCTGGGGTAAAAAGAACATTATAAGGACAAATGAAAAACTCTGAGTAAGTACAGATAACAATATTGTTTGGACATTAAATTTCCTGATCTTGAGAACATACTGTGGTTACATAAAAGAATGTTCTTGCTCTTAGAAAATCTACACTATAAATGACAAACCAAATGGGACAAAATGTTAACAACTGCTGAGGCTTGGTAAAAGGAATAAGGGAGTGGTTATTCATACTAGTCTTACAAGTGTGAATTACATCTAAAAGTTACCAAAAAGAAAAAGAAAAAAAGATTACACTTCAAGCAAAATTTAAGTTCCCCTCCCCCAATTTTAAATTACCAACATACCCCGAAATGTATTTTCAGAGAAGACAGCAGAATTTCCTTGCTCCTTCTGTACAGAGCTCTCCTGGGACAATGTGGAAGGTTCTAGATCACAGAGTCCCACCCACTAAAGAGCTCTCAAAGCCCCATGTACACTGGCACACAGAGGAGAGGAGAGGTGGGGAAGCACAGGCAGGCGGCAGAGGCAGGAGCCCGGGGGAGGCAGGGCGCACCAGGCTCACCATGCCGGAGCCGCCGCAGTAGTGGCAGTGCTGAACCTTGGTGCCGGGCTCGTTCCCTTTGCCATCACACCGCTCACAGGTGTCAGTGACGTTCACGGTGAACTCCTTGTTGACGCCCTTGGCAGCTTGATTGAACGTCAAGTCCATGATGTACTAGAGAAATCAAGGGACCACTGTTACCGCTCTGAAAGTAAGGGAGAGCGCTGGCTAGGAGTTCACAATTACTGTTTCTTTTAAAGATTCTATTTTTTAAAGCAGTTTTAAGTTGAAAAAACAGTGAGGGAGGTAGAGATTTCTCTCATACCTTTGCCTCCACAGGTGCACAGCCTGCCTACCCTGTCATCAACGTCACTCACCAGAATGATACATTTTTATCAAGGATGAACCTACATTGACACAGCATGACCATCCAAAGCCCACAGTTTACATTAGGGTTCACTCTTGGTGCTGGATATTCTATGGGTCTGAACAAGTGTATAACAACACACATCCTCCTCATAGAATCATGCAAAGTATTTTCACTGTCCTAAAAATCCTATTCACGGCTCCACCAATTCATCTGTTCCCCTAGTCACTTTTTACTTTCTAACTTGTACTCTGTCAAGTTAAGAACAGATGGGACTCAACTGATTCTGCTCTACTCCTCACGATTTTCAACAGATAATACCTGTTGTGTAAATGAAAATGTGCTTTTCAACAAACTGAAAATGTTCACAGATAATATGTGCACATGGTCCTAACAGTTCAAACGATCCATAGTCATAACTTATATCGTAAAACACTTTCCCCGACCCTTGGGTTCTCTTCTGATAATGCCTGAAACAAGACATAAACACGGAAGAGGCAGGACTGGCAGTGCCTCCCTATGGACTACGCCTCCCAGAATAACGAGACAGGCTTTACATAAAATAATCACTCTAACTACGGACTCTCAGAGCCACGGGCCTGCTCTGATTAAGCAACTAAGAATACAGTAGAACTGAATGTACACATTATTAATGGTTTTTCAAATACTGGAACCACTTCCTACAAAGATGGCTGCCTCCCAATCACTCCATTTAAGCTGCTTTATCTTTTTCTTTGAGAAACAGAAACTGCTAAAGAATCTGTTTGCATCACACTTAGCAGCTGAAATTTGAACAATTCTTCAAAATGAGGGGCTTACCTCCTGAGGCTGATTGAACACACTCTGGAAATCGCCAAAAGAGGAGGATGAGAACTCCCCAAAGATCTTCCTGAAGAGCTCCTCTGGGTCAACCGTGGGACCTCCTTTCCAGTAGCTCTGCCCAGAGCTGCCGGCCCCAGGATCGAAGCCAGCGGAGCCATAGGTGTCATACTGCTTCCTCTTCACTTCATCACTCAGGACCTGCCGAGAAAAGCCCAGCAGTCAGTGCCCCCGAGGCTCCCGGGGCCCAGGGCACGGACACCAAGTACAGACGGTGGTGGCGGCCTATCAACATTAAACGTCCTGATCCTGTCAACTGTACTGAGGCTATGCAAATAGCCTGCCCTTAGAGAACACACACAGAAGCACTCAGGAACAGAGAGAGAACACATCTGTGACTCACCCTCCAATGGTCGGAGGCAGGGCGGGGGATGCACACGCATGCGTGCACACACACAGACACACATACACAGCTGATATACGACACCCTACATATCCCCAACCCCTTCAGCACGGCCGAGTCTGAGAAGCAGGTCCGCTCTCATTTAACTCTGCACTTGTTCAGCAACTGTTTCACACCCTCTTCGCTCTCAGATGACATTTTACACTCCTCCAGGGCAGTGGTGGTTTCTTCTTTTACAACATCCACCATCCCTACAAGGGGGAGGTCACCAAACAGGCATGGAACTGTTTAATCTGACAAGAAGGTCCCAGACCCAGCTAAAGTCCCAGTGACTGGGACTGGGAAAACAGATTATTGGGTTCTGTTCTTTGTTGAGATTCCTAGTTGAGAGCTCACGTGAGCATTTTGGAATTGCGAAGTTTGTTTTTTTTTTCCCCTTCAACAAGGTGATCTGGAGGGGGACATGGCCTTCCCACTGAACCTTCTCACGCATCAGGTTGCCAGTGCAACACGCTCTGACCCACGCACACAGCTGAAAGACAGGGACTGCACACACTGGTGGGCCGTGTTACCTCATAGGCCTCTGCCAGCTGGGAGAACTTCTCCTTGGCTTTGGGATCATCCTTATTCGTGTCTGGGTGATATTTCTTGGCAAGCTAAGGGAGGAAATGGTCAATTAGTATGGACACAAGATGATCACTGAAACTGAACCCCAGACACCAGTCACACCTCACCTCCTTTGTAGCAGTTGTCAGACTTCACAACAGCAATTCTTAAGACAAGATTTAAGACTAAATCATCCCTAACTAGACTTATTATGATGATCATGTCATAGTGTATACGAATGTTGAATCATTATGTTGTACACCTGATACTAATATATCAACTATACCTCAATAAAAACACACTAAAAGCAAAACACACACAGCCAGGACTAAGAACATACACTCCATGAACTGTGCTCAGTTTTCAATTCTGATCAAAAGTTTATTACAAAATGGCAAGCTGAGTTTTGGGAAAGGGAAAGAAAGAAAACTATCTCTTCAACTCTGAGATGTGTATATGTTTTTCAACTGCAACAAATCTCTCAACAGAAATAATAACTAATTCTTTAGAACTTGGGGTCCTTTGTGAGAGATGCCAAAGAGTAAATCTGATTAGACTATCATCTATGTAAAAAGAGGGAAATAACTGGATAAATAAGTAGATATATCTGCTGTATAAATTAGTTTTGGAAGAGCAGGCACTAAGCTGGAAAGGCTGACTGCTACAGCGGGGAGGGGATGGATGGGAAAGAGAGGTCTTCTCACTGCACGCTCCTCTGTACTATCTGAATTCAGAACAAGGGGAATGCATTACCTATTCGAAACACAGATTTAAATATTAAAAATTCAAACACTATCCTCACTTGGCTGTCCCGCGTACACAGGAGACCTGAGCAGCTCTAACACAAAGGTTTCCTCCTGGCCACGCTGAGCAGTGCTGTGCAACACCTTTGCAGGTGCTGACTGTCTGCTGCAGCTTACTGATGCCTTCCCAGTCTGGGTTTCCCTGGTGTGAGGGCAAGGAGGGCTCAGAGTCCTGAAGCTGAAAGGAACTGTGGGGACGGCCGGCCCCATCTCTGCCCGCAGCTGGCTGCTCACTCTGCACCAGAGACACTGGTCCTCACTCACACCAGCATGTGATGGAAGCACGGCAGAGGCTCGGCCGAAAGGGAGCTCTCAAGGCAAGAAAGTAGATCACGGTGGGTCGCAAGGCTGGTTCCAGGCCAAGGTAAGAAATGCCGATGCACTTGTGAGATCAAAGAAAGGCCCTTTGCACTCAGAAAGACCTGCATTTTAGTCTCCTAAATGCCACTGATGGGCTGTGTGGCCTCGGCAGCACGTCATAACCTAACCAAGTCTTCTGCCTTGAGGATTAAATGATGTAAACGTGAAAAGTTTTCATCAAGGTCCAACCCCAGCAATTGCTCCGTAAAGCCTACTTTCTAAATTTTCGGTTTCAAATTACACAACTTTACCCAATTTTTTTATTTTCACACCTAAAAACTTGGATGGTTTCTACTCTCTCTTAAATGAAATCTCTAGTACGTGCTAAGGGCCTCACATGCCCCAATAAGTTGGTCCCAGTCTCCATCTCGCCAATCTTCACCTGCCTTTGCCACCAGGTACCTGACCTTCCAGCTCAAAAGGAGAGACAAGCTATTTACTCTCCCAAGACGGACAAGCTAATCAAAACCACAGTGAGATATCACTTCACACCTGCTAAGGTGGCTTAGATCAAAAAGACAGGCTCTTTGAGGAAGATGCAGTTGCCTCTGCAGCGGAGCTCGATGCCACCTTCTCCTGCTCCTGACTCACTGCTGTTCGCTCTGGCCGAGGAACAAGGCAGTCAGGAAGCCGCGCCCCACCATGGCCTTTAAAGATACCGGCAAGACTCCCGTGGAGCCAGTGGTGGCCATTCACCAGATTAGGATCACCCTCACCAGCTGCAACGTGAAGTCTCTGGAGAAGGTTGTGTGCTGATCTGATCAGAGGCACGAAGGAAAAGAATCTCTAAGTGAAAGGACCTGTTCGGATGCCTACCAAGACTCTGAGAATAACTACAAGGAAAACTCCTTGCAGTGAAGGTTCTAAGACTTGGGATAGATTCCAGATGAGGATCCACAAGCGACTCATTGACCTGCACAGCCCTTCTGAAATTGTCAAGCAGATCATTTTCATCAGCATTGAGCCAGGAGTCAAGGCGGAAATCACCACTGCCGATGCCTATTACAACCTTTTTAATAAACTGATAATCAGTTGTTTAAAAAAAAAAAAAAAGATAAGTATTGGCGAGGATGCAGAAAAATCAGAACCCTCACACACTATGGTGAAAATCCAGAATGGTGCAGCCAGTCTAAAACAGTCTGGCACCAGAAACAAGTCCATACATCAATGGTCAATTAACCTACAACAAAGGAGGCAAGACTACACAATGGAGAAAAGACAGCCTCTTCAATAAGTGGTGCTGGGAAAACTGGACAACTATATATAAAAGAATAAAATTAGAACACTTTCTAACACCATGAGTGATAGTCCCTCTGTCATGTCCGACTCTTTGAAACCTCATCAACTACAGCCCGCCAGGCTCCCCTGTCCGTGGAATTCTCCAGGCAAGAACACTGGAGTGGGTTGCCATTTCCTTCTCCCTCTAACACCATATATAAAAATAAACTCAAAATAGATTAAAGACCTAAATATAAGACTGGATACTATAAAACTCCTAGAGGAAAACATAAGCAGAACACTTTTGACATTAATCACAGCAGTATCATATTGGATCCATATCCCAGAGTAATGGAAATAAGAACAAAATACATTAATGGGACCAAATTATACTTAAAAGGTTTTGCACAGTAAAGGAAGCTAAACAAAATGAAAAGACAACCTACAGAATGGGGGAAAGAGATTAATTTCCAAAATATACAAACAGCTTATATAGCTAGCTCAATATTAGCAAGAAAAAAAAATCCAATAACAAAAATGGGCAAAAGACCCAAATAAACATTTCTCCAAAGAAGACAAACAGATGGCCAAAGGGCACATGAAAAGATGCTCAACACGGCTAATTATTACAGAAATGCAAATCAAAACTACAATAAGGGCTTTGGTCTCGGCAGCAGAAGCAAGATGACAAAGGGAACATCATCGTTTGGAAAGCGACGGAGTAAGACACACAGGCTGTGCCACCGTTGTGGCTCCAAGGCCTACCACCTTCAGAAGTCAACTTGTGGCAAGTGTGGCTACCCTGCCAAGCAAAGAGAAAGTATAATTGCAGTGCTAAAGCTAAAAGACCAAATACCACCAGGACTGGTCGAATGAGGCACCTAAAACTTGTATACCCCCGATTCAGGCATGGATTCCGTGACAGAACTGCACCTAAACCCAAGGGAGCAGCTGTTCAGCATCCAGTTCATCTTAAGGATTTCAACGATTAGTCATGCAATAAATGTTCTGGCTTTAAAATAAAAACAACAAAAAAACTATAGTAAGGTATGACACACTGGTCAGCATGGCCATCATCAAAAATTTTACAAATAAATGTTTGAGAGGGTATGAAAAATCAATATCCATCAACTGATGAACAGATAAATAAAATGTAGTATACCCATGCAACAGAATATTTGACCACTAAAAGGAATGAAGTACTACTATCTGTTACAACGTGGAGGAACCTGGTAAATATTATTCTAAAGTTAAAAAAAAAAGTCACAAAAGTCTACATATTACATGATTTCATTTCTATCAAGTGTCCAGAATAGGCAAATCCCTAGAGACAGAAAGTAGGTTAGCGATTTCAAAGGCAGAAGAGAGAGGAGAACGGGGAATAAGGGCTTATGGCGTGAGGTTTCTTTTCGAGGTGCTGAAAGTATTCTCAAATTGATTGCAGTGCTGCTTATACAACTCTTCGAATAAACTAAAGACCAGTGAGTTCTACCCATTGAAAAAAGAGAAAGAGGGAGAGAGAGAGAGTGGAGAGAACAGCTACTCAAGCCATAAGCTGTTAGGTTTGGTCTTGATCAGTACTGGTTCACAAATATTAGGCTTAGCCAAAGTTTTTATTTCCCCACCAAAAAAATTTTAAAAAGAAAGAAAAAAAAAAAAGCAAGACTTATAGCAAATTTGCACAAAAATAATTTTAAAAACTTCTCTTCTTTCTGGCCACACTGTGCACAGCTTGTGGAATCTCAGATCCCCAAGCAGGGATTGAACCCAGGCCACGGCAGTGAAAGCTTGGAATCCCAACCACCAGACCACCAGGAACTCCAAGTAACTTTTAAAATTTAAATTGTATTTATTAACCTTATTAAACTAATCTTCTTTATTCTGACATTATGGCTTCCCTAGGTTTTATGGTATTAAGGTGCTTTCTTCCATCAAATGATATTAACAGATTGTACCTAATTATTTTTAACATCTGTATTAGGCAAAATACAAAAGATAGCATTCCTACATTGGCACCCTTGCTCTTTAGTTTTTTTAAATTTTTATTGTGTTGTGTTTTATTGTGTTTATTGATCAGAGCAAAAGTCTGGAAACCACAGATTGAGATAACTCACAGGCCACTTCACCAATCAGTCCAACACATTCTGGGATATGATGATGGGAGTTTCACATTTATTGAGTTAAAAAAATAATAATAATTCTAAATTCATAAACTTGTATTTGAATGCAAAGAATGAGTATCTAAAACTTAAGACCACCACATCTACCGATTCAGAAGACACAGAATAGACTTAAATACAAAAACAGCCATGGAAAAAGATTAAAAGAAAATCTCTGGTTGAGTCTCCATTTCCTGAAGCATTAACCAGCATGGCCACAGGCACTGAGAAACATGGCCTAGCAAAGCCAGCTTTATCAGCCAGCACACAACCTACGTGTATGGGCGCATGCACTGCACGGCTCAAGGTCACCTAGATCCACACCATCGTTCCCACAGTCTCGGCTCTAAAATCTGGCTTCTACACAGACCTGGTAATAGGCTTTCTTGATCTCCTTCTGGCTGGCATTCCGGGGCACTCCTAGTATCTGGTAATAATCTTCTTTAGCCAAATGGGTGCTCGTGTGGAAGGAGGCAGTACAAACAAAAGGGTACCGTTTTACTCCTGAAAAAGAAAAAAGGAAAGAAAATCACTCTGGGAATGTACTCAACAAATGGAAATTGCGAGTAAGCAACCAGCCAGGCCACACCTATGAAGGAGCTGAGGTAGGTCACAGCTTTTGGAGGCTGTTCTCCTCCAAGCCTTCTGGAGACCAAACTCACTGCACCTCAGAAACAGCTAAAGGGACTTCCCTGGTGGTCCAGTGGGTAAGAATCTGCCTGCCAATGCAGGGGACATAGGTTTGATACCTGGTCCAGGAAGATCCCACACGCCGTGGGGCAACTAAGCCCATGAGCCACAGCTACTGAGCCCACGTGCTCTAGGGTCTGTGCTCCGTAACAAGAAGCCACTGCAAGGAGAAGCCTGAGTGCAGCAACAGAGAGCCGGCGCAGCCAAAAACAAAACCAAAAACGGCTAAATCCAGAGTATACGGAAAATACAAAAATCAGAGTGCGGGGTGTGGCTAGTCCTCCTGGACTACACAAGGGCTGCAGCCTCATTACCTCTCCAGAGATGGGGCTGCACCTGGCGATGACTGAAAATCGACTTCACTCTCCTGTTACACAGCTGGCAGAGCACTTGCCACATCCCAGGTGCTGGCAGAGACTCACCTCACTTAAAGCTCAACAGCTCCCCAGGTTCTCTCCCGCCACCATGCAACCCTGAACATCTGCTTACGGGGTGGTTTTCAGAGTGTGGTCCCTGAACTAGCAGCATCATCGGCCTCCTGATGTACATTTTTCAGGTGCCACCCAAACCTGAATTCAAAACTCTGGAGGTAGGGTCCAACAAGCCGTGTCTAACAAGCCCTCCAGGGGACGATTCTGCTCCACACTGTTTGAGAACTGCTGGGCTAAAGAAATGATTGTTGGTCTTCAGCGTCACAGATCTCTTTAGGAGCATGTGATAAAAGCACTGACCCCTCCCCTAGAAACAATCAATACATATATACAGACGCACAAGCTTAAACAACCTTGTGCCAGAACCTCTGTTGACCCCAGAGCACGTCAGAGCATATGGCAGCCCCGCCTCCACGCCCTGCCTTCCTTTCAGGCCTCTTGCATCAGCAGCAGGGAGGAGGCTGATGGGACACAGCTACTCAACCTCCCTCTACTCTACCGACCTGTCACCAAGTGAAGGTGGGGGAGCCGCTCTACAACCTGCCTCCTAACCCCCAACCCATCCTGTGACAACTGAAGATGGGGAAGGCGGGGCTGGGGTGGTACAGAACAGGCCAAGTTAAAGCAGAGGGGAGGGCCAAGAAAGAGAACGAGGACCAAGAGGCAGCTCCAGGTTTTTAAGTCAAAGGTTCCCCTGCCAGAGATTCAGCACTCATTCAGCAAACATGCCTGCCAGGCACTGGGCTCCTTGCAAGCAGAAAGCAGCAAATCACGCCAAAGGCCCTGCCCTCTGGGAGCTTGCATTCATTCATGATCTCAACACTGGACTAGGCATTGAGGACACAGACTGAGTGAAAGACTCAAAGCCAGTGCCCTTAAGGAGCTTCCAACCCAGCAGGGGCATGTGGGAAGCAGTGTGAGAAGGGATGTTAGTGCACAGGGACGCGGAGTGAGAACTCACAACAGTATCCCCTAACCAGGGCCTCTCAACCTCCACACTGTTGAAGATGGGAGGATCAGATTCCCTGCTGGGGGGTGGGGGTGCTGTTAAGGGCTGAATTCTGTCCCCCGCCCAAATTTATATGCTGAAGTCCTAACCCTCAGCACCTCAGAAAGTGACTGTATTTGGAAACGGGGATCTTTAAAGAGGACCCTAACAAAAATCTCGAACTACAGCCTTCAGAACTGTGAAAAAAGTAACCTTTTTCAGCCACTTATTCTCTGGTACTTTCTTATTGCTGCTCTGTGTATTTACTTTTATCCTAACATACCTATGTGCTTATTGGAAGATGTGTTAGCAGGATCCTCAGCTACCTAGTTACCAGGAGCACCTCCCAGTCTCAAACAGGTAACTAAAACTCCAGACACTGCCAGTTGCCCCCGGAGGGCAGAATCACCCGCAGCTGAAAACCAGCACAACCCAGTCTCAGAAGTTTCAATGAAGGTATTCTAAGGCAGCTGCTGTTAAGCTGCAGAAATTAATTTGGCTAAGGAGGGCCGGAATCCGTCCAGATTTATGCCTGCAGTCCTGGCGTTGTTTGCAATAGCATTCTCATTCGCTTTCAAAAGTTCTCCCTTTGGTTTGGAGGGAGAAAGTCGTTGTGCAACTGCAGGTGCTACGACATGACTAGAGACTCAAGTAAGTGTGTGTGGAGGTGGGGTGGGGTAGAGGGGTGGTTAGAGATATAATGATAGGTGCCGGGAATAAACAGAAGGGCCTCTGAGCATGTTAGTTGTTGCTGTTGTTCAATGGCTAAATCGTGTCTGACTTTTTGTGACCCCATGGACTGCAGTACACCAGTCTTCCCTATCCTTCACTATCTCCCCAAATTTGCTCAAACTCACATCCATCGAGTCAGTGATGCTAAAGTTTGGATTTTATCCTGAGGACAACAGGGAGCTACTGCAAGTCTTAAACAGAGACTTGATCAGATTTGCATGAAAAAGAACTTTCAAACCATTAACAACAAGGACTGGGAAACTACTTAAAATCTGTGTAGGCACAAAAGACAGCCAAGGGTATTGAGCATATCCAGGAAGGGTGCCAAGATTAAGGATAATCAGACGAGAACGAGTAGGAAACGGTCAGTTCAGTCGCTCAGTCATGTCTGACTCTTTGCGACCCCATGGACTGCAGCACACCAGGCCTTCCTGTGCATCACCAACTCCCAGAGTTTCCTCAAACTCATGTCCATTGAGTTGGTGATGTCATCCAACTATCTTATCCTCTGTCATCCCCTTCTCCTCCCGCCTTATCTTTCCCAGCATCAGGGTCTTTTCCAATGAGTCAGCTCTTTGCATCAGGTGGCCAAAGTATTGGAGTTTCAGCATCAGTCCTTCCAATGAATATTCAGGACCAATTTCCTTTAGGATGGACTGGTTGGAATTTCTTGCAGTCCAGGGACTCTCAAGAGTCTTCTCCAACACCACAGTTCAAAAGCATCAATTCTTTGGTGCTCAGCTTTCTTTATAGTCCAACTCTCACATCCATACATGACCACCGGAAAAACCATAGTTTTGACTAGACGGATCTCTGTTGGCACAGTAATGTTTCTGCTTTTTAATATGCTGTCTAGGTTGGTCATAACTTTTCTTCCAAGGAGCAAGCATCTTTTAATTTCATGGCTGCAGTCACCATTGACAGTGATTTTGGAGCCCAAGAAAATAAAGTCTGTCACTGTTTCCACTGTTTCCCCATCTATTTGCCATGAAGTAATGGGACCAGATGCCATGATCTTCGTTTTCTGAATGTTGAGTTTCAAGCCAACTTTTTCACCCTCCTGTTTCACTTTCATCAAGAGGCTCTTTAGTTATTCTTCACATTCTGCCACAAGGGTGGTGTCATCTGCATATCTGATGTTATTGATATTTCTCCCAGCAATCCTGATTACAGCTAGTGCTTCATCCAGTCCAGCATTTCTCATGACGTACTCTGCGTATAAGTTAAATAAGCAGGTGACAATATACAGCCTTGACATACTCCTTTCCAGATTTGGAACCAGTCTGTTGTTCCATGTCCAGTTCTAACTGTTGCTTCCTGACCTGCATACAGATCTCTCAGGAGGCAGGTCAGGTGGTCTGGTATTCCCATCTCTTTTAAGAATTTTCCAGTTTGCTGTGATCCACACAGTCAAAGGCTTTGGCGTAGTCAATAAAGCAGATGTTTCTCTGGAACTCTCTCACTTTTTCAATGATCCAACGGATGTTGGCAATTTGACCCCTGGTTCCTCTGCCTTTTCTAAATCCAGCTTGAACATCTGGAAGTTCACGGTTCACATACTGTCGAAGCCTGGCTTGGAGAATTTTGAGCATTACTTTGCTAGTGTGTGAGATGAGTGCAATTGTGTGGTAGTTTGAGCATTCTTTGGCATTGCCCTTCTTAGAGATTGGAATGAAAACTGACCTTTCCGGTCCTGTGGCCACTGCGGAGTTTTCCACATTTGCTGGCATATTGAGTGCAGCACTTTCACAGCATCATCTTTTAGGACTTGAAATAGCCCAACTGGAATTCCATCACCTACACTAGCTTTGTTCATAGTGATGCTTCCTAAGACCCACTTGACTTCACATTCCAGGATGTCTGGCTCTAGGTGAGTGATCACATCATCATGATTATCTGGGTCATGAAGATCTTTTTTGTATAGTTACGTGTATTCTTGCCACCTCTTCTTAGTATCTTCTGCTTCTATTAGGTCCATACAATTTCTGTCCTTTATTAAGCCCATCTTTGCATGAAATGGTCCCTTGGTATCTCTAATTTTCTTGAAGAAATCTCTAGTCTTTCCCATTCTACTGTTTTCCTCTATTTCTTTGCATTGATCACTGAAGAAGGCTTTCTTAAATATCTCCTTGCTATTCTTTGGAACTCTGCATTCAAATGGGTGTATCTTTCCTTTACTCCTTTGCCTTTCACTTCTCTTCTTTTCACAGCTATTTGTAAGGCCTCCTCAGACAACCATTTTGTCTTTTTGCATTTCTTTTTCTTGGGGATGGTCTTGATCCCTGCCTCCTGTACAACGTCATGGACCTCCATCCATAGTTCTTCAGGCACTCTATCAGATCTGATCCCTTGAATCTATTTCTTATTTCCATTGTATAGTCATAAGGGATTTGACTTAGGTCATACCTGAAAGGTCTAATGGTTTTCTCTACTTTCTTCAATTTAAGTCTGAATTTGGCAATGAGTTCATGATCTGAGCCACACTCAGCTCCTGGTCTTGTTTTTGCTGACTGTATAGAGCCTCTCCAACTTTGGCTGCAAAGAATATAATCAATCTGATTTCGGTGTTGACCATCTGGTGATGTCCATGTGTTGAGTCATCTCTCATGTGGTTGGAAGAGGGTGTCTGCTATGACCAGTCCGTTCTCTTGGCAAAACTCCACTAGCCTTTGCCCTGCTTCATTCTGTACTCCAAGGCCAAATTTGCCCATTACTCCAGGTATTTCTTGACTTCCTACTTTTGCATTCCAGTCCCCTATAATGAAAAGGACATCTTTTTTGGGTGTTAGTTCTAAAAGGTCTTGTAGGTCTTCATAGAACCGTTCAACTTCAGCTTCTTCAGCATTACTGGTTGGGGCATAGACTTGGATTACTGTGATACTGAATGGTTTTCCTTGGAAACAAACAGAGATCATTCTATTGTTTTTGAGATTGCATCCAAGTACTGCATTTCAAACTCTTTTTTTTGACCGTGATGGCTACTCCATTTCTTCTAAGGGATTCTTGCCCACAGTAGTAGATATAATGGTCATCTGAGTTAAATTCACTATTTCAGTTCATTTTAGTTTGCTGACTCCTAAAATATTGATGTTCCATCTCCTGTTTGACCATTTCCAATTCGCCTTGATTTATGGAGAAGGCAATGGCAACCCACTCCAGTACTCTTGCCTGGAGAATCCCAGGGATGGAGGAACCTGGTGGGCTGCGGTCTATGGGGTCACACAGAGTCAGACACAATTGAAGCGACTTAGCAGCAGCAGCAGCGTGGACCTAACATTCCGGGTTCCTATGCAACATTGCTCTTTACAGCATTGGACTTTACTTCCATCACCAGTCACAACCACAACTGGTGTTGCTTTGGCTCCATCTCATTCTTTCTGAAGTTAGTTCTCCACTGATCTCCAGTAGCATATTGGGCACCTACTGACCTGGGGAGTTCATCTTTCAGTGTCCCACCTTTTTGCCTTTTCATACTGTTCATGGGGTTCTCAAGGCAAGAATACTGGTTTGCCATTACAAATCAGAAGCAGGAAGCAGATCCATATTTTCTGGATCCCCATCCCCCGACTCACCCTAGATTTCCTAAAATATGAAAAGCAGACAGTGAGGGAGCAGCAGGTACCACTTTCTTTGGTCATATTTGAGAAAAAACAGCAGAGCTAGTCTCTGAGCGCTTCGCTTCACTGCAGGGGTGAGGGGTTACCTTGACCCACCCTGCCTCTTCCCCCCATCCCCCTTTAATCCAGAAGGCAGAGGTCGGTAGTGGCAAAGGTTCTGGAAGCTGCAGGTTCAACATCATGAGGAGACCACTTGGGCTTGGGTTAAGAACAGGAAGACAGTAATGTGTAAAACTGAATATAAAGACAAATCACACTGAACTAGAAGTTTGATGGCTTCTGACACCATCCCCAAAGCATCAAAGATTAGCAATGATACAGCAAGAGTTCACTTAATAGATACATTCCCCGCCACCCAAGATATGACCAATAAATGTCTGGACAATTTCAGAACAAGCCAGAACAGGATAAGCCTCCAAAGTCATTCCAAGGATAGCCAACCTTCCACTCTGGGAGAAGGTGTGAGGAAACTACCTTCCACTCTGGGAGAACAAGTCAGATATAAAGTGTTGTTTTAACATCATCTAATTGTACTACTGGATTTGCGATGAGATCGCAGACCAACGTTTGGGAGCTGAGTTGATGCCCTAAGATGTGATAGGTAACAGAGCACCATGAAGGACACTACCTCTCACACATGTTCAACACCTGATACAAAACATGCCCACTGTGGGCACTGGGCTCACTTGAGGAAAAGGACAGCTGACCGCATAGCTCCTCAGTAATGACCCCATGCCAGGCTCCCATTTAGCGCTTGTCTGTCTCCTTTCACACATACACAATCACCAAAAAATGTTCTCCAAATGTGTACATATGTGATATGAACAAATTTACCTTCACAGATATCTAAGGAATTATATTTCAGCATAAAGATGCAGGCAAATGCTATTCACAACAACCCTGATATTAGAAAATGTTGGCAAAACCTAAAAATGACCACTTTTGCTCACACTGAGAAATACAGCATGACATCACTTCCAAATCCTGAGGAAACCAGGGCAGACTACTGTGAGGAAATATAGGTAGCAGGAACAGAATAAACAAATGGGATCACCTGACCAAAATCACATCCCATCTCTTTGTTCTCTGCTGTATCTCCAGCACCTAGAACAGAACCTGGCATATGACAAGTCCTCAATAAATACCTGTAAACTAAAATATTTTCAATTAAGGAATGAGCAGCACAAAAGGATTTAAATAATCCACCCAGGTTTCTCTGTCTCTCTCTCACACACACACACAACTGGAACCAGTGTTCACTGTACAAGGCAATCACAATTACTGATACATAATGACTGGCTTTTATGTAAGCATTACAAAACTGGATCTTATTAGGACATTATCTTAAGTAAATTACCTTGTCAGGCCCCTCTAATTAATCATCTCTGTAAGTTTATAGATAAATAGCATTTGCATAAATTCTAGGGGACACAAACATCAAGCACAATTCAGGCACATAATTAGTGGTTCAGTTTCCTCCTTCCTTATCTCACTATAAAGGACATTGCCCAAACACACAGCATAAGAAACCACCATGGCTAAGCTAAAAAGCTTAATATATGCTAATTCAAGATCACCCCCATCAATAACAGAAGCAGCAGGCAAGGAGCAATCCCTTTCTAGTTTTGTGACATTCTAAGGTTAACATCTAAGACTCGGTTTCTTAACCTATAAAACAGAATAACAGTAGGAATTCCCTGGCAGTCCAGTGGTTAGGAGTTTTCACTTTCACTGCAGGGGCCCAGCTCCACTCCTGGTTGGGGGACTAACATCCCACAAGACCACCAGCTTGGCCAAATAATAGTAAGTGTTTACCTCATGGAAGCAATCCATGCCTCATACATAGAAAGTGCTTAGTAAATATTAGTTTGCATTTTTATTGTAATAAGCAACACACTGTGCTCAGTCCCTAAAGTGTCCGACTCTTCCTGACTCCAAGGACTGTAGCCCGCAAGGCTCTGCCCATGGAATTTCCCAGGTACCAATAATGGAGTGGGGTGCCATTTCCTTCTCCATGGGATCTCCCCGACCCAGGGATAGAACCTGCATCTTCTGCACTGGCAGGCCAGATTCTCTTCCGCACTGAGCCACCAGGGAAGCCCAATAACCAACATAAAGACCTCTAAAAAACAGTGTGCCCTTCGATCTACACCATGTGGCAGAAGAGACTAAGCTCTGAAAGAACAATTCTAGGTTCGAGACAACTCTCCTTATCTAACTTTATGACCTTGGGCGGGTCAACTCTGCTAGAACCTCAGTTTCCCATTCTTTAAAATGGGGATGATTATCCCCACCTTGTAGGGCTGTTACCATCAAGAGAGACCAGGTACACAGTGCCCACGGAGCCAAAGAGCCGGTGCTCACCGAATGGCAGTTACCTCTGCCCCGCCGCTACAGGCTAGGAAGTAGAGGGATGAGAAAGGAATTGGGCAGGGGAGCACTAGATGGCGGGAAAGAGGCCTCCAGAAATATTGCCAGAGAGGTGAAGGTTCACGGCCTCGGAGCGTTTCGTCCCCTCCGCTCGAGGCTCCACGCAGCTCTTCCTCCTTCGCCGCTTCTGAGCAGCCATTTGGGCCTGTCTGCCTCCTGCCGGCCCACCTCCCCAAAGCGGTTCCGCAAGTAGGTCAGAAGACACACTCCATCCCGCTACCCTCGTGGCTGGAGCGAAGAGAGTCACTCCTTTACAGGCCTTGGGCGCTAGAGCCTACCCTCACCTGTGAAGCTGACACAGGGTCTCAATGTCAGCAGCGCCCCGGGACCGCGACCTCCCAGGGAAGGCGGGAAGGCGGTGACGCTCAAATTGCGGCCCAGCGACGCCCCCACCACGCCCCCCATGGGCGGCCGGGCCCCTCTCCCCGCTGCAGCCGGCAGCCGCGGAGTCCCCACAGCCACCAGCAACCAGCGTGTGGAGCGCCGCGCCGCCATCTTGGCCCGGGGACACTGCGCCTGCGCCACCCGGCTCAAGGCTGCCTCACGAGGACGACGCACGCGCGCGGAGCCGGCGCTCCCAGGGGCGGGGCCTGCTGCGGGCACTCTAGCGGGGAGGGGGAGGGAAAAAAAAAACTCCTAGCGTTGCGCGTGCGCTTCCGCACCCAGTGCGCTTTCTAGGTTGCCGACGCCGAAAAGGTATTTACTCTAAAACGTGCTAATTGGTAACTTGGCTTAAGAAGACCCTTCATTCTGTGCTGGACGATCAATACTTCACCTTATCTGTG
>NW_011494716.1:1764791-1773060 GCF_000754665.1 Bison bison bison | reverse complement strand
TCCCACAGATCCCAGCATGCCGTGCGGCTTCCTTTTTCTTGACCCTGAGTCTCAGGTTTTCCAGCTGAGGCTTATTCACTCGTGTGCGCAAGCGGTTACTTTGGTTAACCTATTTCCCAGAGCCAGGCTCCACGCTCACTCTTCCTCTGGCTGATTCACCACGAAAAGGACAGATCGCTCGGCTTTCTGCTAAGCGTTATTTGTCTTCTCCAAACCTGTGGTAAACTTGCCGATCGCGAACTGTGAGCCGAGCTACCCAAAAACGAGTTTAATAAACGTTGTGGGTACCTACGCGGTGCCACGCGCGTTCTAGAACGTCGAGGATACAGTGATGACTGACACACCATCCCTGCTTTGGAGGAGCACACAGTGAGGCGAGAGGCATCTTAACCACTGAGATAACGTGGTCGGTGCTATCGAAGGTATAAACAGTGTTACAGGCACACAGGCGAGGGGGTTTCTCCGACAGATTGGTGTCAGGGAAGGCATCTAAGAGGCAACATTTGAGTTGGACTTTGGTGAAAACTGCGCCAGGTTGGAGTGGAGGGGAAGAGTGTTCTAAGTAGCAAGAACTTCAAAAGCAGATGTGAAAGTACTTGCCCTGTACGCGCTAGCTAAACTTGGGATATATGACTGGAGATGAGTCTAGAAAGAAGAACCTGGCCTGGTTAGTCCTGCAGAGGGGTTTCCGCTTTCACACTCCCACCACCACCACCCCTAACAATAGAAAGGAACCTGAGGACTCCTGGATGGATCTAAGGTGATGTGTGCTCCTTGCCCCTCTCCCATTACACATGATTTTTGTGTATGTGGTTATTAATCTGGGGAAATATCCATAGCTTTCATCAAATTCTCCACAGGCTCTAAGATTGAAAGAAGGTTAAAAACCACTGGTCCAGTGAAGAACGGTTAGGAGGCTGCTGTAAACTGCAAGGAATACTTGAGAGTTTGGGCTAGGGAATTCAGAGAACTGAGGTGAGCAAGGGATATCATAGAGAAACAGGAAAAGATTGACATGGGATGGGAAGTGGGTATAAGTTTGTTTGATATATTCAACAAATATTTAAATGTCTCCAGCATAGTGCTTTTGGGCTTCCCTGGTGGCCCAGGTGATAAAGAATGCGTCTGCAATTGGGGAGACCTGGGTTCAATCCCTTGGTTGGGAAGATCCCCTGGAGAATGGTGCGGCAACCCATTCTAGTATTCTCGTCTGGAGACTTCCCATGGGCAGAGAAGCCTGGCAGGCTACAGTCCTTGGGGTTGCAAAGAGTCAGACACGACTGAGCGACTAAGCACAGCACAGCATAGTGCTTTAAGAGTGTGGGCTCTGGAGTCAGACTGCCTGGGACCGAATCCCAGCTCTGCCAGTTAACAGTTGTGTATCCTTGACAATTTACTTTACCTCTCTGTGCCCGTTTCCTTTTTCTTAAAATGGGCATAGTAGTACCAGGGCGTAGTGATACCTCAAGGGATCATCTGAGGAGAGAGTGAGATAATCCGTGTGAAGCCTTCATACTGTATTTGGCATGTAGTAGGTGCTCAGTATGTGCTGAGGCTCTGTGCTAAGCACTGGGACACCAGAGAAAACGCTGATAGTTAGTTGCCCACAGGGATTCCAAAACCTAAGGGGAGGCGGGAGGGTGCTGGTTGAGAGAAGTACAGCTTTGAGGAATAAAAGTTGAGAACAAGAGCCAAAGAGATTTTCATTTACCACCTCAGAGTAAGTTAGGAATGAGGGCTCACTAGTATGAAAACTTTGTCAGCCTTGTAACCCTCATTTTTTGGTATTTTAGTCCCCCTCCTCCATCTATTTCCCCGTAGTGATTAACAGCGAAGATCCTCCATACAGAAAGTGGGTACGTATTCTTGTTTTAGTGGGTAGCTGGAAGGCTATTTGTCAGAGAGCCTATATCTCCTCTTATGAAGCAGAGAGCCCCAGGGTAGTGGAGTGGGTGAGGGTGGATACTAAAGGAGGGAAGAAAGGCCCTCAACACAACACAGAAAGCCTCTGGCAAAATTCCCTGGTGAGGGGACTTCCCTGTGGTCCAGTGGTTAAGACTCCACCTTCCAATGCAGGGGACATGGGTTCAATCCCTGGTCGGGAACTAAGATCCCAGACGCCACGGGGCAGCTATACCCGCATGCCTCAACTAGGGGCAACTATACCTGCATGCCTCAACTAGAGACACAGCTGGAAAAAAAAAAAAAGACTCCCTGGAGAGAATAGCCTAGGCCTGCTCCTGGTTTCTCTCACTGCTGATCACCATAGAAAAATAGGAGATGATACAATTACTAAATGTGAGTATGGTACAAAGCTTGGGAAGTCTCCACAGAAGTGGTCCTTGGTTTGTGCTTCCTGAATCAGCCTGAGTCATGGTTGTTTGGAGACAATGAATATGCTCTTTTTATGTTCTTTAAGCAGTGGTCATGCCAAACTAAAAATCCTGGGAAAGGAGCGGTTTGGGGGAAAAAGATAATGAAGTGGTTTTTGTTTTTTTTTTCTTTTGGCTACGCTGGGTCTTCACTGCAGTGCTTGGGTTTTGTTGGTGCAGAGCACAGGCGTTAGGCACGTGAGCTCAGTGGTTTTGGCTTGCTGGCTGTAGGGTGTGCGGGCTTCAGTAGTTGCGGCACAAGGGCTCATTAGTTGTGGCTCTTGGGCCCTGGAGCATACAGGCTTCAGTAGTTGTGATGCACTGGCTTAGTGGCTCCGCAGCAGGTGGAATCTTCCCAGACCAGGGATCAAACCCCTGTCTCCTGCATTGGCAGGCAGGTTCCCATCCCCTGTGCCACCAGCGAAGTCTGATAATGAATTATCTTTATTTGGACGTAACCACCTTGAGATATCTACGGGACCAACTTCAGGCAGTCTCTTTCCGGTTCACAAAAAACTTCCTCATGTTTTCCCTCCTGATACAATCACAGCCCTCTAGGTTAAGTAGGGCAGAGGCTAGCCCCATTTTTACGAATGGACCCTCTCCCCAGCGTCCTGCAAAACAACACCAAACTAAGCCCTGAAAAGTGGAAAGACTTCTCCAACGACACACAGCTTGTGGGTCAGTGAACCAAGATCTTCTAACAGTCAAACCAGAGCTCTTTCCTTTAAACCATGTGCCTTCATAGATTATGATCAATAGTTCCCGGTCATACAGCTCTGGATGGCTTACAGAGCACTTCCTCATGCAGAATTTCATTTGCTTTTCACAGCGAAAGGAAGCAGGGCTAATATTTACTACCACCCTCACCTACAGACTATTTCAGTGCCATACAAGTCTTTCAGCTGTGATGAAACGCAAACAGATCCTCCCCAGGCTTGTGATTAAAAAACTGGGATGAGCACACAGGACACAGCTACCCACACTGTCGGGCAGAATATGTCCTGGGTCTGCTTCCTCCACCACTTCCCCCCAACTCCCGTTGCCCCCCTTTCCAGTCTAAAGCCAAAAACTTGAGCTTTAAGGAGAAACAAACGTTTTGCAAGAGGCAGACAAGTTGCGCAAGCCTCTCCCCATCTTCACTTCTCATTTTACTATTCCACTGGGCCCTCTCCGGCTCCCCCAAGTTGAGGAGGTCTGTGAGCGCTAGCAGGGAATTGAAGCATGGTCCACCAGGACATGCCGGACTGAAGGCCAAGGGAGACCAGAGGGTCTACCCTATGATTTCCAGTGGACACTGGCCACCTGAGGTACAAGGGACCTCCCAAGTCCTTGGCTCTGTGATGGAGTGGCTGGTCCTTCTCCACTGTGAGTGAGGAGCCCTTCCAGGGAGGGCAGAAGGGCCTAAGCCTTCAAGGGCAATACAAGCCAGCTCACCATTTCTCTAGTAGTGTTTTCTTTCCTCCCCAAGAGTGTGTGTGTGTTAGTTGCTCTGTCATGTCTGACTTTATGATCCCGTGGACTGTAGCCCACCAGGTTCCTCTGTCCGTGAGGATTCTCCAGGCAAGCATACTGGAATGGGGTACCAATCCCTTCTCCAGGGTATCTTCCAGACCCAGAAATTGAACCCGGGTCTCCTGCATTGCAGGCAGATTCTTTAACCATCTAAGCTACCAGGGGAGCCCAAGAGAGTCTGGGACAATTCCAAGGAAGTGTGGAGTGTCGGGCCCAGATGTTCCCAGGCCTGACCTCTGCAATGGGTGTTGTTCCCTGCAGCAGGAGATGAACTGTGTCCTTGCCTGGCTCACCCAGGTACTTCCAATGGGACTTTCGTGGTAATGATTTCCTTAAAAGCCCTTTAAACCACAAGTGACTCCAGCTCCCAGCTGAATACCCTTCTGCCCAAACTAGGCTTAAACTTCAGCAGTGTTTTACAAACCTGAAAAATGAAAGGAACTTTTTTTTTTTTTAATACTTATTTAATTTGGCTCTGTGGGGTCTTAGCTGCAGCACCAGGGATCTTCTTCATGTCACGGAGCTTCTTTCGTTGTGGCTCATGGACTCTCTAGTTGTGACCTGTGGGCTTAGTTGTCCCGTGGTATGTGGGATCTTCGTTCCCCAACCAGGGATTGATCCCATGTCCCCCTGCATTGCAAGGTGGATTTTTATTTATCATTTTCTTTTAATTATAGGGGGGTGGTTCCCTATGCCGTGTAGCCCGCCATGCTCCTCTGTCAATGGAACTCTCCAGGCAGGAATACTGGAGTGGGTTGCCATTCCCTTCTCCAGGGGATCTTCTCAACCAAGAGATTGAACCTGGGTCTCCCACATTGTGGCCATATTCTATATGGTCTGAGCCACCAGGGAAGCCCTGCAAGGTGGATTTTTAACCATTGGACCACCAGGGAAGTCCCTGAAAGGAACTCTTAAATGGAATAAAAAGGTGAGGTGGGGGGGATCACAGATGCTGAGAACTCTGGATCCCCCAGTGATTAGCAGACTCCAAAGTGCAAAACATCACCTTAGAACATGACAGACTTTTCTATGGAAATGTCCTTTAGTTGTGAATTATCACCACAAAAGTTAAAGTGTGTGTTTCTATTAAAATATTCGGGGACTTCCCTGGTGGTCCAGTGGTTAAGACTGTGGGCTTCCATTGCAGGGGGCATGGTTTCGATCCCTGGTCATGGAACTAAGATTCCCCCATGCTGCATAGTGTGGCCAAAAATAAATATACATAACTTGCAAAAAATCAGAACAAATCACTAGATGTAGTAAGACTCCTGAACCCCAAGACTACGTGGGTACACCTCCATAAACAAGAAAATAACAACGCAAGCTACACTGTCATGTTTTTCTCCATTTTTGAAATGTATTTTCTTGCTTAATAGTTCTTTTCCTGTGTTGACATAACTACACATGTCTTTCTATGCCAGCTCTTGAAATGAACATGGCTTATGCATAAAAAAATGTTTTCAATGTATATTTTAATAAACAGTCATTTCAGGGGCAGATAACTAGATCTAAATAATTTGCTGTTGGCACTGCAGCTGGCCTCATCTCTCCCTCTCTCGCAAAAATTCTACTTTACGGAAACCATTGACCTTGCTGAAGATTAAGGGAACACCATGTCAGATACTTCTTTTCTTTAGCATCATAGTATAAAATAAAGATGCATCCTAAGGCTCTTTAATGCTTTTGTGTGTGTGTGTGGTTTCTTTTTGCTTGTCCCTTTTCTTTCTGCTGATGTCTCTTCCTGTGGTTACATGAAGCACTTCTGATTTTTCCAGAATGAGGACTTCACTACAACTGGACTCCCAAATTCTTGTTCATTATTACTCTTGGAAATAGGACCTGTGAAATTGACATCATCTTGCCATGCACCTAGCTAACCAGACATCCTCCCTTTGTTGAAATTTGATCCATATTTTGATAGACTGCCTTTGAGGGTGGAGAGGTGTCTTCCAGTGTCCTTATAAGCAAACAGAGAGGTTGGGATTCTAGGATTGCAGAGACAAAGCTAGTAATTCTAGCCCTAGGGGGCTAGAAAGAATCCTGCAGGCTGTGAGTTGAGTTTTGCAATCCATGAAGAAATGTATTCTGCTCAAGTCTGCAGCAGTCTTCCAGGTCTGAACTCTCTACTAGAATCACTCTCTCCAGCCAGAATGGACCTGGCTACATGTGGGATGGTCACTCTCCGGGCCTTGATGATGTCCCTCTGGCCCTTCCCTCTCCCCTGCTATGGCACTCAAGTTGGTCACTATGGCAATCGAAAAGTTGACATTGTTCTAGTTTTTTTCCACCAGCCCCTAGTTTGTAGCAAGAGTTACATGACCCAGCACAGCCAGGGTCAGAACTTTAACCCCTAGAGGTAACAAATGGACATGATTAGTCACTCTGCTGTGTCTGACTCTTTGCCACCCCATGGACTGCAGCACACCAAGTTTCCCTGTCCTTTACTATTTCCTGGAGTTGCTCAAACTCATATCTATTGAGTCGGTGATGCCATCCAACCATCTCATCCTCTTTTGCCCTCTTCTCCTCCTGTCCTCAATCTCTCCCAGCATCAGGGTCTTTTCCAGTGAGTTGGCTCTTTGCATCAGGTGGCCAGAGTATTGGAGTGTCAGCTTCAGCATCAGTCCTTCCAATGAATATTCAGGATTGATTTCCTTTAGGATTGACTGGTTAGATCTCCTTGCTGTCCAGTGGGCTCTCAAGAGTCTTCCCTAGCATCACAGTTTGAAAGCATCAAATGGATATTCCATGGGCTAAATTTGGTCTGCAGATATGGGGACCTTACACCAAAGGAAATAAGCCAGTCACAGAAGGATAAATGGTGTAGTATTCACTTAGATTTGGTATCTAAAGTAGTCAAATTCATAGAAACAGGAAGCAGAATGATGGTTACTAGGGGTTGGGGAAAAGGGGAAATGGGGAGCTGTTGTCTAAAGGCTATAGTTCCAGTGTTGCATGAAAAAGTTTAACACTCCTGAACTGTATAGGTAAAAATGTTATATTTTTTTTTTTGCCACAATTTTTTATAAAAAGCACAAGCGATGTCTGCAATAATTGAACACCACAACCAACCAACTGAAGATTGCACTAATGGTTCCTTTTGCAAAGCTGCTGGAATTCCACTGTCTGAAGAGTATGTCGTGGGAAAGCTACACTTCAGTGGCTGCCAGCCTGCTCAAAATTCAAAATCCCAGCTCAGTCAACTTAACCTGACAGTCTATGGAGATCAAAGTTCCCTCGTAACTCAGTAATGGCCTCTGAGTGGTCACAGTTTACCTGTGAGAACTGAAAAAAAGAACTTGCATTTTAGGGATCCATGCATGCTCATCGCCAGGCCGAGCTTTCAGAATGACCCTCTAGGCATCCTGCCTCAGCTGAAGCTGTTGTCTGCAGCCGGCTGCGGAAAGCGAGTTTTCACAGCAGCTGGCCACTGCGACTGATCATTCGTCTTCCTCAGATCAAAGTCCCCTTTCCAGACACGCCTGAGCAGGTGTTCTGTCTGGTATCAAGCAGAAAGCCTATTCTGGAATTACAGAGTCAATTTTCAAAGCGAAGAGAAAGGCTTGTGGAATGAATGACCCCAGGTTTGTTCGGTAACTAAACAAGAAGCGCTGGTTGGGCAAATTGGCCATTCAAGGGATTCTCCATAGCTCTTATCTACTGCCGTTTCAGCTTATCTGTAATTGATTGATTGCCTACCAGGAGTCTTGGCCCACAGCGCCCAAGGCCTGCTGCCAAGACTTGCCCTTATAAGGGACGCTGAAGGCTCCATTACCCCCTCCTACGGAGCCCACCTGACCTAAGCAGGGTGGGTGAGAAGCGGAGCCTTTAGGTCCCACCGGCAGGGATTTGCATCAGATACGGGCTCTCCTCTGCTGCCATTCATTATCCCTGTGACTCGGTGCCAGCGGCGCCTGAGAGCGTTCCCTGTCTCCGAAATGGAGCTAGTTCATTTCTGCTTTCCCTCCTCCCGGAGAAGGGCGTGCCCCGAACCCTGGAAAGCCTCCCGGGGACAAACCCTGCCCACGAAATCGCAGCCGTGGTCCAGGGTCCTGCACGCCCAACCCGGCCGGGGGCGGACAGCTCGCCGCACGTGACCTCTCGGTCCGCGACTCCAACCCTCCGGCATTGGGGCGTGGCCTCGAGGGGCGGTCGAGCGGCGATTGGCCGGGAGGTGGGGCCTGCGCCGTGCGCGCGGAGGGAGAGGGGGATGGGGGTGTGGCCCGACAGGCCGGAGAGGGCTGCGATTGGCTTGGGGGAGTGGCCACGGGCGGCAGGCGGCGGGTGGGGCCGGAGGCGGCGGGAGTCCCGGCTGCGAGCCGTGCACCTGAGAGCCGACGCCCGTGTCCCCGAAGCTGCACCCGCCGCTGTCCCCGCCGCCA
>NW_011494716.1:1754715-1764689 GCF_000754665.1 Bison bison bison | reverse complement strand
CCCTGGCCCAGCGCGGGGACCCCCCCACCCCGAGCCCGCCTGCCCCAGGGGCGCCCCCTTAAGGCCCGGGTCAGGCGTCCAGGCCGCCCTGTGGCCGCGCGGCGGTCAGAGCCTGGAGCTCCTGGGACACTGGGCTCTCGTTGAGCACCGAGGTCCTGCCTCGCAACGGGACCCCCGAGGCGGCGCCGCCCGCCCGGTGGGGCCGAGGCCTGAGGCCTACGAGGCTGCCTGCCTTCCCGGCTTCCGGTCGGCCTCGCCTGGGAGCCACAGCGCCTCCTCCCCGCCTCCTCGATCGCCCCTGCCCGGGGCTGGGGTGCGAGAGAGATGCTCCTCTCTGTCCTGGCCTTGGAGAGTCCGGGTGTGTCACTGGAGAGGGGGAGCTCCTCGACCAGAGACGCGCGCCTCCCTTGGGTTTCCGCCGGCGTTTCCTCTCGCGGCTGGCTTGAGCTCTTCCCCTACTCAGGGTGATGCTGCCAAAGCCTGGGTGGGGCGTGGGAAGCCGAAGCAGGTGGAGGCCAGAGAAAGAGCTGAATCAGGTGGCGGGGGCGTCCCCAGGGCCCCCCGGAAAGGCAGGAGGCCTGATGAGGGATGTGCTTCAGAGTCGATGCCAGCCCCGGTCTGCAGTGAAACATTATTTGGAAGGCCTGGGAGTGTCTTCCAATAATGAAGAGGAGAAACTGACCTCTGGTGACCCCATCAGAGGCCATCTTACCTCAGGACAACCTGAAGCAGAAGCCTGGTTCTGATCTTCCGGACAGTGTTTCCGGGGCACGTCCCACGTGCCGTGTGCAGCTGCTGGAACCACAGTGGTGAACACAACAGCAATTTCCTCCCTCCCTGGTGCTTACAGGCTCAGGAGAGAGACAGACAGCAAGCATGAAGGCAGGCAAGGGCAGTGTAAGTTTTAATAAGTGCACTGGAGAACACACACGGTGGCGCTGGGATTAAGATGGAGATGGACCTAGAGGTGGAATTAACCTCAGTAGGGTAGTCCAGGACGTCAGCTGGGAGGAGGTGACATTTAAGCTAAGGCAGGAAGGGTGAGAAGCAGCTGGGCACTCGGGAAGAGTGGGGTGAGAAGGAGCCAGGTGGAGGAAGGAAAGTGGGGCAGGGTGGTTGGAGGGCAGTGAGAGGGAAGCATGATGTCAGATTAGTGCAGAGTGGGCCTGCAGAGCCCGAGAGCCCCAGGAAGAAGCTGGGTTTTCTTTTGAGTGCAGCGGGAGCCATCGAAGGGTTGAAGGGGTGGTGGCGGAGAGGTTCTCACATTTGCATTTAAGACCGTTGCTCGGTGTAGTCAGTATGCTTGGAGAGGTCTAGAGTGGACTTGAGAGACTCAAGTGGACTTGTTCCTGGTGGACTTCAATCCAGAAAGGCAAGCAGGCAGGTGTGGAACTAGAGATAGCAGAGAGAGCTTAACACGGTTTACATGTTAGGGAGATGGGAAGACAGGTGGTCTGTTCTCTTTGTCAGAACTATTGTATTTCCTGTCACTGTATTTGTACAGTAAACACGAGTCCAGAGGGAAGAATAATAGTGGATGATAACATCCTACCCCAGAAGGTGAACATTGAAATAGAAACTAGGGTGGTGGAGGTGGTTTCCGGGACACTGTCAATGGGTGGGCTGGGACATGTGGGTGCTCGATGATCGTCAGGGATCCTGTGAGGTGCTGATAGAAGAAACATTGGGACCTCGCTGAGCTCAGTCTTAGAAAAAGAGTTGCTCTGTTCTTCTCCTGGGGGTGTTGACATTATTGTCTATTCGTGGGGGTGCATCGTTCACCTGACTATAGGACTTCGTGGAAAGGCCTTGACTGTCCCCTTTCTGAGCTTGTGTATTTTCTCCCTCCGGGGCTTGGAGGAGACTCGTACTTGGTGGAGACCTTCAGTAATGCCGTTGAGGAAGTTGAGTCCATCTATCTTAGATGTTCACTTCTCCTTTCTCTTCTCTCTCCCTTTTAACAGAGTCAGTCCCCACCCCCAGCCAACACACACACTGCCCAGTTAGCCCCTTAACTTCGTTCAGCCTGAGCTTCCTTCTGACATTTTCCTGCCCCTTATTAGAGAACTTACTTAATACTCAAAATTGACCCCCTTATGACAGGTTGTTGTTTCAAGGACATTTTTTGTATTTTCTAAGGGACTGTGCGTGGGGACAGGGTTTGATCCAAAAGCTGCATCTCTAATGGTGCAGCTTTAAGGTAGAGTCTCCCTCCAGTATGCCCTACTCCCTGCTTCAGGCAGAGCCCTAGCCAACCCTTTTTTTCTGTTGTTCTCTATTTTCAGGCCTGGATCGGTGACATTCGAGCAGGCACTGCCCCCTCATGTGGGAACCATATCAAAGCCAGCTGCAGCTTAATTGCATTCAACTCTGACCATCCAGGTAGGGAGGTGAACGTGGATGTGGAGAGTCAGACGTTGTCACCCTACCAAGGGCAGAAGGACAGCCTCGTTGTAGGCCAGAGGCTTGGAGGGACCTTTCGGGGTTCAGAAGTCAGCACCATGAAGGGCCTTAGACGCCTGCAAAGTGGTCAATGTGCAGTAAGCAGATGGACTTCAGTTGGGCGTTTGACAGCACACGTTGTATAAACGTGTTGGCTGTGGTCTGGGGTGGGGGTGGGGGCTGTTGCTTTTGTTTCCAGCAGTCCCGATATGCAGCCCACTCCTCATGTCGGGGCAGCTGAGATCAATAGGGAGGTAAAAGCTCCCTGTGTTAGTTGGGACTCTGAAGGTTGCTAGTGATGACTCAGACCTCAAATTGACTTAAGCAAGAAACGGATAAAACAGATACAATTTGGTTTATATAACTAAATTTCAGGGGGTTCAGGCAAAGCTGTATCTCACTGTATCCTGTCCCTCAGCTCTGCTGCTCTTGGGTGACGGCTTCTTTCTCAAGTAGAATTGGGAAGGTGGCAGCTGGTGGCCCCCAGCCGACTACTAAGGCCAAACAGCGCCGTAGAGAGACAACTGTGTCTTTGCATAGTCGATGTCACAGAAGAGTCTTGTGTGGGGCAGGAACCGAACCCCGGCCAACCACTCCATCCAGAAGGACGTGGTCTTACTGTTGGTGGAGGCTCCGGGAAGGTCCGAGGCCAAGCTTTTGGGTCTCGTGTCCTCTGGGAGCCCCTGGGCAGTAGATCCCCCATTAGGCCTGAAGTCAGAGCCCCTGTGTTTGTTTGATAGGTGTACTGGGCATCGTGCCTCTGGAAAGCCAGGGAGAGGACAAGAGACAGGTGACCCACCTGGGCTGCCATTCAGGTGAGTAGAGACTGGACCCAGGAAGCCTGCAACTCACCCCTCCTGCCCTGGGGCCAGGGATTCCTACTCACCTGGTCCTGCACCCCCGTGGTTGGCTGGGCCCCTCCTGTCATCCTCTCTGTGGGAAAGCTGTTGCTGGTTGAGAACTCCAGCCTGGGCAGAGAGGAGGGAAGCTGGTGCTCCAGATGGTCAGGCTGGAAGGAGGAGGGGTATGCACTGGCCTGTGGTCCAGGCTGATGATGGCTCCCTGTCACCGTGGAAGACTCAAGCCCGTGTGGTTCTTAGCCCTGTGTGCTCGTCTAGAGCCCAGCAGATCACCTCTCACAGCAGGCATCCTCCCAGTCAGGCAGGCTGCTGAGGGCCCTCCAAGGAGGGGGCGGGTTGGGCTGCAGAGCCAGAGATGGGCCCTCACAAAGAGAGCTTTTGTCCACCCCTGCAGCTGCTCTGGGGGCGCCCAGCAGTCCGCCTGGCAGTCTGCCCGCATCGAGGGAACAGTTTGGTCTTCTCAGGCTGCAGCAGCGCCTCTTCTTTCCCCGTCCAGCTGCAGTGGCCACGGGCCCAGGCCCTCTGGCCTGTGTTCCTGGCCGCCTGTTGGGTGGCCTGGGGTGAGAGAAGGGCGCTGATCCTTCATCCCCAGTCTGGGTGTGCAGCTCAGTGTCTCGGTCCTGATGCAGAGGGTGGCGGTTAATAAGATGATGGTAGTGAAGAATGATGGAGCTTTCCGTGGGCACTCAGTGCTGTCTTCATTTTCTTACCCCATCCTTGTTTAAAACTTAAAACTTTGTCAAGGTATTGTTTACACACTTATAAACATTGCTTGTTTTATATGACACATTTGATGACTTTTGTTAAAGTAACAGGGTCGGGTATCCCACCATTGAGTTTTAGAGCATTTCCATTATCCTGGAAAGACCCCCCTCATGTCCCTTGGCAGTTAATGTGTTTGCCTCGGGCGCTGAAGCCTCAGGCATTCATGGACCTTTCTGCCTCTGCAGGAGGGGCTGTGAGCTACTGTGTGGCCAGAACTGGCCCGCTGCCTGTCTTTGTAAATAGTTTTATTGGAACACGGCCACGCCTCTTCATTGACTTACGGTCTGTGGCTGCTTTTCCCAACAACTGCAGAGCTAAGGAGATGGGTACCGTATGTCCCTCGAAGTCTGAAATGTTTTCTGTCCCGGCCTTCACAGAAAACGTTGGTTGATTTCTGCTCTGTGGACTGGCCTTCTCTGGATGTTTCACATAAATGGATTCACGTTATATGTAGCCTTTCAAATCTGGTCTGTTTCATTCGGCGTTATGTCTTTGCGATCCATCTAATGTGGCCCATAGACGAATTCTGCTTTCTCATACTTTTCTGAAGTAGGTTTCTATTTTTATTTTTTATCTGACTGCGCCATACAGTTTGCAGAATCTTAGTTCCCCGACCAGGGATTGAACCTGGAACCATGGCAATGAAAACACCAGGTCCTAACCACTGGACCACCAGTGAATTCCCAAGAAGTAGGTTTTTAAATAACCGATTTTTCAGCTAAGAAAACCAAGGCTCAAAGGGATTATTAGGAACTTAGCGATTTTGGCATTGCTGCTGGCAGAGCCAGAGTCAGAACCCAGATATTTTAGGTACAGTGCTGTTGGCTTTGTGATTCTTCTTCACAGGGAAGCAGCCCCAAGTTGGAGCTGCATGTAGGGTGGTGAGGGCCCTGTTACTGGAAGCTGGACTGGGCTTTGTTGGTGGATCATAGCATCTCTGTGGCTCCAGCTTTTCAGCACCTCTGCCCAAGGGAGCAGCCTTGCCTGGAAACTGCTCCTGGGGGCGCTTCACTCCAGCTCCTCAGAATCTACCCTCGGGGCACAGGCATTCCTCTCCCCTTAGGGTGCTGGTTGAGGGTAGGGGTGACTGCAGTGACAGGGGTTTTGGCTGTTTCTCTGACTTTGGGGTGCCCTGCCTTCTGGGACACCTTCTGCCTCTCAGCTCTCAGGTGGCGCTTTGGTCCAGGGAGCAGAAGGCTGGGCAGTATCTGGAGACCGTTTCTGCAGGACTGGGCTGGGAAGCAGTGGCCAGCAGCCTGCTCTGATGTGGGAAAGGCCGCAAGCTGTTGTGTTGAGGTTGTAGGTTCTGAAGCTGGGCTGACTGCCTGACCCTCAGCCTGGCCCCTTCTTAGCTGTGCAGTTCTGGGCAAGTTACTTAACCTCTCTGTCCTCGTGTTTTCATACTCCACTTGGGGATGAGGTCACACTGCCATCCTGAGGGTTGTTGTGAGGATTTGGTGAGATGGTGAGGATTTGGTGAGATGTAGGACCATGGTCAGGCCACGGTCCTACAGCCTAGCACAGCTGGGTGCCCAGATCGACTGCTGCTCATTCCCTTGGGGAGGCCAGAGTCTACACCCAGCCTGGGCCCTGCCCCGTCCTGTCAGGAGCCCACAGGGTTGGGTGGCAGGGATTTTGTGATCAGGAGTCCAGATTGGGGTTGTCCCAGAAGTGCCTGTCCCTGTCCACCCCTTCTCTTCCTTGTCTCCAGGGTCCGCTAGCCTGGGACAACAGTGTATCTGCTTGGCCCTGCCAGGGAGGCTGACAGGAGGGTGGTCGCTGTGCTCCTTGCCTTGGTGACTCGGGCCTGGCTGTCCTGCTCACATCTCAACCAGCTCTACCCCTCTGAAGCCCCCAGTCTCACTTCCCTTCTGGGCTCTGGCTCATTCCGTGTGCTCCATCCCCCCTCCTCATCCCCCTAGAGCTCAGCAGTTCAGGTTTTTCAGTTGCAAGGATCTGAGACCAACTCCAGCTTTCATAAGCCACAGAGGGGTTTATTGGGAGACTCTTGGGAAGCTTCCAGAACTGAAGGAGCAACTGGACACACAGGCCTTGGGAGGGTCCTGCTCGGAGCTGACCGCTGCCTCCCGGCTGGCTGCTCTCCACCCAGGCCAGTCCCTAAGGTGCCCTGCCATTCGGCCTCCTGTTCCCAGTCTTGCTCCCTTCAGAGAGAAGCTGGCACCTGGGCTTGGGGCGAGTGAGCTCCTAGGTCGGCAGTGCCACCCCAGCCCCCTCCTGCCCGGTGCCCTGACCTGTGCCACCCTCAGTGTTCTCCCGGGCCCACTGTGCCCCTCCAGGAAGCCCCCCTCCATGCTCAGCCCTCCTCTGGCTGCATCCGCAGAGAAGTGCATGTCCCTGTGGAGGTGGGGAGGGTCCGTGAGCGCTGAGTGGCCTGTGGTCTGTCCTGTTTGTGATTCCCTTGGGGGCTGACACTTGTGTCCGTTCACCTGAACTGGGCTCTGGATTTCGGGCGAATGCAGGTGCCTGGTGACGTGGGGAGCTTCCTACCCATCCTACCAGTCTCCTGCTGCTGGGCCCTTGGCCACTGGGGGCAACAGGGCTCTGGGCCTGTGTCTGGCAGGTGGGTACTGTGGTGTTCGCCCACCATCTCTAGAGTGCACTCCCCTTGAGGATTTCCAGCCTGCCATCGTGTGGGCAGAGGGGTCAGCCCGGAGGCCCTGGGCTGTGGTTCGGCCTTGGGAGAGGGCACAGTGGATTCGAACAGGACATTCGTCCTCGTCTGGCCATGTCAGCTGTTTCTGTCCCACAGACCTGGTCACGGACTTGGACTTCTCCCCCTTCGATGACTTCCTCCTGGCCACGGCCTCAGCCGACAGGACGGTGAGTAGAGCAGCTGGAAGACCTGTTTGAGGCCTTATGAGGCCCAGGGCCTTGCTGGTTCCCAGTCCAACCCCTCCTGCTAAGTCCCGCCCCCGCCCAACATCAGCTTTCGTGTGCCTCCGGGAACTTGCTCTGAGCCAGGGCCGTGACCCATGCCCTGCTGCTCGGCTCCTGCAGACAGGAGGGCCCAGGTGGTGGGAGGCCTGAAGGGAACAGAGCAGAGCACCTGTTCCTCATCTCCCACTCCCACATCTTCCCCTCGGCCCCTGAGCCCTCCCCCTCCCTTCCCCTGGGGTGGGGGCACCCAGGACAAGGCTGGATGGAGGCAGCGAGACCCCCTCCTGCCCCCCGCCAGCCCTGGGCTTAGAGACTCACTCTTTTCTGCAGGTGAAACTGTGGCGACTGCCGTTGTCTGGCCAGGCACTGCCCTCGGGGCCCGGGCTGCTGCTGGGCCCCGAGGACGCCCAGGTGGAGGTGCTGCAGTTCCACCCCACCGCCGACGGCGTCCTGCTGAGCGCGGCGGGCAGGGTCGCGAAGGTCTGGGACGCCACCAAGCAGCAGCCCCTCACAGGTAGGGCCGCCGAGACGGCCCCTCCCCGGGCAGCCCCGTCTGGCAGCACTTTCTGTCTGTTTGCAATTTTGGTAACGTGAGTTTCAAGACGTGTTGGATTTCACACGTGTGTGATATATATGTATATATAGCTACGTGTATATGTGTGTGTATGTATCTGTGTATTTATTCACCTGTGCACGTATATATAATTTACAAGACTTGTTAACAAGCACCCTGACCCTCCCCACTTTCCATAGACGTCTGTTTTCACCTCATTTGGCTGTTTTTTCTGCTCTCTCTTTCATATGTCTAAATAACTTCCTTATACTGTTATTTCTTGAATTGTGTGTCATTTCAGTTTTGAAAGCCGACTGCTAATTTCTCCTGTAGGAGATAAGAATTTTGCTGTCTCCACTACTTGCCCCTCCCCCCTACAGAGCTGCTTCTTCATTTCCCCCAGTGTAGTGTCCTGGTCCATTGGACTGCTACAACAGAATCCCAGACTGGGATTATAACTGGGTTGTAAACAACATTGATTTCTCAGTTTCGGAGTCTGCAGGTCTGAGATCCAGGCACTGGAGAGGACCTGGTTCCTGGTTCGCAGGTGGCCGTCTCTTCACACGGAGGCAGGAGTGAGGGAGCTCTCGGGGGTCTCTCTTATAAGAGCACCGAGCCCTTTCATGAGTGTGACCTCATCATCTCCCAGAGGCCCTGCTTCCAGATTCCATCCCAGTGGGAGTTAGGTTTCAACCTGTGAATTTGGGGGCACACCAACATTTAGACCACGAATAAGTAGCGACAGCTGTGGGTCAGATTCTTTAATGTTTGAGTGGTTTTGACCCATCAGCATGACCCACCATGGAGCCTAGGCGTTTTCTGTGACAGCGTCACCAAATCCTTTCTGTGGAGTCCTCCTGGACAAGCTCATCCCTTTTTTAGGGGAAAGACGTGAAGCTCAGAGAACTGAAGGACAGACTTGCCCTGCAGGGCTGTGCAGACTGTCCAGGGTTGTGCAGGGTCACCGTGGTGGTGTCCCCTCCTCTGGGGCAGGGACAAAGGGCCAACAGCATAATGGGGTGTCTGAGGGACCTGCCTTCTGACAGCATCAGTTCCTGAGAAGTCACTCAGTGTTCACCATGGAGCTGTCTTGTGCCCCAAGGGACCTGAAATTCAAGGTGCTCCTCGCCCCCAGCATGCTCCTGGTGCAGTTGAGACCAGCCCGACCTTGCAGTGGAGGTGAAGGCCACCAGGCGGTGTGTCATCAGGGAGTCACCGCAGCTGTAACTTCCATCTCAGGTCCTTCTCGTCTGCCCAGCACTGTGCCGATGGCTTCACACAGGGGGCTGTTGCCATTCCCGTGTAGTAGCTATGGTTAAATAACGTGACTGAGGCCGCAGTGCAAGCGGGTGACAGGGCTAGGATTAACTTGGGGATAGACCTTGGCATGGTAGTTACCTTGGGCTGCAGAAAGAGTTACCCCCAAACCCAGAGGCTTAAGAGAACTGAAAACATTTATCAGCGCCAGGGATTTGGGAGCAGCTTAGCTGGGTGGCTCTGGCTCAGGGTTTCTCATGAGGTCAGGGGTCCCCTGTCAGCCGGGGCTGCCGTCACCTGAAGGCTGGACTGGGCCAGGAGGATCGTGTTTTAGGTGGTTCACTCTCGCGGTGCAGGCTATGGGTAGGAGGCCTCAGTTCTCCCCTGTCGGCCTCCCCGTGGGCTGCTTGATCACCCTCACCACATGGCAGCTGCTTCTCCAGGGGACAGTCCCAGAGAAGCAGCAAGGAGGAGGCCACAGTGCGGTTTATGCTGCAGCTTTGGGAGATGCATGCCCTCTGCGAAAAGCCAGTCACCAAGTCCTGCTCACACTCAAGAGGAAAGGACTTGGGCTGCACATTTTGTTCATGTATATTTTACACTTGTTTGGCTGCACCAGGGCTTAGTTGTGGCATGTGGGATCTAGTTCCTTGACCAGGGATCGAACCCAGGCCCCCTGCATTAGGAGTGCCCAGTTTTAGTCACTGGACCACCATGGACGTCGCTGGGCTGCACATTTTGAAAGGAGAAGGTGTTAGTTTCCTAGGGTTGCCATAATAGAATACCACAAATTGAGGAACCTAAACATAACATTTATTATCTCGCAACTCTGGAGACCAGAGTCTGGAATCAAAGTGTTGGTAAGGTTAATTCCTTCTGAGGCTGCACAGGAGACTCTGGACCAGGTTCCCCGCCCAGTGCTCCCATGGCTCCCATGCTCCGTGGCTTCTAGTGCTCCCATGGCTCCCGTGCTCCATGGCTTCTGGTGCTCCCATGGCCCCAGGCTCCATGGCTTCTGGTGCTCCCATGGCCCCAGGCTCCATGGCTTCCGGTGCCCCGTGGCTCCCAGGCTCTGTGGCTTCTGGCGCTCCTGTAGCTTCTGAGCTTCTCAGCTTCCAGTGCTCCCATGGCTCCCGTGCTCTGTGGCTTCTGGTGCCCTGTGGCTCCCCGGCGCCGTGGGTTTTTGTGGCTCCCCCGTG
>NW_011494716.1:1753501-1754615 GCF_000754665.1 Bison bison bison | reverse complement strand
CTCCCGTGGCTCCTGAGCTTCAAAGCTTCCGGTGCTCCCACAGCTCCCGTGCTCCGTGGCTTCCGGTGCTCCCATGGTCCCTGTGCTCCGTGGCCTGTCGATGGCCGTCTTCCTCTGTTCACGTCTTCTCTCTGTGCGTGTTTGTCTCTCGGTCTGATTTCACAAGGGCACCATTCATACTGGATCAGAGTCCGTCCTAGCATTATCAGCTTAACTTGATCATCTGCGAAGACCCTATTTCCAAATAAAGTCGCATTCACCGGTGCTGAGGATTGGGACTTTCACATCTTTTGGGGGGAGACATGATTCAGCCTGTAACTGGAGGGGTGTCAAAGAATTTGTGGACACATTTTAAAAGTGTCATGCTATTCGGGGAGAGAGTGAGGAGGGCCCAAGCAGGTGCCCAGGGCAGGGGTGTGTGTGACACTTCCATGGGCTGTGTGGCCCACTGCAAGGGGATGGGGAGGCATGTTGGTAGCGGAGTGAGCGAGGTGACCCAGGATCAGGGAGCTGGCTGGGGATGTGGCCTGAGAAGGGTGGGGCTGAATGAAGCCTCACCCTCAACCTGGAGGCCCTGCTGCCCTGGCTCCTGCACAGAAGGCACCCTCCCAGCGGCTGCCCCTTCCCCAGAGATACCCCCAAGCCAGGCACACCTGCACCCGCTTCCCTGAGACCTTCACTGCCCGGGACAGAGTCGGGGGGACCCTGGACCCCTCCTGACCTTGGCTGCTTTTCTGCAGAGCTGGCGACCCATGGGGACCTGGTGCAGGGTGCCGCCTGGAGCCGGGACGGAGCCCTGCTGGGCACGACATGCAAGGTAAGGGTGGGCGGTGAGACGCGAGAATGTGCCTGCCAGGGCCTGAGGCATGCCTGGCTCTGCCAGGGCCGTCACGTCGCAGAGCCTAGGACCCCAGCAGTACCTGTGAGGCTCCGCAGTACTTGGGGGGCAGCAGAGAACTCAAGCCAGGATGGCTGTTCCTCTCTGCTACCCTCACTCCTCAGGCTCATACTTGTCTCTCGAAGCCCCCGACCCACTAAGGAAAGCCCTGCACTGGCCCTTGGGGGCTCCCGTCATCACCCTCAGCCAGTGCCTCCTGGCTGCTGGCTACTTTGT
>NW_011494716.1:1753276-1753401 GCF_000754665.1 Bison bison bison | reverse complement strand
TAGGATCCTCGGTGACATCAGGTCCTGTGCTGGTGGGGGCGGCCGATGTAGGTCCGGGGATCGTAGATGAAAAGACAGTCGTGACCCCTGACGGTGACCCAGGCTCTTTAAAGAGGGGCCAGAGG
>NW_011494716.1:1751271-1753035 GCF_000754665.1 Bison bison bison | reverse complement strand
CTTGTTACTGTAGAAGCAGCTGGAAAGCAGCGGAGTGTTTAAAGCCAGACAGGGTGGGGTGTGAGGGGAGCAGGTCTGCACCGTGAGGCTCCCCGGCCACAGTGTGGACAGGGGAAGGAAGGAGGGGTGTCCAAAGCAGAGGTGGAACGACCTTCGAGGGAGGGAAGGAGGAGCCTTCTGGGCAGGGGGCGATGCAGGCAAGACAGAATACCCGTGAGGGCTGGGAGGGTCACGAGGCTGGCTCCCCGGTTGCAGGCTGGAGGAGGGCCTGCCCCCAAGACTGGGGTCGGAGGCCCCTGGGACGTCCCAGTGATGTCCGTTGAGTCCAGGGACTGGGCTTTGGGCAGCGGTCTGAGCTGAAGGTGGGGGCCTGTGTTCATGTGGCACCCGCAGAGGGACTGGAGCCCCGAGTGGGAGGGAAGGGGTGAGAGGAGGGAGAGGGAGCAAGGAGGGACAGAACCCGCGAGGAGACAGGGAGCCCCTGGTTGGGGGAGGATGCATCCGGGGCGGAGTCTGCATGGAAGCAGCTGACAGCGTACCCGGGACTCGAGTCTTGCAGGAGCCTGTGGGGTGTCTTCTGCCTGAAGCCGCCCGTGAAGGAAGGAGCCTACACAGGCTCTTATGGGAAGTGTGGCTCAGGCTTCCCAGGGACAGAGATCGGGGCTACCCAGCTGAGGAGGGGACAGGTGTCCCAGGCAGAGGGACTGACCTAGACACAGTCCTCACAGACACCGAAAGAGACAGGGGGAGAGGAGACATGGAGACAAGGAGGGAAGGGGATTTGTCACCAAGTGTTTCCTTTGGATCACCCAAGGACAGTATTTTGCTGTCACTTCAGTCGTGTCTGACTCTTTATGACCCCATGGACTGTAGGCCACCAGGATCCTCTGTCCATGGGATTCTCCAGGCAACAATGCTGGAGTGGGTTGCCATTCCCTTCTCCAGGGGATCTTCCTGACCCAGGCAGGGATCAAACCTGCATTGGCAGGCGGGTTCTTTACCACTAGCGCCACCCGGGAAGCCCAAGTATAGTGTTGGGTTGACCGAAATGTTATATCTGGGTTTTTCCATAGCATCTTTTCTCTTTTTTTTCCCCTTAATATTTATTTATTTATTTGGCTGGGCTGGGTCTTAATTGTGGCATGTGGGATTTTTAGTTGGGGGCTGTGGAATCTAGTTCCCTGACCAGGGATCGAACCCAGGCCCCCTGCCTTGGGAGTGCAGTCTTAGCCACCGGACCACCAGGAAAGTCCCTCTGTACATAGTATCCACATTACTCTACCCTGTACTTTTTTTTGTCCAGCATAATAATCATTTTTTCTTTCAGCTTATCAAAAATTTAAGGCATGTCACAGGAAACATTTTATCGCATAGATTCAGTTTGCTTAGTGGAGCGCCTGCTCTCAGAAGTGTGGATTGCTTCTACTTGGCCCCACCGTGTTACAGACTATAACATTTGGATGTATCTCTATAAAGGGTTGTTTCCCTGTGTTCTCTGTGACTTCCTTAGCTTGGAGCAGGGGCAGACTTTTTCTATGAAGAGCCTGGTGGTAGAGACTCCAGGTTCTGCAGGCCAGACTGTCTCCCTCAGTGCCGCCTGGTAATAACGCGGTAGCTGTGGACAGTACGTGTGTGATGTGACAGCTGCAGCCTCGTGGCCAGTCCAGCCTGTGGCCTCTGCCCCACGTCCCCTCGGCTCCAGGCCCCCACCCCAGCCCCAGGCAGGATGTCTGGGGAGCAGGTGTCCAGGGGCTGGACATGGGT
>NW_011494716.1:1742735-1750975 GCF_000754665.1 Bison bison bison | reverse complement strand
AGGCACCCTGGCTGGGGGCCTAGCATACGGGGTGACCTGATCAGATGGCGCTGTGGGGGTGGGATGATGGCGAGGAGCACGGCGGCCTGCGAGAGGGCAGGACAGTGAGGAGTGACTCCCTTGGGAGGGACTGCCAGAGCCCAGGAGAACCTAGAGAACCCCGGGCGGAATGAGAGCCTCCGGTCTGGGGCTTGTGTATGGAGGGCTTGGGGCTGCATGGGAACTGTCCCTATTGAGACAAGGGGCTCACACTGTCCCCACACTGACCGTGTGTGTGGCTGTGGGTGGCGATGTGGGAGGGGTGACCGCTGTGGGCCCTCAGCATCCAGGGCTGAAGGCTCTCACTACCCAGCCTGTGGCCAGGCTACCCCCGAGGTACCACCCCCAGGGGCTCCCAAGCTCCAGACTGGCCTCCTGCTTTGCCGGGGTGGAGGTAGGGGGGTGTTGTCCAGCCCCTTCTCCCCAGCGGTCTGAGCTCCATTTAGCATCAAAATTGGGTGCGAACTGGGGCAGGTGGAGAGAGAAGATCCATCTAGTCATAGAGCCCCACTTCCCCATCGGGTCCCAAGGCGGTGACTCAGATCCTTGCCTACTTGGTGTCTTCATGGGGAGGATTGGTGGGGCCATCCAGCTCCGAGTCTGGTGGAACTCTGGCCCTCTGCACCCGGAGCCCAAAGGCGCAGGGACAAGAAGCAGAGATTGCCCAAGGGCATCGCTGGGGTGGTGCCCGGTGGAGGCCCCCCCGCCCCCTCAGTTGCTCTGCCTGTGGGGCTGGACCCCGCAAGCCCCTTCCTGCTCTCCTCCCAGCTGCTGCCACTGTGGGAAAGAAAAAGTGGCCGCTAGGGGGCACACTGCCCCCACAGATGGTGGACGTGTCCAGCTAGGCCCCCTCGGCAGGGTGGGCTGAGCCCGTGAGCCCAGTGCTGTGCTGACCCCGCTTCCCAGCCCTGCAGCCCCCACCAGCGCTGCGCCAGCCCCCAGTGCCCTGTCTGAACCCTGGTCTGGACCTGACACTGGGATTCTACACTCCATGGCCCAGCTCCCCAGGTGCCTCTGACCTCTGAGAATTGCTGCTGTCACGCCAAGCCCACCCTGGCTTTTCCCAGGTCATGGAGCACTTGAGTGGTGGAGCTGGAGTCCTAACCCTGGCCCTTTGGTCGCCACGGTGGGGGGAGTGCCCTTTGCTGCCAGGAGGCCTTCTCTCTTGCCTGTCACCTCGAGATCCAGTCCCTGCCACTGCTTGACCCGCCCTCCATCTGGCTCCTGCTGCTGTCTCTGTCCTCAACCTCCGGTGGTTCTTTCCTGGCCCCCGCTGTCTTTTCTGAGTCTCTTGCTGTCTCTCTCTGTGTCTCTGTTTTTCCCTATTCTCTCTGTCTCTCACTGTTCTTTCTGCCTCTGTCCTGTGTCCCTCACTGGCCCCATCTGTCTGATCTCTGTCTCTAAGCAAACTCGTCCCGAACCTGAGATTGTGGAGTGGACAGTGCCTCAGGGTTAATCCCTGGACTGTGCCTGGTGCCCACCTGGCACATAGCAAGGGCTCAGTAAACTACAGCCGCAAGGCCATGCTGGGCGAGACCCAAGAACCCTGGGACCCTGCCGGGTGTCAGGAAGACGTGGCTTTCAAGGACTTTCCAGGCTGGACCCCTGCCTTGTCCATCTGTGTGCTTGCCCAGTCCCCCTCATTTATGCCATGCCCTCCCCACATGACTTTGTCTTCCCTACACATCACGTGCCAGCAGACTCCCGTCTCCTCATGTTCGATCATGCTCTGTCCTCTTCCTTGAATGCCTTTCCCTTTCCAGCCCAAGCTCCACTTGTCCTTTGGGCTCAAGTCAGGTCTGGTTCCTCCCCAGAGTTACCTGTGACCACCTCTGAGTGGCAGACACCAGCACTGTCTGCATCCCAGGCACCCGGGAGGGACCAGGCAGTCAGGGCCGGGAGTCGTATATCCCCTTCCATCCCCGCTCCATCTTGCATCAGTGAGGTACGGTTGTTACAGTTAAACCAGTGTTGCTACAGTAACTAAAGCCCACAGTTTACATTAGGGTTCACTCCACGTACTTCCTGTGGGTTCCCACAAGTGCACGACATCATGTGTCCCTCATCACAGCATCACACAGGATAGTTCTGCTCCTCTAAGAAAGTGGCCCGTGCTTAACCCGTTCAGGCCTGCCTGCCTCTTCCCAGACCCCCAGCAACCACTGATCTTGGATGTTGAGTGTCACATAGGTGGAATCATGGAATGTGTAGCCTTTCCAGATTGAATTCTTTCATTTACTTAGTAATACGCATTTATGTATGGGTCTTCCCTACCTTTTTGTGGACTGATAGCTATTTTATAAATTTTGGCGTAAAAACATATAAAGTTTACTACTGTAACCATTCTAAGTGTACAGTTATCATATTAAGTATTTTACATTGTTCTGAAGTTGGAACTCTGCACCCATTGAACAACTTCTCTTTGCCCCCTTTTCCAGGCCCTTGTAATCATTTTACTTTCCACACCTAGGAATTTGACTACTTTAAACACCTCATATAAGTAGAATCATACACTGTTTGTCTTCCTGTAACTGACTGACTTTATTTAGCATAATGTCCCTCAGTAATGTTAGTCGCTCAGTCGTGTCTGACTCTTTGTGACCCCATGGACTGTAGCCCACCAGGCTCCTCTGTCCATGGAATTCTTTAGGCAAGAATACTGGAGTGGGTTGCCATTTCCTTCTCCAGGGGATCTTCCTGACCCAGGGATTGAACCCAGGTCTCCTGCATTGCAGATAGATTCTTTACTCTGAGCCACCAGGGAAGCCCGTAATGTCCTTAAGCTTTCTCTGTATTATAGCATGTGACGTAATTTCCTTTTTCATTCTGAATAATGTTTCACCGAATGCGTTTTGTTTATCCATTCATCAGTCAGTGGACCCTTGGATCTTGGATTTTGTGAATAATGCTGCTATGAACATGGGTGTGCAAGTATTTCTTTGTGACCTTGTTCCCAGTTCTTTTGGGTTTATACACAGAAGTGGAATTGCTGGATCATATGGTAATTCTATTTTTAATTTTTTGAGGAACTGCTTGACTGTTTTCCGTATCATCTGTACCGTTTTATATTCCCACAAACAGCGCATAAGGGTTCCAACTTTCCACATCCTCACCAACACTTGTTATATTCTGTTGTGTTTTTTTTAATTTATTTATTTTTGGTCACACCCAATGGCATGTGGAACTGGCCCAACTAGGAGTCAAACCCATGCTCCCTGTATCGGAAGGGTAGAGTCTTAAACTCCCGACCACAAGGGAAGTCCTATTCTGGGGTTTTTTGACAGCAGCCATTCCGTTGATGTGAGATGCAAAATCTTAACCATGATTTTAATTTCTGTTTCTCTGGGGATTAATCGTTCAACATCTTTTCACATGCTTGTTGGCCATTTGTGTATCTTTGGAGAAATGTCTATTGAAGTCCTGTGCCCATTTTTAATTGGATTATTTGGGTTTTTTTTGTTGTTGTATGAGTTCTTTATATTGTCAAACGCAAGGTCACCGAGGTTTTCTCATATGCTGTTTTCTAGAGGTTTTCTAATAAAGGTTTGCATGTTAACGTTTAAGTCTATGACCCAGTCTTAGTTGATGTCTGTGAAAGACGTAAAGTCCATGCCTAGATTGACACCCAGTCCCACACCCGTGCCTGTGGACACCCAGTTCCAGTGCCATTTGTTGCAAAGACTGTCTTTTTGCTCCTGTGTTGAAGACCAGCTGGCTGTGGCTAAGGGGGTCTCTCTCTGTGCTATGTTCTGTTCTGTTGGTCTGTTTGTCTGTCTTGTGTGGACCCACACTGTCCTGACTCCCAGAGCTCTAGGATATACTCCAGAGCAGCCATCCTCCACCATTGTTCTCCTCCTTTTCTGCTGTGTCGACATTCTGAGTCTCTTCCCTGTCCACATAAAGTTCAGAATCAGTGGGTTGATATTCACAAAGTAACTTGTCAGGATTTTCATTGGGATCGTATTGAATCTGTGTGTCAAGTCGGGAAGAACTGATATCTTGACAATACTGAGTGTTCCTGACTCTGAACACGGATTAGCTCTCTGTTTAATTCTGTGATTTCTTTCATCAGAGTTTGATAGTGTTCCTTGTGTACATCTTATACATATTTTGTTAGATGTATAGCTAAATATTTCTGGGTGTTTTTTTTTGGGGGGTGCTGATATAAGCAGTATTGTTTTTCATTTCGAATTCCAATTGTTCATTGCTGGTTGATTGTTGTTTGAAATAAGAAAATATGAACTATGCTGATTGAAACAAAGGGGAGCCATGCTAAGATGTAAAAAGGAAAAGCTGACCGCCCCTCACCTGCCTCAGCCCTGGTTCCCAGTGTTAACACACGTCCCGTGCCTGTCAAGACCTTTCTCCTTACTCAGCACTCTTGCAAAACATACAGGAATGTGGTCAGGCAAATGGAGGTTTTGTTTATTTTTAACCACAGTAGAATGACACCACCACGAATTACTGGGCATCTTCCCTTTTGCATTTAACAATTCATCACGGCCAAGCCTGTAAACAGTCAGTGGATATAGATTCTGTCCCCCTCCCCCAGTTCTTTATGCGTGTGTGTTTGTGTACACGTTCACACACTCACACACGCAGAGAGATTGTTCCACAGAAATAAAGCTGTTTAAAGCATGGGCATTTTATTTTGGTATTTTTTTTTTCTTTTTCTATCTGTTCCCATCCCCACCCTTGGGTATTCTGAACCAGTAACTGCATGCTGAGTGGACAGATGTGTAAGCTTGCCGTCCTGGTTAGACGCCAGGTTCAGTGTGGAAGTGATGTTGTCCCATGAACCCCTCTAGCCTGGACAGTCCCAGACACGGGTGGCAGCTGGGAACCTCGAGTTTGGTTCTGGGCTTTGGTTTCTCTGTCTGTGACAGGGTCTTGGAATAGCGCAGCTCCGCAAGGTGGTTAGAAAGACGGGGTGAGGCCGTATGCATAGGAGGTGCTCGGGGGTGAGGCCGTATGCATAGGAGGTGCTCGGGAAATGTGAACCCTTGTCACTGGGTTCTCTGTCGTGGGTGCTTGGGGCTGGCAAGGGGGCCTGCCCCTTGCTGTGAGGAGGAGGAACCCGGGCTGGAGAGGGGTTGTCTGCTGGGTAATGCCTCACCCTGTGTACTACGGGAGGACCATCAGAGCCTGGGGTTGGGGGAGGCTGGCCTACCGGCCCCAGAGACCCTCCCTGCCCTAACTGTGCTGTTTTCTCTTCTCGGCTTTTCCAGGACAAGCAGCTGCGTATCTTCGACCCCAGAGCAAAGCCCGAGGCCGCCCAGGTGAGTCGTGTGGGCAGCAGGGCTGGGTTGAGGCTGCAGCAGTGTGGGCAGAGCAGCCGGCCTCTGGCACACAGGTTCTGCCATGCCCATGCTCTGGCCCAGGCCCGGCGGGCACATGAGGGTCACCTGGGTGGTGGTTCCTGCTGCTCAGGCTGTTTCTGGGAAGCGTGTTGGACCTTGGGAAGGGAAGGTCCAGCTTTGACCACAGGGTGGGGCGCAGCCAGGCTGCCCACAGGCCTTCAGTGGAGCCATCCTGTGGCTTCAGGAAGCTAATTTGAGAGGCCAAGTTCCTCTTCTTTGAGACCCTCATCGCCACCCAGCTTTCCTGGTACTGTCAGCAGAGGTTGGCCACAGAGGAGCAAAGAGACCCAGCCCCTGCTCTCTGCACCTCTCCAGGTCCCGGGCCCTGAGTGTGTTTGGTCCAGTGTCCCAGCCAGTGCTGGGGGGCCTGCCCGACCCATAGGCTGTGGGCCCTGAGCATGTTTGGTCTGTGTCTGGCTGTGCACAGGTGCGTGTGGCCCCTCAAGTTCCAAGAGGGAGGCCGGGCTGCGGGTTCATGCTGCAGGCACCGAGCCACTGGGGACTTGTTCAGTCATTCGAGGGCAGCCCGCTGCCAGGCACGGAATGTTCTGCAGTGAACAACACAGGGCAGTTGCTGGGGGCTTCTCTTGTGGGAGTGCTTTGACGCTTCCCTGGGGAGCTGGCTCGGGGCAGAGGCTGGGGTGATGCTGCGGACAGCCTGGGGCAGGACAGGCTGGCCCAGGAGCCCGAGCGAGGGGCCTGTCACCTGTATTGGGGGAGCCGTTGGGGTTATAAGGCAGCAGTGAGGTGGATGGGTTTACATTTTTCAAAGTTTTTCTAGAAGCTGAGGTGCTATCTTTCCCAAGGAAGGTGCAGTGCAGTTCAGGGTCCTGGCACCAGCTGGTGGGAAGAGCTCCCCAGCGAGGCCCCAGGCCCAGCACAGATGCCTCAGATCCGTATCTAGGGCCTGTTCCCCGCCCGAGGTCAAGGCTGAACCACCAGTCTAACTCCAAGCAGCAGTAGCCAGGGGGCTGTATTCCCTGAAACACACACATCCACCAGTCTAAACCCAAGCAGCAGTAGCCAGGGGGTACATGCCCCCGACCCAGTACGCGCACGCACACACACACACGCACACACACACACACACAGTTCCCCAAGGCGCACACGCACACATACCCCTTCACAGCCAGCTGCAGCTCTTTGCCTAGGACAGGGCGGTCAGCTCCACCTCCAACTGGACAGCCACCTAAAGGAGGCCCCGTCCTGGCAGGTGAGCCAGGCCCAGCAGAAGTGGCTTTGGCCCCACCCTGGCCGTGCTTCCACCCACAAGGCCGGCCCCTGGTCCTTTGGCCTCATCGCCCTGTGACCAGTGGGCCAGCCGTTTGAGCCTCAGGGCAGCCTGAGCAGCTAGCCTCCCTGCAGCTTTCTGCGGCACACCTCCAGTGTTTGCCCGAAGAGAAGGACCCAGCTCGGCTCGAGGAGAGAGACAGGACACTGTCCGCTCAGCTTTCTCCAGTCACCCTCTCCTCGCCAGGCTCTGTGCAGGCCCCGGCGCAGGGCACTTCCATCCCAGCCCCAGCCAGGCAGCGCCCCTGGCCCGTCCCCCGCTGAGCGCTTTCCTCCCCTCCGTCCCCCCCAGTGAGGGGGAGGCGGCAACCGGCACTGAGGTGGAGATGCAGTGGCCGCCATCCAAGGGCTGCAAGTTCAGTGAGGCGGGGGGAGCCCCCCTGAAGGGGGTTTCTGGGCCGAGGAGACCTGGGAGGGGCGTGGGTGGCTGCCCCCCCCTCGCCGCTCCTGAGCCGGTGCCTGTGCTCGGCCCCTCAGCCTGCGGGCGCGGGGGCAGCGGGGCCTGGAATGCCGCCCTCCGCCCAGCCCTGCCCCCCGCTTCCGCCGGGGCATCTGGCCCGCACCTGGCTTCCATTGGGAAAACCGCTGCTGGCGGCCGGGTTGGCGTGAGCCGAGGGGCCAGCTTGGGGGAGAAGCCTTCTGGGAGCACCTCCTCCCGGGACCCTCCTCGCCCACCAGAGTGGGCACTGCCCTCCCTCCGGTCTCTGCCCCTCCTGCCCCCCGGGCCATCCCTGTGGGCTGGGACCTGGGGGCTCCTCCCCCTACTGTCTTTTCTGGGCCTGGCCCCTGGCAACCGGAGCTTGGAGCAGGAGATGCTTGGGCGGCTCCCTCCTGCTCACGCCCCCTGCTTTGTGTTTTGGGTCCATTGATGACGGATTACTGTGTCCCAGGCCCTTGGTGTGCACAACCTCCTTCCACTCTCCTGAACATCCTGTCAAGTCAGCCCTTTGGTCACTTTTGTCCCCAGGGTTACAACAGCTCACGGCAGAGGCAGATTCGGTCCATCTGACTCTGGAGCCCTGGGGCTCCAGAGCCCCTTCACTGTGCCAGGGCCCCAGGGGCTGGGGAGAGGGGGTGGCTGAGGCCCTGAAGCCACGGCCATGCCAGGGAAGGTAGCTGCTGTGGTGAGGGGGTGCCCAGGGATGGGGAGGCTTGGGCTGGCCGGTCTGGGCAGGAGCAACCAGAGGACCCCTGGTACGGACAGAGGCAGGTCTGGGGGCTGGCATCGTGACTGAGGAGGGGCACGGGTGGGTGATGGGGGGGTCTTACCACTGGAGGAGGTCCCCTCAGCCCAGACCAGCTCAGGGCTGCTCCTCCAGCTGCCCTGCCCCTCGCAGGAAGCGTTGCCGTGGCGACAGAGAGGGGGTTTGGCGGCACTGCAGCAGCTGGAATGCCGGGTATGCGCCGGAGCTGGGCAGGCACTGCCTGGCCGCAGCCCTCCTGTTCTCTCCTTGGGGCCAGGTGTTGGGGAGACATGGACGGAGGAGGGGGGACTCCTCCGACTGCAGGACACCCAGCCATCTGTGAGAGGGGAACCCCAGGGCCTGGCCC
>NW_011494716.1:1739681-1742635 GCF_000754665.1 Bison bison bison | reverse complement strand
AGGGGCTCCGTGTGACAAGGCTGGGTCCATGCTGCCGCCTGCCCTCTGCCCCAGGAGTAGGAGAACCTGGGGATCCGTAGGGGAGGCTCCTCCTCCCAAGTCCCACTGAGGTCAGCAGAGAACTTGCCAGGTTTGAAAATGAAAGTCACTTCAGACCTCTGGGATAGAGGCCCCTCCTAGTTGCTGGGGCTTCTCGTGGTCCCTGGGCAGACTGAGTTGGGTGTACCCACAGCAGGCGCGCTGGGCCCAGGCTAAGCTCCGACCTGGCCTCTGCTTCCTGAGTGCTGTGCTCTCTGAGGCCCGAGGCGGGGATAGAGAGCCGCGGGGCGAGCTGGATGGGCCTGTCCACACCGCCCTGCCTGTCGCCGCCTGCTTCCCCAGGGTGACAGCTGGACACCCGAGCTGCCTGGTGGGGGTAGCCGGCTTGCCGGGCAGCTCCTGGTCTGGGTGCTGTTGCCTTTGGTCGAGCCTGTCCCCTCGCCGGTCCTCCGTCAGCTCCGTCTACTGAGAACAGGAAAGGTGGTGGGCGGGCGACTGCCCTGCTGGGTCACTGGGGGCAGATGGCTTCCCCTCTCTGTGCCTTTGGTTTCTCCAGGCCTGGAATAGGAAGGTGGGAGACACAGGCCAAGGAACGTTCTGTCCAAACCTGTGCCTCTAGAGGGAAAGTCTCCCCCACTGCCCACAACCTCTGCAGACCCTGGGTGCCACCGCCTCCCCTGAGACCCCCTCCCCTGAGACCCCCGTGCCGGCCTCCTGAGTCTCCGAGGCCCCATCCTTCGCAGATGCTGGTCCCCACACTGGCTCGCGCCCGTCGATCTTTCATGTCTTTCAAACCCTAGCCCTTTCCTCAACTGTACTTCGTGTGCCCCATGACCATGCTTCTGAAAGCGCACATTGCCGTGTGCTGGACTCACCCAAACGCTTCTGCAGTAGCAAGTCCGTTACGGTGCTCAGGTCAGAAAACTGACCTGACGCAGTCAGGTGAGACACCCCCATCACCCACCCGCGCCTCCTCCGTCACGATGCGGCTGTCAGGCACACGCTGTTGGCAGCAGGGCTTTCCCCTAGCCAGTCTGACCCGAAGCTTGTGCCCTAACCTGCTGACGTCGTTGCTTCTCTTTGGTTCACGTGGGCCCTTCAGCCTGCGTGTTCCGAGTGTGGGGACCCTTTTCTGTTTCACTGTGTCCCCAGTGCCCAGTGTCACATGCAGCTTGGATATTCACATTACAAAAGAGCAGATGAGTGTGCAGTCCTGCCTCACCCAGGACGTGACCGTCCATCTGAGAAGTGTCCAGCCCCACCGCCAGCACCCAGCGCGGTGCCTGGCCAGGGAGAGGGCTGTGGAATGAACGAAGGGTGTGTGAAAGCTGTGCGAGCCGTCTGGCACTCCTTACACGGGATGTTTGCACACTGATGAGAGGGCGAGAGAGCCCAAGTGACGCTGATGACTGACCCTGGGTGCCGGTTCCGGAACTGACCCTCGCCCCGACCCCTCAGCACATCTTGCGTGAAGCGAGGGATGTCGGGCCCCAGTTCTCAGGCTCCAGCCTGACTTCCTGTGCCGACTCCAGCCGGGTGGGAAGGGAGCAGTGAGAAATGCTACTCGAACGACACGGAGCCATTTCCGACGGGCTCCCACGCCGGGGTCGGCCTCCGCAGGCTGAGGAGGGGGCGCTGGGCCAGCTCTCCTCAGCCGCCTCCCTCCCTCTTCATTCCCAAGGAGATCGTGGGAAGCCTGGAGGAAGCTGGCCACGGTTTGGGGTGAGCTATTTTTGGTAACAGGGTCTTTCGTCTCAGGCTCCAGGGGCCAGGGTGACTGGGAGGGAGCTGTTTGCATTTCCTCTGGCCCCCTTGGCTCCCCCCCACCGCCTGGGCCCCAGGGACAGGGCCGCCCGCGGTGTGAACTCGCCTCCCCTCCCTGGGCCCGGGAAGCCTTCCTACTGGCAGCCCCAGCACCACAGGAGGGCCGTGCTCTGCCCCCTCCAGTGACTGTTCCCTGCGCTGGGCACCAGGCCCTCTCCCCGGCCCCCTGGCAGTGTCAGGAGGCAGCAGTAATTCTCGTAATCCCCCGATTTGCACGCCGCTTTGTGGCAGGCCTGTTCCTATCACATGTGGTCTCAGTTGATCCTCGCGACAGCTCTGGGAAGCAGGCGGCTTGGGCCATGAGCCGGGAAAATGAAGTTCTAGGAGGGCACTGGGTCCCAGAGCCTGAGGACGGTGACCGGCAGAGGTCGGTGACCAGCAACCAAGCGCCCCCTCTGGGGCACCCACAGGGGCAGGGGTGTGCCACCATCCCGAGCCCCATGGCCGCGTCAAGAGGGCTTTGGCAGTGCACAGAGCAGCCGGACAGAGACTAAGCCCAAGCTTGGTGGCCAGGTCGGCCCTCTGGGTGCAGAGCTGGCCCCAGCTGGCCGCTCCTGCCCTCCGAGGGGCCCTCGGGCGAGTGGACCCCTGAGGAGGGCCCTGGAACTCAGTGCCATCTTTCTTCTCCCAGAGCACACCAGCCCATGAGAACAGCAGGGACGGCCGGCTGGTGTGGACAGGCACCCAGGAGTACCTTGTGTCCACTGGCTTCAACCAGGTAGGGCTCCTCGTGGCCAAACTGGACATACACACCATGAGGGCGGGACAAGCCCCTCTGGAAGGCAGGGGCCGCAGCCGGCTCCAGGCCTGTCCATATACGGCCCTGCCCCGTGTGCAGCTGGGTCTCAGAGCCCCAGGGGACCGACGGCCGCTGAGAACTGGCAGATTCCATTTGCAATAGCTAAGCCTGACCCTGGGAACTGTGGTGGACACCCCCAGGGACCAGAGTCCACGGAGGGCCCCGCCCCCTTGTCACCTATGGGTTCTTAAAGGGGCAGGACATGAAAATCCAAATCCTCCCTCCCTGGCATGCCTCACCACCTCCCCGCCCCCAACTCTCGTGACTGCCCTCCAAGCTCTGCTCTGGGGCA
>NW_011494716.1:1739178-1739581 GCF_000754665.1 Bison bison bison | reverse complement strand
CCCTCTCTGCCCCTCCTTGCAGATGCGAGAGCGTGAAGTCAAGCTCTGGGACACCCGGCTCTTCTCCGCTGCCCTCACCTCGCTCACCCTGGACACCTCTCCCAGGTAGGAGTGGCCGGAGCGTCGGGTCGGCTGGCGGTTGTCGAGGGCCCTGTGATGTGTATAAATGCGCACCGCTGGTCAGGGGCAGGCTTCTGCACGGGGGCTTGTGCCAGTGTGTTTTGGCCTTTGGGAAGAAGACTGTGATTTGGCAGGTGGGGGACAAGGTACGTGGGGATGCGCTTGGTTTTCTGTGAGTGCTCTGGTGGGGCTGAGGACTGGGACACCGAGGCTCCGATCGAGAGGTGGACGTGGGGTGACGTGGGGTAACGTGGAGTCTGGAGGCAGGGCTGGGGGCATTGCG
>NW_011494716.1:1736626-1738797 GCF_000754665.1 Bison bison bison | reverse complement strand
TGAGACCCCAGCCCAGGCCCCAGGCTGTCACTGGTAGTCCTGGCCGGGTCGAGGGTGCGGGCAGTCACTTCATCCTCCCACCCTCCTGAAGGTGCATACAGGAGGGTTTACGGTGGCATCCACGGGGTCCTGGCCAAGCCAGCTCGGTGCCGAGACTGCCCGGGCCTGAGGAGGCCGGCTCAGGGGATCAGGTACAGGGGGCTGGGGGAGGAGGAGGCGGAACCTGGTCCCCGAGCTCTGACTCGGGGTGGCTTGCTGAACCCCCTGCCCAGGCAGGGACCCGCAGAGGTCAGAGCCAGGACAGGGCCTTGGTCCTTGGATGTCCATCCAGCCCCTTCCTGTCCCATTTTACACCTGGGGAAACTGAGTCACAGGTGGCGCGGCACTCCGCCCAAGCTCCAGGAGCAGGGCGGACCGTGAGGGGGCAGGCTGAGTGCCCAAGGAGCTCCTGCCAGGGTGGCCCCGCTGAGAGCCCCAGGGAAGGGGAAACGGTTGGAGGGCAGAGACCCTCCACTCACGTCCTCTCTCACGACAGAGGGAGAGGACGGGGAGCTGGAAAGGCCCATTTTGCAGATGAGGGGGGCGAGGGTGAGTGAGGCCCCCCCACCTTCCTTTTAAGTGCACAGTGGGCATGAGGCCTCTGCCTGCTCTTGGCCATGGGGATCCCATGCACGAGAGGACTTAGGGCTCTCAGGCCTCCTGGCTTCGTGTCCAGCAGCCCCTCCCCCAGCCCTGATGCTGCACTGGTATCTCATCCCCCAGGCCTCCCCAGGCCAGACACCCCCTTCTCTGTGGGCCCCCCAGCAGAGGGAGGGGACTGGCCCAGCCTGGACAAGGGAGTCCGTGCTGACCATCAAGGGCTCATCACCCCACCACTTCCTGCCTTCTAGACTCTGCCCCTGATCTCTGCTGGTTACCCACCCCCACCCCGTAGGAGGGGCCCCCGCCCAGCCCCAGCGTGGCCCCTGGGGGAGTTAACGATGCCCAGACCCCATGGTGCCACTGGCCAAGGCTGACCCTGTAATTATAGCAGTTAAGAATAGCCTCGCAGGGCCTGCGAGGCCTGGAATTTCTCAAATCACTCCCAGATGGGCGGCCAGGCCAGTGTCCCGCCCCTTTCATCCCCCAGTCCTGGCCGCTGCCCCACTGGGCCCACGCCCTTGGCAGAGGAGCTGGGACTCTCCAGCTCTCTGCAAAGCTGGTGGACGCCAAGGCTGCATGCCAGCCTCCAGGCCGGCCTGAGAGCTGGTGGGCCCCCTACCCCCAGGCTCCCCAGAAGCCAGAACCCCACAGGGACCCCCTGGGACATCGGGGGCTGCTGACTGGGCTGAAGGTGGGAATCGTGCAGGGTGTCAGCTGCGGGCATCACCTAGGCCTCCACCACACCTGCTCGTTGTCTTTATCTTACAGATTTTCCACCTTCATTTGGGTAGAACAGTAAGAGCCACAGGAGGCCAGGGAGGGGTCAGGCACATGCCCCTGCCTGCCCCCTCCCAGGGAGGACCCAGGGCCCCACCCTCCCAGGGGTCTCTGTCTCTGCTCCCACCTGTGCCCTTCCCCGGGGGCGGCAGGTCCTATCCCTAAGGCTGGACCCAGGCAGACGGCCACCCCACACTTCCTGTGCAGGGTGGAGGCGGGGGTTACCGTTGGGGCTGACCTAGCAGCTCACACTCCGGCCCTGGAGAGGCAGAAACACCACCTGTCCCGGGTGCCCTGCCCCTAGGCTGGGTGAACAGTCAGCAGTTACCGGCCCCGGCTGAAGGCTAATGGAGGTTTTTCTCCAGATGTTACCAGTGCATAAAAGCTGAAGCCAGAGAAATCAATTCTCTGTTGAGGTCACCCCGGGAGCCAGCATAAGGGTGGAGGCTGGGAGCATGCTCTGGCCAGAGGCACCCACCCCACATCCCAGCGTGTTCCCTGGAGGCCCGGAGCTTCTGCGGCCCCTCCCAGCTCCTGGAGGCAGGAGGCTGACCGCCCCTTGAGGGCCAGGGAGCAGGTGTCGGCTCTGCAGTGGGCAGCCCGGGAGCCCCTCCTTAGAAGGATTGAAGGGCGCGTAGCCCCGGGGTCTCGAGGACCCGGTCGGGGGCTGGTGTTTCCCCACCCAGGGTCACCCTGGGTCGCGGCTGCCTCCTGGCTGCGTACCCTACTCGGTCCCCAGCCCCCCCCCCCCC
>NW_011494716.1:1734206-1736526 GCF_000754665.1 Bison bison bison | reverse complement strand
CGCCCCCCAGCCCCCCCTTCCTCTCCCAGCCCCTCCTCTGATGGGAGGCCCGAAAACCTTTTCTGGGGGGGCTGGCATGAGTGCCCCGCCTGCCTCCTGCAGGCCCTGCCACCCACCCCCCTTGCCGCCCCACTCGCCAGGTTTAGCTTTGCAGCGAAAACATTCCCTCAGCAGCCACTGCGCTGAGCAGCACACCACAGGCCCACAATGGCCCCTTTGACGGGGCCGCCAGAGGGGAGGGCCGGCCTCGCCAGAGCCGTTCCGCTAATGGGACCCAGGCCTACAGGAAACCCACCTGGGCTGCCGCCGCCGCCGCCGCCTCAGGGGGAGGGCCCCACCCCAGTCCCTCTGCCCACCACGGCCCCCCGCCTGCCTCCGCCTTGCTCACGCCAGAACCCTCTGCAGCCGATAATTGAATCCAGAGCCTCGCGTGGCCGGCGCTGACATCAACGCCCAGAGCCACAGGGCCTGCTCCGCAGGCCTGGCCGGGCCGCCTCCTTCCCGCCAGGGTGAGCCCAGGGGCCAGGGGGCCACAACCTGTGTAGGGCGGTGGGCAGGGGCCTGGGGGAAGCTCGCGCGGGCCTCTGCAGGACCTCCGTGGCCCCAGGGCCACCTCCCTTCTCGCCAGAGGGTGACCGGAAAAGGTGGCGGCATGTTTCTGTGTCTGTGTTGGTTCCTCTCCCCAAGCTCCTAGCGCCTGGTCCAGCCAGGGCTGTGCACAGCCTCCCTGGTCCTGCCCTGCCTTGGCCGGTGGCTTCCAGGAAAACACTCAAAGTCCAGGGTTTCTGGGAAACCTGGGTACCCCCCCAGTGCAGAGAGTAGAGGGGAGTCTCGGGTCAGCAGACCTCCTGCCTGTGGGTGCCGCCCCTCGCAGCCCTGGCTGGGACCCCACCTGCTTGCCCACGGGGTTCCTGCCACTCAGGACCTCGCTCTCTCCACCACGGCCTCGTCTCCGTGGCTGGAGCAGAAAGCTGGGCTGGGGCCTCCCTGCCTGAGCCCACGTGGAGGGGCCAGGGGGCCATAGGCAGGGCTGACCCCACCTGGTCCAGGGCCGTCGTGGGCCTGGGGGGCATAGCTCAAGGCACCCCTCCCCAGAGGAGGGCAGGCGGTGCACTGCTGGTCACACCAGTCCCTGAGGAGGGACCCCTGGGGGTCTGTGTCTGCTGCGAGCCTCTCCCAGGAGCCTGGCAGCTCCTGCTGGGAGAAAACTGGGCCTGGGGAGGGGAAGGCTGCCTTCAGCGTTCCCCTGCCCCGAGGCTGAAGTGGCCCCTCTCCCTTCCCTGCTCCCACCTGGTCCCGTCTCCCCGGGAGGCTAGACAGGGCACCTCAGATGAGCTGGACAGCCCAGGGCATGCCGACTGGGGCCCTGCACCTGCTGGGAAGCGGGGTCCCGGCTCCCAGCTCCCCGCTTTAGGCCGACCCTGCAAGCCCTCACCCCGCCTCCGCGCAGGTACCCTGGGGCCGTGCCAAGAAACACACGTGCTGCTTCTTTTCATCTTTTATTTTTCTTACAAAAGGCCTTCATATCATCATTTGTCTTTAAAAAAAAACCAAAGTCCTTGTCTCTGAGTTTGAAAAACATTTTCCCAGAATAAATGGGAAAAGATCTTTTATAAATACATTAAAAAAAAAAACAAAAGCGAAACTTGTTCCTAAAGCATCTTTCTTTCCAGTTTCTTTTGCTCCTTTGCTCCCCAGGGCCGAGGCAGGATCACCCGCCCCCATCCCCAGTCCCATTCTCCCTCTGCTCTCTTTTCCGGGGGCTTTCTTCACGGGCCCCCCAGAGTCTCCTTGGGGTGTGGGGCTTGGCAGCCCCAGGCCTGTGTTACCAGCACACAGCCGGGCCGGCCCCACCCCAGGGGCTGCACACTGCAGAGGATGAGGTGACACCATTCTCCGGACACTCGGGCAGGGGGACCCTTAGAGGGTCATCCCCTGGGTTCCAGGTCTCACAGAAGAGGAGACCAAGGTCCAGAGACAGACGGGATGTGCTGTGGTCACCCAGCCCGGGTCCTGACGTGTCCTCATGGTCTGGATCTGAGAAGCTCCTTGATGTGGCAGCAGGAACCAGACCCCCTGGCTGGTCCCAGCGGGGCCGAGGGCCCGGCCCTGGCGGTCCGTCCCTCCCAGGCTTAGATGTAGGGCTTGGCTGGGAGGGGCCCCTGTGGGCCAGGCCCCGAGTAGCCCATGAGCGGCACCTCACACTCCAGCCCGCCAGGTGGGGCCTCCCCACCACCCTCCAATGCCTTGGGGTCTGGCTCCAGGGGGGCCTTGACCCCCTCCAGCTCCAGGGGGCCAGCCCCGGGTCCCACTTGCCCTT
>NW_011494716.1:1733505-1733822 GCF_000754665.1 Bison bison bison | reverse complement strand
GCTTGTCAGGGCCCGAGAGGTTGCGATAGGTGAGGCGGAGGCTCTTCAGCTGCACGGCGCTGCCCTGCTGGAAGCGCTGGAGCCCCACCCGCAGGGACGTGGGGCTGGCGGGCTCAATGCCCAGGGGCAGGGGCCGCTGTGTGGCCGGGGCGGGGCTGGGCCTGGGTCCCGGCCTCACCCGGCCCTCGCAGTACAGCCCCGTGAAGCCCTGAGGACACAGGCACTCCAGGTGGCCCCGCGCCCCCAGGTGGCAGGTGCCCCCATTGAGGCAGATGGACGCCGGGCAGTCCCGGGGCGGGGGCACAGGCCCCGCAGTG
>NW_011494716.1:1733055-1733405 GCF_000754665.1 Bison bison bison | reverse complement strand
CAGGCTGGAAGGCGGGAGCGTGGGCTCCTGCACAGGGGCTCTCGTGGTGGGTGCTGTGGCCGTGGTGGTGGTGGCCGGGCAGCCAAAGTCTGAGTAGTCAAGGTCCAGGAGCAGCCGGCCGGCATTCTTGGGCGGGAAGTGGCAGCGCGTCTCCTCAGGGCTGGCCAGGGTCAGGCGGCTCTCCCGGACCCAGGGGCCGAACCAGCTGAGGGGGCACACGCAGTTGAAGGGGTTGCGGGCAGCCTCCAGGAGCCTCAGGCGGGGGAAGAGGGTGGAGAGCTCGTGCGGCAGGGCCTGCAGGCTCAGGTTGCTCAGGTCCAGCTCCTGCAGGGCCACCAGGCCGGCCAGGT
>NW_011494716.1:1730810-1732911 GCF_000754665.1 Bison bison bison | reverse complement strand
GTGGGCAACGTCCAGGTTGTGGAGGTGGCGCAGGCGGCCAAAGAGCCCCTCATCCAGGTGGCGCAGCCCCAGGCCGGCCAGCCGCAGTGTCTCCACGTTGGCAGTGTCCAGGACACCGGGCTCCAGGGCCGAGAGGCTGTTGTGGCTGAGGTCCAGCAGCAGCAGGCGGGGCAGGCGCAGCGGGGGCAGTGCCCGCAACTCGTTATCCTGCAGCTTGAGCTCCAGGAGGCGGTCGAACACATCAAAGGCACCAGGCTGGATGTGGCGGATGCGGTTCTTGCCCAGGTAGAGGCGCTCAAGGCGGCGCAGGCCGCGGAAGGTCTCGTTGGTGATTTCCCGGAGCCTGTTGGCAGTCAGGTCCAGGTTGCTGAGGTTGGCCAGTGGCTGGAAGACCCCCCCAGGCAGGCTGGCGATCTGGTTTTGCGACAGGTCCAGGAGCTGCAGCCCCGGCAGGCCAGCAAAGCTGCCCGCGTCAAGCGTGGTGATGCCGTTCTCAAAGACGTACAGGCCCACGGTGTCGGGCGGCACGTCCAGAGGCACGGTGGTCCCCCGGCGGGCGGTGCAGAAGACAGTCCGTGGCTGGTTGCACTGGCAGCCAGATGGGCAGCCTTGCACCCCAGGCCCCAGGGCCGGCAGCAGCAGCAGCGGCAGCAGCAGGCGCAGGGGGGCCCTGGAGTGCATCTCTGGTCCCTGGGAGCAGAGAGGGAAGCGGGAGACCGTGAGTCAGGGGCCACAGGGGACAGCCACTCCAGGAAGGGTCAGGAGGGGAATTCCCAGCTCCCGTCCTCTCCCCACCCTCAGACCCGACAGCACACAGGAGCTGTGAGTCAGGTCCCCTGAGCCGGGGCCGGGCTCCTGGCGCTGCCCCGTCACTCCCTTGCTATGTGACTCTGAGTGGTCACGTGGCCTCGTCATGGTATCAGTTGCCATTTCCTGCGCTGACACCAGGGTTCGGTGGGCTGACTGACGCACACAGAGGGGGCCCAGCCCCCAAACGCTCAGAGACCACGAACAGCTGCCCCCCTTCCCCTTAGCTCCAGCCCTCCAGCCTCTCTGCGGCTCAGAGAGAATACGTGTTGGTCAAAAAGCATCAGGCTCTGTGCCCTCCCCCGAAACACCCCCCCAACAAAAATCTCTGCGGAGGCAGACGGGAAAGGAGGGAGAATGCAGGTCCTGGAGCGGCAGCCCCTCCCGCAGCATCCGGGAGAGACGGGCGGGCAGGCGGCCGAGCGCGTAAGTAGAGAAGCTGGCTGCCCCCGGCCGCCGCCGCCACGCTCCGCGTCCTGCAAGTGAGGAGAGACCACAGCAGGAAGACCTCATGTGGAAACTATGGGATCGGTGTTTTTCCACTTGCGAAGTCAGACCTGCCGGGGCCCCAGCCAGCAGGAGAGTTCCTGGGGAGGGGGAGGCAGGGAACCTCGGCCTCCAGGCCCCCCCATCTCTGAGCTGTGATGACAGAACTAAAGGTGGGGGGCTCTGGCCTCCCTGGAGTGGCCCAGGGTGCAGGCTGGGGGATAAGGTTTGCGTGGTGTCCCCAGAGAGAACACCAAGCCTGGAGATGCTCCAGAGTGGATCCCCCGCCATTTCTCAGGATACACTCTGGGCCAAGTGTGGCACGGGAGCGGCAGCCGCCGTCCCCACGCACCAGCGCCCCCGAGCGTCGCCCAGCAGCTCCTCCAGGTGGGAGCTGTTCTCCATGCTCCCAGATGACAGAAGAGGGGCTCCTGGAGGCACAGGCACTTGCTGCCTTCTCGCCGCCAGGAAATCTGAGCTGGAGCCCAGCTCCTTAACCACGTCCAGGTGCGGCTGGGCCTGCCCTCCTGACGCGGGGCCCAGTCCTGCCCTTGTGGGGGTAGCTCTCCTAGCGGCTCCAGCTGCCACTCATAGCCGGAACTGCCTGAGACAGGATGGGGCCACAGCACGGGCCCCCTTCACTTAGGCTTCTGCGGGGAGCCGGGGGCCACCCTGGCAGCAGTCCCCCCCGCCCTGTGGGCCCCTAGACCCCCTGAGAGGCCGGCACACGTCCCCTCCAGGTGTCTCCAGCTCACACAAGGGCCTTTTGTGCTGAGGCTCAGCCTCCCCTCCCGCACACTGGCCAGCC
>NW_011494716.1:1729024-1730710 GCF_000754665.1 Bison bison bison | reverse complement strand
CCACCCTTCCAGCCACGCAGGTAACAGGGCCCCCCCGGCCGGCATGCTGCCCACTGCCATGCATCAGGCTGCCTTCTCTGGGGTCGTGGGCTCCTGGACCTGAGTCCAGGAGGGGCAGGTTGTCCCCCAGAGGCCGCGATGGTGTCGGGCCAGCTCTGGGTAAAAGCCCGTAACCAGGTTGGGCCTGCCTAGAGCCGCCCACCTGCAGGGTCCCCTCTGCCCCTTGGTCGTTAACGCTGATGACCACCCTCCGGAGGCCTGACCCTGGCCTGTACCCTGGTCTTTGCTCTCTAGGTCCTGCAGTCCTCTCCCAGAGGGGTGGCCGCGTCGGCTTTTGCTTCCCTGCATCCCAGAGAGTATCTCTGCTGAGTGAACTGTGGGGAAGCTCGGCCAGAACCCAGAGGCCCGGCGTGCCGCGGCCCCGCTGGCGCCGTCCCCAGGGGGCTCTGGGCCACACCCAGCCTCCTCCCCCGCCTGGGCCCGCTCCACCCGTACTGACTCAGAGGGGCGGGTACGGCCTGGCCACCAGATGTGCTGGGAGCGACCCCCGCCCCCTCACCCGCGTCTGGGGTGAGCCACCTCCCCTTGAAGTCGCCCTCCTGGCAGGGGGCAAGCAGGGTCAGGACGGGAGTAGGCAGGCTCGGGGACAGGGGGGTCCCTACCCACAGCCAGCCCGGCCACCCCTACAGCTTCAGCTCCCCCTGGGCCTTACACAAGGTCACAGCTAAAAGCCCCACACTCCAGTCTGGCAGCCCTGGGTCAGGGGCATTCGAGGTGTGAGGTCACAAACAGCAGGCTCCTCTCAGCACCCCAGTTTCCCCGTCTGTCCACCCGGGCATTTCAGAAAGGATACCTCCCAGGGCTGGGGTGCTTGGCACCGAGAGGCCAGGCATGGTCTCTGGGGGCCTGAGATGCATATTGGGTGTGTTTTCCGTTCTGCATTGAGGAGAGGCCCGGCATAGACTCTGAGCTTCCCTCTATAGTCTGCTGGCCCTTTAATCAGTGAAGTCCTCCTGGGCGGGGGGAGGCAGGGATGCTGGGGGTCTGTCTGGCCGAGCTGGCGGAGGGTAGGGGGTGGCATTCTCTGCTGGGGAGACCCCACAGGCAGCAGCCACCCTGCCTCCCAGCCCTGAGGTGCAGGGCTTAGTGTTTTCACCTGAACCTCACTTCCCCCATCCAGAGAGCGGCTGGCACTGAGGCTTGGGAAGGTGACATCTCAGGGCAGTCAGCTTTGGGGGCTCTGCCACCAGGAACCAATGAGAGGGCCCCAGAGGGTAAAGGCTGACCATGGAGGGGTGGTGGTGGGGCAGCCTAAGGCCAGTTCCGCCCCTACACACGTTCTGAGCTCCCTCCTCACCTGTGGACTGTGTCTCCCCAGCCCTGCTTCACCTGGACTTGGCTCTGAGCACCCGGGGTTGTGGTTCCATGTCCTCCTGTTTGTTTGAAATGGGGAAGTTCCTTTAACAAGTTCTGGGAGCGATTCCGCCTGTCTGGGCGCGTGCTGGTGTGTGTGTGTGTGCGTTGGGGGCGGGAGCGTCTCCCCGGGGTCACGGCTGCCCTGGCCCTTGCAATTTCAGCAGCTCTGAAGGACCAGGGGCCTGGGCTTTGATATCTGATCTGCTGACTCCAACAGGGCGGTGGGACCTCGCCCTCTGCAGAGGGTGTGTGGGGGTGCTGGCGACAGCC
>NW_011494716.1:1726768-1728924 GCF_000754665.1 Bison bison bison | reverse complement strand
CTCATGGACTTGCCTTGGCCTGGCCCCACTACGGGGCCCACCAGGGGACCGAGCCGGGGTGGGGCTTTGGGGTCCAACTGCCTGTACTGGCCGCCTGGCCCCAGCCCTTTGCCTCAGTTCCCATCTGTAAAGCAGGGGGTGTGGGGTGGGTACAGCCCCTGTGTCTCAGGGCTGTTTAGTTTGTATTTGGAGAACATTCTGAGTGGTTTCTAAATAAGTGGGTCGGTAAACATTACCTACTGAGGGTGTCACCCGTGAAACCTCTGCACGCGTGGGGTGGGGGAGCCATGATGCATACATTTCAGCACAGACAAGGCTCCTGTGGGCCCAGGGTGGGGCCTCCACATACGGGCTGCCCACCGTGCTTGGGCATGGAAAAGTGGGAGAAGCTGGAGCAAGCAGGCTGGGGCGGTGCTGGGGGCGTCTTTCGTTCTACAGGGGGGTGGGGGGAAGGGAGCTGTCCTTTGGCCGGCACTTCAGCATGTGATGGGGGGTGGGGAGCAGGAGGAGGGACTCCGTGAGTAAGAATGTGGTCATCTCAGCTCTCAGGGACCCAGAGTGTCCCCACCCACCCCTTAGCATGGGACACACCTGCGGGCACCTACTCACACAACAGGCCCTGGGTCAGGCAGGACTGGCGAGTGGGCAGACCCAGGCTCCAGACCTGAGGCTGGAGCATCTTCCATGCCTATTCAGTGGGCAGGGGTGGGTACAGGCAGACAGCAGTGGGCACACGCCCTTACTGCACCCTTCGCTTCAGAGTGGGTACCCAGGGTCTGGGCTGTGGCTCTGACCCCGCAGCTCCCAACGCCGGCCGGCCGGGCCTGGCAGTAGCCCAGCCCAGGAGTCTGCCAACCCCCTAGGCAGGCGAGACTGTGCCGGCAGCCAGGACGGCTGGCTCTGGTTTCGCTGACGTGTCTGAGGAGGCTCCAGGTCCGGGTTGGGTCCACCCGCCTCCCCATCCCTAGCGGGCAGCAGCCCCTGGCCCAGCAGGCAGGGGTCTCGATCCTGGGCCCTGGTGGATGTGGCCAAGGGGACTGAGCCTCAGGTTCCCCAGAGATAGCCCTTGGGGTGAGGGTGGGGGGCTCCTCGCCCTGCCCTGTGATTAAGCCAGTGGGGGGGTGGGCCCACCACTCTTGGTGTCACCACCTCCAGCCGGTTCTATTCTTGCTGTGGATAGGGCCCGACACACCACACCACGACTTCATCCGGGTGCCTTCCCTTCCTTTCCCTTCCATCTCCCACCTGTAGGGCTTCTCAATTCCAGCTGCATATTGAAAATCACCAGGAAGCTTTAGAAAAGTTCTAGTGCTCAGACCCAGCCCTCCCGCAGGCAATTTAGTAAGATTTTCTGGGGTGAACACCGGGCAGAGTTGTGTTTCAGAGAAGCTCTTTGGGTGGGTGGGTCTCCTTGCCTAGCCTGGCCTGGCCTCACAGATCCTCGGGCAGAGGGTCGCCGAGGCAGGCAGTCTGTATGGCAGCCTGTCTCCCTGTCCCCGGAAGCCTTGATCCCTGAGCTGGCAGCACCGGAAGAGCCGGGCCGGGCCCCCTCCCCGCCCCACTCCACGGCAGGAGCTGCTGGCTCTGGGTGGGTGCCGTCTGGGGCACTGTGGGTGACTTGGCAGCCGCCGGACCTGTCAGCCCAGGGGAGGGAAACCAGTGACTAAGGCCAGTTGCCAGCTCCAGGGAGACCTCGGGGCAGCAGGACGCGCCTTCTTGGTCAGTGCAGGTGCCACCCTGCAGGACACCTGCAGCCCAACTCAGAATGGGCTGGTCCAGATGCCACCATTGGCACGTGCCAGTATGATGCCACCGGGGCTGGGCTCAGAGACGGGGCCTCCTCACTGCCCTGTCACCACCCAGGGCCAAGACACCCATCAGGTAGGGCCCTAACCCTGCAATTAACCCTGAATTTGCCAGGGGAAGACAGACCTTAGTCACCAAGGGAGGCCACCAGCCCCAAGTGAGCTGGGCCCAGGCTGTGTGCAGCCTAGACGGGGTGTGAGAAGGAGGTAGAAGCCCCTCCCCCAGAGGGACGCTTGCTCTTCTGATGCCCTCATGCCTGGGGCTCTTGGTCACCCTGCCGCAGAGGAGGCCCTCTGCAGGGTCTGTGAGCTGATCGGTGGGCAGGTGGCGTCGGTCGAGGGACGGGCCAC
>NW_011494716.1:1724683-1726548 GCF_000754665.1 Bison bison bison | reverse complement strand
GTGTGGGGTACCCGCTCCAACCTCCTCATACCCGGGGAGGCTGGAATGAGGAAACGCGGGGGAGGCCCACGGGCCTGGCCGGCCAGGCGGCCCAGCCAGCTGAGAGAAAGCAGTCCGGCTGCCTCTGGAATGTGGAAACCGATAAAAGGAAGGAGGCCGAGCCCCCACCCCCCCTCAGGGCACCCCTGCCTGCCCCTAAACACAGCCGTGCTCCGGTCACGCGCGCGCGCAGACACATGCCCACGCCAGACACACGCCCACTGGGCTGTGCTTTGAGACACACATACACACACGCCCTCCCCCTTCTCCAAGAACTCTCAAATTCCACAGCAGTGAGGGGAGCTGGTTTTCTTGGCAGTGCAGAGCCTTGGGCTCCCTGGCCCAGGGAGGGGACTTGAGGGGGGCTCCAGGAGGGATCATTAACCCCGTAAAGTGGCACTGCTGTCCCTCCCATGAGCTCAGGGCCTGCCAGTGTCAGGGTTGCTTCTGTGGGCAGAGGGCTCACCCAGCCTTCCCTCCCGTCACTTAGAACTGGCTGGCCGGCCTGCTGAGGTGGGAGCTGCCTCCAGGGCCCAGCTGAGACCCTGCCCCCCTGATCTCAGGAGCTGCCTGGCCCAGGGGTGGCGTCCACTTAAAAGTCCCCACAAGGACTCAGCTCTCTTTACCTGGGACTTGACCTGGCTCCCCAACCAGTGGAGGTGATCAGGACCCCTCTCCTGCCCAGGGCATCTCCCTGGGGACATCTGCCTGGGGCAAGCACAGGTGTGGGCACTGTCTGAGGGACTTTATCATGTCGAACCCCTCCTCCTCCACGTCCAGGGTCTGGAGAACGTGGTGCCATACCAGCTATTGCCCTGGGCCACCCACCCAAGCTGACTCTCTGGACCCTCAGGTCCCAGTCTGCAGCTGCAGGAGGCCAGGGGAGGTAGGGACAGTCAGTGCCCGGGCCCCCAGCCTGGCACGCGTGTGCTCATCCTCCCTGGACCGGGGGGTGGAGGGGCAGATAATGGTCTGGAGGGAATCCAGCTGGGCTGCTCATTACCAGAGCCCTCTTCCTGCCTCTGACACTCTGTTTACAGAAGCTCTGGGGGCTGATTCCCTTGGGAGAAGACCGCAAACTCAGGAGACTGCTCTCCCATCCCCCTGCGCCTGCCTGCCTCAGCCCTCTTGGGCCTTGCCAACAGCTGGGCCCGTACTGGACATCATGGCCCGCTGAACTTGCTGACCCCACTCGGAGGTCACCTGCCCAGCCACCCCTCTGTGTCCCCAATGCCCAAAGTCTAGCCTAGTGGGATGGGACCTTGAGATTTAGCTGAGTCCCCCCCGCCCCCGGCCCTGGAGGCTCTTGGCCTGGAGAGGGGGGGCTCTGGGTCTTGGTGCCACACTCCGTCCGGAGCCTCACCTGCCCTTGGTGCAGAAGTTGAGCAGAGTGACCCTCATGGCCACTTCCTCCTTCCCACCTTTCACACTCCACCCCTCAACCCCAACGGGAGGGGTAGTCAGCGACCCTGGTGTGGTAATCGTTAACGAATGAGGGTGAGGCAGAATGCTTGGCACCAATCAGCTGGCCTGCCAGTGACCACAGGGGACCTCGCAGCCTTCAGGCCCCAGGGCTGCCAGCCCAGGGACACAATAGATTAGGCTGGCTCCAGGCCACTGGGTTCTCAGCCTGAGCAAAGCCCCTTCCCTGGAAGAGGCAGAGATGGGCCAGCCTAATACCTGGAGTACGACCCCAGCCGGCCAGGCAAGGTCCATACCCGGCTCCAATGGGGCTGCATGCCTGTGGCCCCCATGCTCTGCCCTGAGTGACAGGGGCCCTCAGCGCCGAGCCCAGGCCGTGGATCTGCACAGGGGGGCGGGGATCG
>NW_011494716.1:1718849-1724235 GCF_000754665.1 Bison bison bison | reverse complement strand
CGTGTGCACAGCCCGCCCGGGGCGCCCTGCGTTCCCACCCCGCAGCCCCCAAGCCCAGCAAACACTCACCGGGCGGCGGCGGCGGCGGGAGCCGGGCGGGACGTGCCGCGGCCTCAGTGCTTCCCAGCCCGGCTACCGGGGTCCCGAATCGCGAGATCCTGAGGCAGTCGGCGTCCGTCTCTCCCTGCCCCGGGCTCGGGCTGCGGAGTCGCCTGGCCCGAGGCGGGTCCCGCCTTAAGAGCCGGGGGGCGGGGCCGCCGCTGCCAGGGGCGGGGCCGCCCCCAATTGGCCGGGGCGGAGCCGGCGGAGACCCGCCTCCTCTCCTGGCCGAAAGGGTCTTCAGGCCCGGCAGGCTGGTCCTCACCCGGCCGCCCTCCCGACCAGGCGACCGGGAGAGAGTCATAGGAGTCCCGCAGTCCAGCCCGGTCCAGTTTGCAGACCCCTGTGTTTTGTGAAAAAAAAAAAAAAAAAGCGAATATCGACTGAGACCAAGCGTTCCAAACCTAGATGGGGTAGGACACACCAGGCAGGTGATTTAAACTCAAGGAATGCCCCCCAACCTGCCCAGAGCCTCTCGAGACCTAGGGAGGGCAGCCCCGATGACCTGTCCTAGCCTGCCAGAACTTGCGATTTTTCAGGGAAAACTGGAAATCTGCATTTTTAGGTGAAATCTCTTTAAGTGTGCTGTTGTTGGTTGCTAATCCCAATTTCAAGAACTTCTGGGAGGCCACACACACACAGCCCTTCTCCGAGCCTTATAGGCACAACCTCGATATGCCAAATCTGAGTCCTGGGGTCCTTTTGCCCGACCTTTGCTCTGGACCGCTTTCCCTGTGTCTTAGATGGAGGGGCTGAGACACAGGAAGGGAATGTGACACACCAGCCACAGATTCTGGCAGCGTCAAGGCCAGATGTGCTGGGGGATGCTGGATTGAAGCGCCAGGTTGGGCCTCACTGTCGGTAGGTGGGGCCTGAGTGCCGCTGACAGTGGCCCTTTGATGGGGCAGAAGGGGAGGGTGCCAGGGGCTGGACTAGTCCAGAAAAATCCCCTGCCTTGGAGGCTTCCAGGAAAACACTCTGCTGTGCCCTCCCCCCCACCCCACCCCCTCGGCACTTGTGGTCAGAATTGTGCCTTGGAGCCTTTGGGGACCAGCTCAGCTCCTGACTTGCAGCCAGGCTCCAGGACACCCACCACCCCATCCAGCCCAGCCTGCAGCCAGCGCCTTTGGCTGGGCCAGCTCAAATCTCAGGGGGCGTGATGGCTTATCCCAGCAGACGGCCACACCAGTTCGGGAGGGGGGGCGGTTTGAGTGGCTTTTGAAGAACTTGATGGCCCCCAGAAGGCAGGACAGCCTCCATGTCTAGTCTGTAGCAGGGCTAAGCGGGATTCAGCCACAACAGTGACCTCCCAGACTTTCCTTTTCAGCTCTGCTCCTCCTCAGGACCTCTCCCCCCACAGGGCCGCCTTCCAGGATGGGCAGAGGTCTGCACCCCTCGTTTTTGTTGTTTTATATGGATGTGGGGTGTGCCTTGCAAACCCCTGAATGTCCGCTCCTAGGTCAGTGTGCAGGCCCTCAGGTGTATTTCATTTGACTCACACGGGACTTTTTCAAAGTTGGAAGCTACTGGCAACGCTGAAAAGTCCAATGCTTTCACATTAGAATGGAACTTCCCGGCTTGCCTTGAGCGGAAACTGTCAGCTGAGGCTGGGTGGCTGCTGCTCCCTGTGACCAAAGCCCAGACTCACAGGTCACCCCCTTCCCCGCTGTGCCCAGTCACCTCACCCCAGACTGCTGCACTACTCCCGCTCCCTTCAGGGTTTGAGTCTGCGGTCGGTACCGTGTGGCTCTGCTCAGACTGTCCCTATGCCTCTGCCCTTGGGCCCTGTGTCCCCCCTAAGGCTCTCAGGGAAGTCCAGCCTGACGCTCCTAAAGGAACAGGACTAGCTGACAGGTCCGGGGCATCTCGCCTCTGTGACCTGTTCTTGCTGGTAGTGAGATACCCCCTGCTTAAAGCATCCAGACCCCGCCCTGATCCCAAGCCTAGGCTCACACTGGCCATGCTCCCGTCCACCCAGAAGTTGAAGGAGGTTCCAGGAGACACCACCCCCCAGTTTCTCTATCCTGTCCTCTTTTGGTGTCAAGGCACTACCCTGTCTTAGGCCCTCGTTCTAAGGGAGCAAGGGAGTGGGGGTGGGGGTCAGGGCTTGATTCGGGCAGACCCCAGTGGCCAGCGTGGGTGATAAGAACAGAACCAAGGGAGCTGGACTGCTTTGGACCAGTGGCAGTGCCCGGATGTCTAGGTGGTGGGTCTGAGTAGAGTGATGGGCTAGCGGAGAGAACTAGGGGAGGGTTCTTAAAGCTGCTTTTCCTGGCAGGCTCCCTGCAGTCCTTCCTGTGTTATTTGCAGCAGCGTTGGGAAAGCTGGTGGGATTATCAAAGGCTGACCCCTCCCGACTCAATGGACGTTGGAGCAAGTTCCGGGAGATGGTGAAGGACAGGGAAGCCTGGAGTGCTGCAGTCCATGGGGTCACAAAGACTGGGACACAACTTTGCGAGTGAACAACAAGCCCTCCCCCACAGGACCCACTTGACACCACCCTTGTTCTCCCATCTTCTGGGACCTGGGCTCAGAGGTCGGGGGCAGATCCAGGCTTTAGACTTTCCATGGCTTTGAGTCCAGAGCAGACCCCCAGACCCAGGTCAAACCCATTCCTAGTGGCAGGCCCAGATGCCAGCCCTTCCCCCAGTGCCATGGCAGCAGGAGAGATGCCCTCGCCAGCTTTCATGCCCTCTGGCCCCGTGCCAGGCTGGGGCTTGGTTCTGCATTCCAGATCCAGACCTGGCTTGGCTGTCTTTACAAGGCCTGGGGTCAGGCCCGTGCCAGCTGTTGGCCAACCCTCGGGGCCGGGTGCCATGACCCCGGTTCATGGCCTGTGGGGCAGCAGAGGCAGGATGCTCCTGCCTGGCGGAGCTGCTCAGGTAGCTCCGCCCGAGGTGAGGAAGACTGGCCTGACCTGTCAGAGAAGCCAGCCCTGCCCTCCATGACTTCCTGCCCCCGCGCCCCTAGCACCTGAGTCAGTGGGCCAGCCAGCCAGGGCCGACGGTGCCGGGGTTGGGGGGTAGGGTGCCAGGTCACGCCTCTACAGGAGGTTCGTTTAGAGCACCAGTGAGCCACCGATGCCAGGGTGGAACCGGCAAGCCGCTCCCCCATTTCTCGCCATGGCAGCAGCAGGATGGCAAGACTCCCTGCCCAGCCCACTTGCTCTCAGACTCTTGTTTTCATTCCTCCTGCCCGTCTCTACACTGTGATCTCTGCTCTGCACAAATCTAATCCTACCTTTCTCGAGATGTGTCATTTGCTCTTTGTTGCTCACTTGATGGGAGGAGGCTGAACTCCCTTCCTGATGCCCCAGGCCTTGCTCTGGGTGGCCTCTGCCACCCTACCCTTGGCCTCAGACCCTCCCTCACTGCCCAGGCCACCAGCCAGGTTGTCCTACTTCCTGTTCCTCAAACAAGGCCGTGCACTTGCCTGCCACAGGGCCTTCGCACGTGCGAAGTTCCCTTCCTGCCTGCTCCCTCCTTAACCTTTGGGTCATACGAAACACCCCCTCCTCTGTAGCCAGCCAGAGTCAGGCCCTTGTGCCCTCTTGCCATGTGTCCTCAGAAAACCCTTCCTTCATGTGTTTGCCTGTGGAATTGTATCTGCCTATCACCCAGGCTGTGAGCTTTTGAGGACAGAGGTGGGGGCCTGTTACACTCACCTTTGGTCACAGCTGACAGCCCAGTTAAGGTCTGGGCACCAACCAGCTCAACCAGGAATGAATGACGTGAGTGAAAGTCCAGTTAGAGCCGCCAAAGGGACCTGCCTCTGCCCCCACTGGAGCTGGTGTTAGGGCCGGAGACGTCGGAGATCACACGACCACTTTGTTCCCCTGCTCCCCCTCCCCGCTAACAGTGGGCAGTGGTCAGATCAGGCCAGGAATGGCAGTTCTGAGCCCAGTTCACCCTGCAGAGCCCGAGGTAATTAGAGGCTGTGTCGCTCACAGGTGACCGGCCCCAGGCGCTCAAGGAAGCTGTTGGAGACACCCAGGGCCCCACCCAGCTTCCCAGTCCTCCCTGGCTCCCTTCCAGTGAGGGCGGGGGCGGGTGGGCAGCTGGCTGGCAGGGGACCGGGTAGGCTGGGCCCTTTGTTGCCTGGGTGAGGGTCGAACGCAGCTGCCACAGCTGGGCGACCTCTGACCGCTAGGACCACCACGAGGGCGGCGGGGTTGCATCTGAGGATGAGTGTGTCCATGTCGAGGTGGGGGCCCGGGCCCGGGGGTCCCCAGGGACGTGACACCAGACCAGGAGCAGGAAACAGATGAAGCCGCCTGTCCGAGTGCTCCTGGGTGTCTCCCCGCCTTCCTCCCCCCAACTCAGGGCCTGGAAGGCAGCACTCACAGGGCTGGTGGGCTGCCGGGGGCCCTGCAGGGCCCAGGGGAGAAAGGGGAGTAAACCCCTGGGCGGTGACAGGCCATTGGCCGAGAGCGGCAGGGACGCCAGGGGCTTCCAGCCTGGCCCCTCTGACCCCAGCCTCTGCCCTGCCCCAGGGCCCACCTGGGATGGAGAGCACAGAGGCCGGGAAGCAGGGCAGGAAGGAGCCCTTGCCCTCGGCCCCTGGCTCAGGCTCGAGCACAGGGGCTCAGAAGTGCTGCTGAGGCGGGTGCTGGGCCTCTACGAGGCCATCGAGGCCCAGGAGCCGGGTGACCAAGGCTACAGCCCCAAGCCCTAGTGCGGTCCGGGCTGTGCTAGGTAGGGATGGAGGGATGGAGGCAGTCCTCGGTTCCAACCACCCCCCACCTTCCCTGGACTGGTGTCTAGGCTGTTGGAGTGAGACTACAGACAAAACCTACATTGGGGGTTGGTGGGGGGTGGGGTGGTTTCCTGGCACTACTGAGCTTGGGAGGAGATCAGGGCTGAGGTACAGAAACGGGGGGGAGCAGCTCCCTTGTGCCAGGGCCTGGCACAGTCCTGGGAGGAAGCAGCTGGGCAGATGGAAATGGTGTTAGTCACTCAGTAGGGTCCGACTCCGTGACCCCGTGGACTGCAACACACCAGGCTCATCTGCCCATGGGCTTCTCCAGCCAAGAATACTGAAGTGGGTTGCCATTTCCTTCCCACCCAGGGGTCGAACTCTGGTCTCCTGCCTTACAGATGGGTTCTTTACTGAGCCACTAGGGAAGCCCTGGGCAGATGGAACCCAGAAAAGAAAGGCTGGAAAGCGGGGGCATGTCGGGAGCACGGGGAGAGTGGGTGGGTGGAGGGTCCCCGGACACCAGCGTGGACGCCACTGCACCCCTCTGGGCCACGGTTGACTTTGGCCTGAGCCCCTATCTAGGGTTGTG
>NW_011494716.1:1715764-1718037 GCF_000754665.1 Bison bison bison | reverse complement strand
GGGGGGCGGCCCTCGTGCCCCGGCGGGCGCTGGCCGTCATGGGCTGCGAGGTGCTGCGAGTCCTGCAGCTGAGCGACACGGCCATCGTGCCCATCAGCTACCACGTACCCCGCAAGGTGAGGGGTCCTGCGGGAGGGGCCGGGAGGGCCTGGGGTGGGGGACCTCGAGCTCACCAGCCTGCCCCTGTCTGCCGCCAGACCGTGGAGTTCCACGAAGACCTGTTCCCGGACACCGCAGGCTGTGTGCCCGCCTCTGACCCCCATGCCTGGTGGGCGGGGAGCGACCAGCAGGTAAGGCCGGGGCCTGGCTGACAGCCCCTCCAGCCGTGACTGGCATTCAGCGGCCCAGTGTCCCCCCACTCCCTGGGGCCCCGCCTCTTCTGCCTCCACTGTGGACCTCTCCCCACAGGTGCAGAGGGTCAGCCTGCACCCCGCCCGCCGGGCCCACCCCAGCTTCACTTCCTGCCTGGCACCCCCTGCAGAGCTCACCCCTGCCACGGCCCAGCCCGCGGGGACGCCTGTGGGTGACGCAGACCCCAGCGTGAGTATCAGCAGGGGGCAGGGGGCAGGGGTCCAGGCGGGCCGCAGCGTGTGGCCTGCCCCACAGGTGTGAGAAACTCGAGAAGCAGAAGTGAAGAACCCCAGCGTTTTCAAAATCGTGCAAAACGCCTAGGAAGTGAGACTTTCACACACACACAAAAAATCTAAATTTCTAGCCTCTCTTGAACAATCCTGACCACTCTGGGCCCGCTTTTCCACAAAGTCAGGAGCCGGCAGCTGCCACCCGCTGCCCCGTGCGCTAAAGCTCGGCTCACCCCCGTGTTACCCCCTGCCCCACCAGTGATTGCGTCCCCAACCCCACATCCTGCAGTGGGGATTCCCGCCCACCCCAGTGTCCCAGGGTGATGACCCCAGACCCTGGCCGACCACCCACCCACAGGGGGCCCGCTGGCTGACCGGATGCTTCTCCCCTAGGAGGGCTTCTCCTCCACACCCAGCTCTCTGACCTCGCCCTCCACGCCCTCCAGCCTGGGGCCCTCGCTCACCAGCACCAGCGGCATCGGCACCAGCCCCAGCCAGCGGTCCCTGCAGAGCCTGCTGGGTGAGCGTGAGCCCCTAGCACGGGCGCCCTGGGCTATCCCCCACCCCAGCCACCCTCCTCTGCACCCCAGTCCTGACTCCCTTCCAGTACCAGTTACTTCCTTGTGGGGTGAAGTGAGTCTCGATGGCCTGTACTTTCTGAGATCTGGGCAGTTGTGTTGGCCAGACCAGCAGAGGCTGGGGTCCTTTGCCGAGGGGAGCAGGAGGCCCAGATTCAGGGCTCGCCCAGGCGCCCCTGCAGGACTTCCCAGGGTGGGCAGGCCGGGGACCCTCACCTCACGTGGCTCCGTGTCCCTGCTGCCCCCTGCACCCAGGCCCCAGTTCCAAGTTCCGGCACGCTCAGGGTAACGTCCTGCACCGAGACAGCCACATCACCAACCTCAAGGGGCTCAACCTCACGACGCCCGGCGAGAGCGACGGCTTCTGCGCCAACCAGCTGCGTGTGGCTGTGCCCCTGCTCAGCAGCGGGGGGCAGGTGGCCGTGCTGGAGGTGAGGGCCAGCCCCACCACTCAGTCCCCATGTCCCCCTGCAGGATGCTGAAGGCGTTGAGTGCCCACGCCAGCTCACCTTCTCTAGGCTCAAACCGTGTGCCAGGCACACCGCCCAGTATCCCATGCTGTGGGTGCCATTCTTATCCTCGTCTTACAGATGAGAGTGGTGAGGCACAGAGAAGATAAGTGACCCATGGGGTCACATGCCGTGTAAGTGTGGAGCTGGGAATCAAACCCAGGCCCCCTGAGCCCCGAGCCTGAGCTCCTCCCACCACTCCAGCCGCCCCCTCACTTCCTGGGGGCCTCACGGTCTGCACTTGGGGCTCAGAGCACAAGGTGGCTGAGCAGAGAGCTTGGGCATCACCCCGGGGGGTCGTCGGCTGCAGACAGTAAGGCCCAGACGTGCCACTTGCCCTGCAGCCACTGGGACTGGGCTCTCCTGCCTGTTACTGATGGGCCTCGGGGTGGGGGCACCTCCCACAGCTGCGGAAGCCTGGCCGTCTGCCCGACACTGCACTGCCCACGCTGCAGAATGGGGTGGCTGTGACCGATCTGGCCTGGGACCCCTTTGACCCCCACCGCCTCGCCGTGGGTAAAGAGGCTGGGCTGGGTGCTGGGCTTGAGGGAGGGTCCCGGGGCCCCAGATGGGCTTAAGGGAAGCCTGGGGGCCTTGGGCCAGCA
>NW_011494716.1:1714470-1715664 GCF_000754665.1 Bison bison bison | reverse complement strand
ACGAGCCTGCTCACCCCGCAGCCGGGGAGGACGCCAGGATCCGGCTGTGGCGGGTGCCCCCTAATGGCCTGCAGGAGGTGCTCACTATGCCTGAGGCTGTACTCACAGGTGAGGGGGGCCTGGGTGGGGGCTGGGGGGGTGGGTAGAGGCTCCCCGGGGGGCTCAGTGTCACCCCACACCTCAACCCCAGGCCACACGGAGAAGATCTATTCTCTGCGCTTCCACCCTCTGGCGGCCGACGTACTGGCCTCCTCCTCCTACGACCTCACTGTTCGGATTTGGGACCTCAAGGTTGGAGCCGAGCGGCTGAGGCTACAGGGCCACCGGGATCAGGTAGGATAGTTCTGGAGGGCAGGTGCCCAGCCATGGGGCAAGAGGCTGCTTCTCAACCTTTCCACCTGCCCCCAGATCTTTGGCCTGGCCTGGAGCCCCGATGGGCAGCAGCTGGCCACTGTCTGCAAAGACGGGCGCTTGCGGATCTACGAGCCCCGGGGTAGCCCTGAGCCCCTGCAGGTGAGCAGGATGGGCTGGGGGCAGCCCTCAGACCCCGTGGGGGTCCCGGCTGGGCCTCATATGCTGTATCCTAACAGGAAGGCCCAGGGCCCGAGGGGGCCCGTGGAGCCCGCGTTGTGTGGGTGTGTGACGGTCACTATCTCTTGGTGTCAGGCTTTGACAGGTGAGGACTCTGGGATCACCATTCCCATCCCCAGACCTCAGCATCCACCGTGCCCCGTCCCCAAGATACACATACACCTGTTAGGTGTGCAGAAGCTGTCCCCACCCTCACTTACTGGATGGATAGTTGGGTGGATGGATGGATGGATGGATGGATGGATGGGTGAATGGATGGTTGGGAGGATGAATAGATGGTTGGGTGGATGGATGGATAGATGGGTGGTTGGGTGGATAGATAGATGGATGGTTGGATGGATAGGTAGGTCAGTGGATGGATGGTGGGGTAGATAGATGGTTGGGTGGATGGATGGATGGATGGATGGATGGATGGGTAGGTGGATGGATGGATGGTTGAGTGGATGGATGGGTAGATGGATAGATGGATGGGTAGATGGATAGATGGATGGTTGGATGGATGGTGGGGTGGATGGATGGGTGAATGGACGTGTGGATGAGAGGGAGAGAGATGGGGAGGAATCAACTGGGGGCCCAGAAGGATGAGATCTGTCCCAGGTGCGA
>NW_011494716.1:1714207-1714370 GCF_000754665.1 Bison bison bison | reverse complement strand
ATGAAGCACACAAAACAGAAACAAGCCTCCTGGAGAGGTCCAGGGGAGGGGCATTTTGTGCTCTGAGGGGAGGATCGGGGGGTGGGGGCCCTCCTAAGAGAGGTATCTCTGACCTGGGTCACAAAGGAACTGGTAACCACAGATCTGGAGGAGAGGGCAGCGG
>NW_011494716.1:1711151-1713985 GCF_000754665.1 Bison bison bison | reverse complement strand
GGACTCTGGCTGGAACGGCCCAGAGGGTGTCAGCCTGGCTGGAGCAAGGGCCCTAGAGCAGGATGTTGGGGAAAAAAGCCCAGACATGCTGTGGAGTCCTTATCATGCCTGCCCCAGGCCCCTCCTGCTCTGAGGACCTGCTTCTGTTCCCTTGCAGCCGAAGCGAGCGCCAGCTCCTCCTGTACTCAGCCAAGGCCCTGGCTGGTGGCCCCTCCGCAGTGCTCGGGCTGGACGTGGCTCCCTCAACCCTGCTGCCCAGCTATGACCCAGACACCGGCCTGGTGCTGCTCACCGGCAAGGTGGGCCGGGGCGCACAGGTGGGGGCTTTGGGCAGGTATGGGGGGAAAGGCACCTGAAGCTAGCCGCTTCACTGCTGCCATACCCCTAGGGCGATACCCGTGTGTTCCTGTACGAGCTGCTCCCCGAGGCCCCCTTCTTCCTGGAGTGCAACAGCTTCACATCGCCCGATCCCCACAAGGTGAGCGGACTCCGGGTCGTCCCCAGGTAGGACCGCGGGCTCTCCGCCCCCTAGTGGCCTTGTGGGCAAACTGCACAGGCCCATGGGACCCGCGGGTCGCCGGGCACCGGCTGGCAGGGTGTGCCCGGCAGCCTCAGGACCTGGTTGTTAAACTCACCCATTACTGAAAATTAAACTACGTAAGGTTAAGTTTTATGAACCCACAAATAAGTTGCATTAAAGACCAAGGCAATAGATACTTAATTTATCACTTTGCAGTTATTTTATTTGACTTCACTGTTATTTGTGCTGTCGAGGTTACTTAATCTGTGGGCCCTTGTCTGCCAGGGATCTACCACGAGCTGTTACAGCACTTCTCTTCCTGTATCTGCATTCCCCCAGTCACATTGTCGGCGTGAAGTTGGCCAGGCGGGCAGTTTTTACACCATAGAACTAGGCAAATGCTACAAACCAGGACATTGTTCCTCCCAAGAGCTAGTTTTTAAACATTACACCACCATCCAGGGCTAGGCCTTGCTCCTGAAGGTCCTAAGTGAGGGGTACTGGGGGTCCGGGTGTCAGCGAACTCTGGACTCTAGCGTCAGCTGTGGCTCAGCTGGTAATCAATCTGCCTGCAGTGTGGGAGACCTGGGTTCAATCCCTGGGTTGGAAAGATCCCCTGGAGACGGAAAGGCTACCCACTCCAGTATTCTGGACTGGAGAATTCCATGAACTCTACAGTCCATGGGGTCGCAAAGAGTCGGACACGACTGAGTGACTTTCTCACACTCCCCTGCCACCCCAGGGATTCATCCTCCTGCCTAAGACAGAGTGTGACGTGCGGGAGGTGGAGTTCGCCCGATGCCTGCGACTTCGCCAGACCTCCCTGGAGCCTGTCGCCTTCCGGCTGCCCCGAGTCAGGGTGAGTTGGGGATGCAGCATGGTAACGCCCAGCCCTCCCCGGCCCCTGTTAGGGGCTTTGGGGCCTGGCTGGTCTTGTCACCAGACTGCCCCACCCACTGCTCTGTGGGGCATCTGCGCGCCTTACTCTGCTGACATTCTGAGCCCTGTAGAAACCTCAGATTGGGGTCCTGGGTCTCGCCATGCCTGCCTGCCCAGTGGAGGCCTGTGTGCTCTGGGCCTCTGCTCAGTGCCTCAGAGCATCCCCTTCCTCCGTCGCTGCAGAAAGAATTCTTCCAGGACGATGTGTTCCCCGACACCGCTGTGAGCTGGGAGCCGGCACTCAGTGCTGAGGCCTGGCTGGGAGGTGCTAATGGGACGCCTCGGCTTCTCAGCCTGCAGCCCCCCGGCATGACCCCAGGTAGGAAGAGGGCCTGGGCGATGGGGGAGGGGAGGATGAAGGGAAGCAGGTGGGGGTTGGAGAAAGGGGCAGAAGGTCCAAGTCTGACCCTCCACCCCTGCTGGCACTCAGGAAGCTCTAGTGTTCCTGGGGACAGGTGGTTATACTTTGGACTTGGTCTCTGAGCCCCTAGAGGGTAGGGCCCAGGGTCTGTGTTTCTGTCAGAAGCCCCCCACCCCACATATGCATGAGCACATGCACACAGCCTGGTGCCGAGGGCAGGCCACGTGAACCGAGGGTTGAGTAGCTGTAAGTGCCACCTCTGGATTCTGTGCCACGGAATCCTACGGGCTGGAACCCAGGGGTTGAACCAGGAAACCTGGTCCCAAGGGGCCTCTCTCCTGCCTGATGCTTGTCCCTGGTCCCGCCCCAGTGAGCCAGGCCCCCCGTGAAGCCCCTGCCCGGCGGGCCCCCTCCTCAGTCTACCTGGAGGAGAAGTCAGACCAGCAGAAAAAAGAAGAGGTAGGCAGGGAGAGGGCTGGCTGCAGGGGGGGAAGGGGTCCTGGCTGCACATGGCGCAGCCTTTCAGCTCTCTAGTCCAACCCCGAGTGGGCCAGGAGCTGGTGTCGCCCATCTGTTAGTTGGACAGCTTGATGGGGAGGTCTTCCAAAATTCTGAAACTGACCGTCATAGCGGGGTGGGGCTCAGGAAGCCAGGGAAGGGCAGGGAGAGGCCCTACCCTGGCCTGGCCTGGCCCGGCCCAACCCAACCAGACCCAAGTGCACTTGGGACCTCCGTATGCAGAGACCATCATTCACTTCCCACCTCCACCCCATCCCCAGCTGCTGAGTGCCATGGTGGCGAAGCTGGGGAACCGGGAGGACCCGCTCCCACAGGACTCCTTCGAAGGCGTGGACGAGGACGAGTGGGTGAGTGGATGCTGGTTGGGGGCCAGCATCCTCTCCCATCCCTCCCCGACTCACGCCTGCAGCCTGCTCGCCCACCCCCGCCTCCCGGGCCCTCCCAACTCCACCCTGCTTCTTGGTTCATTTCCCCAGGACTAGCCTGCGCACCAGC
>NW_011494716.1:1704696-1711051 GCF_000754665.1 Bison bison bison | reverse complement strand
CCCCGGGCCTACCCTCCGCCCCAGCCTGCACACCAGCTGCCTCTAGCCTCGCCCTCCACTGCCGCCTCCAGGAAAGCCTGGTGCCCCCGCGCACCTCACGTCTCTCCCTCAAACTGGAAGCCACCTCCTGGCCCTGGCACACCTCATTCCAGAAGCCCCATCTGTCAGTTGACTCAAACTTCCTTTGAGTGTTGGGCATTTCCACAGCCTCTGGGCCCTGCTGCAGTCTCCATGGATTGTCCGCATCTCTGCTCTTTCTGGGACTGGGCGCTTCTCCTCACTGCCTGCTAGCATGCGGAGCCAGGGGCATAGGGGTGGGGTGGAGTGAGGGCTCAGGGGCATGTCCCTGGGCAGGCGCTAGGCTCCCTGTCCCCCCTTCCTCTGACCTGGGCTGGTCCCAGCTTGGGCTGGCTTCGCTCAGCACCTTCAGTTATCACATGCCGTCCCATCTTGCCTGCTGCCCCAGTTCCGGTCAAGGGTCTAGGGGGCTGGCCCCCACCTGGCCATTTGGAGTAGCTCCAGCCTCAGGGGCCTGGGATCAGTCACCCTGCTCCCCAAACTTCAAGCCAGGAGAAATGGGTGTCACAGAGCTAATAGCCCAATTAAAGGGGGTGTGAGCCCTGCAGGGACTGGCCTGCACGTGTCCTGGATGTTTTCAACAATTAAACTTTTCTAAGCTGGCCACCCTGGTGCCACTGTGGTCTCTGAGCTGGCTGGAAGGGGAAGGGGACAGCGGTAAGGGTGACGGTAGTCTGGCCCTGGGCTCCACCTGGTCCCAGGCCTCATTCTGCTCCTGCTGGGAGTTCATTCATTCATCCGATACACGGGTACCTGGCCAGGTTCTCTCTGGATGGCAGCTCCGGTCATGAACCGGAGAGACAAGGCTTTTCAAGGCACTTGGCACAGTTTTAGTAGGCAGAGGGGAGCCGGACTATGCTCAAGTTTGCAGATAGACAGTGTGCAGAGAACTGTGAAGTAGATAAACTTCATGAAAGGGAGCCCCTGGGATGCAGGGGGAGACCGTGGTCAGGGTCTGAGAAGTGATGAAGCTAAGAGATAAGACCTAAGGGTCACAGAGCCCTGGAGAGAGCCCTGAGAAGAACGTTTCAGATGAAAGGAAGGGCGCTGAGAAAAGACTGCATTTGGAGACACAGAGAAAAAGAAAGAAGGGTGGTGGTCCAGAACACGGTAGGAGGCAGCCGGACTCTTGTTCATTCAACAGGGAATGAAGGACTTCCCTGCTGGCCCAGTGGTTAGAAATCCATCTGCCAATGCAGGGGACATGGGTTCCATCCCTGGTTGAGAAGATTCCATGTGCCGTGGAGCAACTAAGCCCATGCATCACAACTGCTGAGCCCACGCTCCAGAGCCCATGCTCTGCAGCAGGAGAGTAGCTCTGCTCACCCAAACTAGAGAAAACCTGCGTGCGGCACGAAAGACCCAGTACAGTCGAAAATAAATTTTTTTTTAAAAAGCCGCTCTTCCAGGTGTTGATGTCCAAGAGTAGAGAAAAGGAGAACTTGCCCACCAGGAATCCACATTCTAGTGGGAGGGAACAGATAAATGGTATAATTTGATAGAATGTGATAGGAGTTTCAGGGAAAAAAAAAAATAGGGATCAAGAACGGAGGTTTAAACCAGACACATGCGTGCATGTTGAGTCGCTTCAGTCGTGTCCAACTCTTTGCAACCCTATAGACTGTAGCACACCAGACTCCTCTGTCCATGGGATTCTCCAGGTAAGAATACTAGAGCAGGTTACTATTTCCTTCTCCAGAGGATATTCCCACCCAGGGATCAAAGCCACCTTGCTTACGTCTCCTGCATTGGCAGGTGGGTCCTTTACCACTAGCACCACCTGGGAAACCCATATAGTATGATTCCATTTCTGTAAAACACCCAGAAGAGACCTTCATAGAGGAGGCAGTGAGTGGTTACCAGGGACTAGGGGAGGGGGAAATAGGTAGTGACTGCTCATGAGTGTGGAGTTTTAAGCAGGGAATGAAAATGTTCTGGAACTAGTGGAGATGGTTGCAAACTGTGAGTATACTAAAAAGCATTGAATTGTGAATTTCGAAGGGGCGAATTGTGTGGGGTGTGAATTATCTCCCAATAAAGCTGGTAGTAGAAAAACAAAGAGGAACTTTCACTCCACCGTTTACACTGCCAAGGCCATGGGTTCAATCCCTGGTGGGGAACTAAGGTCCCCTAGGCTGTGTGATGCAACCGAAAATTTTTGAAAAAGCAAAGGAATGGAGTACAAGTTGCAGCCCTGGTAGGGGGTCAAGGTGGCATCGCTGAGAAGGTGACATTGGAACAGACTTGGAGGAGTGAGAAGAGCCCTTCCTAGACAGAAGGAACCTGGAATGAAACCAATTTTTCTTTTTTTTTAACTACTATTTTTTTTTATAATTTATTAATTTATTTATTTGGCTGTGTTGGGTCTTAGTTGCAGCACGTGGGATCTTTGTTGTCATGAGGGTTCAGCAGTTGTTGCCTGGGCCTAGTTGCCCCTGTGGCATGTGGGATCTTAGGTCCTGGACTGGGGGATCAAACCCGTGTCCACTGTGCTGCAAGGTGGATTCCTAACCATTGGACCACCAGGGATGTCCCTGAAGCCTTTTTTGAAGTTTTCCTGTCTTAAATATTGGTGAGAATTTAGCATCTTACTCCTTATCACGTTTGTGAAATGTATGTTTATTCTATGTCTTTAAGTCCCAAATACTTTGGCAAAATGTAGGGAAGGAGTATCTGCCCCTCCGCCCCGGATAGAACAGGCGTTATTCTTTGTTCCTAGAACCCCAGGGTAGTCACGGGGCCTACGGTGTCCGGTGTCCTGTGTCCTAAGCCTCAGGAGGTTTCCCCAGCGTCTGAAGCTGAGGCAGGCCCCGCCCACGGCCCCACCTACAGGCCTTAGGTCTCCGCCCACAGACCTTAGGTCTCCGCCTACGCCCCGCGCGCCTATGGAGCAACGCGCATGCCCGGCGCATGCGCTCTTCTCAGGCTCCCTTGACCTTTGACCTGCCGGCCGCCCTTGAGCCGGGGCCGCGGGGCCAGGAAGTCGGACCCCCGAACCTGAGTGGTCGCCATGGTGAGCCCGGAGGAGGGGGCAAGAGGCCGTTTCGAGTCCGGGGGCGGGGGCCGGGTCTAGGAGCTCCGGCCGGGCTGCGGGCGCCGCTCGCCCCGCTGTATGCCCGGGGGGAAGCCGGGACTAGACGGGGGTCGCCACCGGGCGCCCTGCTGCGGGCGCTGGCGACCTCGGGGCCCGAGGAAGAGCCATCTGTCTGGAGAGCGCGGCGGGCCAGGGAATACCAAGCAGATGCGGTCGCCGCGTGCACCAGCCTTGTGTAGGGGTCCTTGCTCGATTCCCGAGCTAGTTGATGGTGTTGCCCCATTATTCCCATTTGAAAGCTGGTTAATCGGGCTCCGGGACTTTTCACGAGCAAGTGGCAGAAGTGGGACTTGACCCTGCGACACCGATAATTGAGCGTATCTGCGGTATCATCCCGAGCCAGCTCACAGATCTGGGCCACCCTAGCAGAGTCAGGTCACCTGGGGACCTTTAACAGTGCAGAGTCCTGAGATCTGTCCCCTGATAGAGGATTGTTCCCCAAGTTATTGAGGCAGTGGGTTTGAGGAAGCACTTATTAATTGATCGTGAGAGCTTAGCCCTGGGGCTTATGTAGATTCTCATTTAATTCTTAAGCATATGCCCTCATTGTCCCCGTCTTCCAGGTAAACAACCTGGAGCTCAGAGAGTCTGACTTCTCCAGGGTCTCTCGTCCTGGTTTTAACTGATACTACACACTTAGTGGTTGTTCTTGTCTTGTAATAGTCACTGCCATTTTCTGAGGACCACTCCCCACTACCCCCCCAACTGGGTCCCTCACAGATGTTCCTGCACGTGACTCAGTCAGCCTTGAGGGACCGAGTAAAACGTGGCCCCCAAGGAGTTTGTACCTTAAAAGAGAAAGCCAGCGAATCCATAAAATAGGACAATATATTAATGGGAAAAGAAAGACAGTGCAGGATGGGTTGGTAGAAATGGGGGGAGCCTGAGAAGGTTTCACTCCAGGAAATGGGGGTGATGTGAGTTTTGTCTTTATTTTTGGTGGTGGCACGTGGGATCTCAGTTCCCTGACCAGGGATTGAACCTGTAACCCCCTGCATTGGAAGCATGGTGTCTTAACCACTGGACAACCAGCTGTGTCCAAGCCAAATCTTGAAGGATGTTGGGGTTTGACAATATTGGCATAGGAAGGAGGGTATTCAGTGGGTTAGTAGGTATGGAGTTTGTTGGGGGTAGGATAATGAAAATGCTATGTGCAGCTCAGTGAATATCCTAAAAAGTGCTGAACTGTGCACTTGAGAACAGTGACCCGAGGTGTATGAATTCAGAGTTACCGAGACTGTGGAGTAAGGAAGTAGGGGAACTGATCTTGGAGTCAGGGAGTAAAGGGCGTGGCTGTAGTGTGTGGGGTGGAGAGTGGTCAGGGAAGATAAAACCAGAAAAGTCCTTTGTAACCAGATGGAGCTGGGGAGTGGACTGTATTGGCTGCAGCAGCAACAGAAGTGGGGAATTGTGTGTGTGTGTGTGTGTGTGTGTGTCTGTTGTGGGAAAGCCAGAGCCCTCCTTCAGCAGAGGGAGGCATTGGGAAGCCCTGTCAAGGGTCGCATTCATTCAAATATGTATTGGGCACCCACTGGTGCCCACCATAGCCCAGACCCTGGATGTGCCCTGGAAGATGTGATGGTCTTGGTCCTGACCTCCTCCTGCCTGGTTGTGATGCCCGCAGCTGTTTGCAGGCGCCCTGGGCAAAGACAGCCTCCTTTCTATCCCGGTGTGTCCTTGACAAGAGGGTGGGTCCATGCTGGCTCGGCTCACCAGCCCAAGGAACTGTGCCGTGAAGGGAGCTTTGCACATCAGTCTGTCCGGGTCCAGGTTCCCTTCTTGATGCACTTGACGTGGGACAAAGCATGTTCCCAAGTGCTCCCCCGCCCCCAACGCCACCTGCGGTCCTTTGCCAGCTGCAGGGCTCTGGTCCCACGTTGGGCTGTGTTGTTCCCCAGACAGGGCAGTGCAGGCGTGTGGTGATGCAGGCTCTCAAGTGTGGCAGCAGGAGGGGAGGTCCGAGGCCTGATGGGAGTTCCTGGCCAAGGGAACCCTCGGAACCACTGGCAGGCCTGTTAGCCTCTCTGTCCCTCAGGCAGGACCAGCTGTCCATCTCAGAGCCTCCTGCCCCACGTGGGAGAGGCTTCAGGCAAGCCGGAGTTGGGGGAAGCCAGGTGAGACTCTCCCACCGGAAGCGCATCCTCCTGGGCCTTTTCACCTCGGCACTTGCAGCCTCGCCCCCCGCTCTGACCACTGGCGAGTCTTCACAGAGCTTTGCCTTCTGGTGTGAAATATGGGGCTTGTGAAATCCAAACTCACCTCTCCTTTGGCCCGGAACCACACCCACCTCGCCCATCAGGGAGGCCCAGCAAGGCCAATTCTGGAATCCGGGTTCCGTTGGAATCTGACAAGCCCGTCTTGAGCCTCTGAGTTGGGTCCTGCCCTTTTGTTCGGTTGCGCTCCCTGCCGACCCTACGTGAAGTGGGCAGCCTGGGGACACCACAGCTGAGAGCACAGGCTGTGGGTTTTCTGCCCATCTTCCTCCTGGGTGCCAGCTATGTGTCCTCAGGTTGGTCACTAAACTCTGTGTTTGCGTGTCTCAAGCTGTCGGGATCAGATGGCACAATAAAATGTGTCCGTCACAGCGCTTGACACCCTGGCTAAGTTCTTGTTGGACACCAGCACTTGGAGGCGCCACGTGATCCGTGGTGACCTGCAGCAAGCATTCGCCAGAATCCTTCATGCACATGTGTGTACCATTTCACACACGTGCTGTCTGTTATCCCTAGTCATAGTAAGGTCTGTAGGTTTCCCGTCTCAGCCACCCTACTCGTCTTGCCTCCCAAGTCCCCCAGGCTCTTGGCTGCTCCCAGTCATCCCTTATACTCTCTTAGTCTGGGCTTCCCCCAGTCCCTCTGCCTGAAAAAGCCCCCGTGTAACCATCATGATCCTACTTGCCCGGGAGAAGTGCCCTCACCCCCCAGAGTCCCCACGTCCTTCCTGAGGGCTCCCCTCCCTCCGTTGACCGTGTACACCTCTGGTCCTGCTTGATGCCCCACTCGCCTCCGTGGGGCACTGAACTACGTGGTCTCAGAGTGGAAGCCTCTCTGAGACCACGTGGTCCAGTGCCCCAAGGAGGCAGTGGGGGGATTCCCGCAGGGCTGGGTCCTGTGTGTCTGATGCCCTGGCGCTGACTCAGGCGGGGTTTGAGTGAAGCGGTGAGCCAGTGGAGGAACGGGGGCC
>NW_011494716.1:1704409-1704586 GCF_000754665.1 Bison bison bison | reverse complement strand
GCCAGCCGAGCAGCGGCGGACACCCGGGGACGCGCAGGACACCAGTCTGCGGCCGCCTCCAACCTCTCAGGCCTCAGCCTCCAGGAGGCACAGCAGATTCTCAACGTCTCCAAGCTGAGCCCCGAGGAGATCCAGAAGGTAAGGCCCCCCCGGCCGGCTCGGAGATAAGCCGCCCAC
>NW_011494716.1:1703203-1704309 GCF_000754665.1 Bison bison bison | reverse complement strand
ACGGGGGCCTAGGGTGGAGGGCATCTTGCTCTCTTGTTGTGTTGAATGGAGTGGACTTGAATAACGTGGGGAGAATCAGAATGGCCCTGCATCTCACCACCAGCAGACGAAGGCTGGACCCGCCAAGCTCAGATGCAGAGCTGGCGGTGAGTCCGGGACCAACCCCAAGTTCTGGCTCCCAGGCCACGTTGCCTTCACTCCTGTCCGCCTTGTCCGAAGGCTGAGAGAGAGCCCCATCTCCCTCTGGGGGACTCTTTCGGGTACCTGCCCCCCAAAACTCAAGACTGCTCTCCTGTGAGCCTCCGATGCCTGCCAGAGCAGAATCTTCTATCAGGCGCTGGGAGGAAGTGGCCTGTGGCCGCCGCGCTGGGGTCCCTCGCCTCAGCCTTCCAACAGCCTTGCCACTTGGCCAGCACCTCCAGGACTCATCTCCAGGGCCCTGAGAATGCAGTCCACTTACCAGGTGCCTTCTTTGCCCACAGGCCAAGTACCTGGCCCAGATCATTGTGATGGGCGCGCAGGTGGTGGGCAGGGCCTTTGCCCGGGCCCTGCGGCAGGAGTTTGCAGGTAAGCTTGGGTTCCTTTTCCCTGTGCTGGGAGATCCTGCTTGGGTCAGATTTTCCCTGTAGCTGTGGGCCCCTTCCTCACTCTGGGCCACCTGTGAATGCAGGGACCCCTTGTGGGCTGGGTTCTGGCAGCTTGGGTAGCCTGGGACACTTCTTCTCGGGGACAGTGCTTGATCTTGGGACATTCCCAGAGAAGGGAGACCTGATTGACACGATCATCCGGCCAGAAGTGGGCACACTGGCCGGCCTGCCTGCCTGTTTTTGCAAATAAAGTTTTATTGGAACAGTCAGCCAGCGTCCAGTAATTGCAACACAGACTAATTGACCTGCAGAATCTAAAACATATTCACTGACGCTTTAAGGAAAAGTGTACTGGCTCCTGAATCGAGAGGTCACCCAAGGCGGCCTGCTTCAGTGGCCTCGGTGACCACAGGGCAGCCGGGTCTCATCTGGGCTGCCACCCCTGCCCGCAGCCTCACTCTGCTCCCCTAGCAGCCTAAGCTCCCCGACTTGCTGCGTGCCCGGGGTGAGAGGGTGGGG
>NW_011494716.1:1702815-1703103 GCF_000754665.1 Bison bison bison | reverse complement strand
ATCTCCTGGTCTAGGCTGGAGACCTGATGCCGGGTTTGACCAGCCCCTGCCCCGTTCTCTGGTGGGGAAAACCTGTCCTCACTTGCCTACCCACCCCTGGCCCCCCAAAATCCCCTCCTGGAGGACATGCCCCCCGGCCCTGCTCATCTCCCGCACCCCCTGGCGGGGATGAGCTGCTCCCCAGGGTAGCCCTGGGCCGCTGGGAGCTGGGCGCTCACCCACGTATTCACACAGCCAGCCGAGCAGCGGCGGACACCCGGGGACGCGCAGGACACCAGTCTGCGGCCG
>NW_011494716.1:1700903-1702715 GCF_000754665.1 Bison bison bison | reverse complement strand
CCCGGGGAGGGGGCAGGAGTGGGGGCCCTGAGCATGGCCGGCTGGGACTCGAGGAGGCCGCCGTCGTTTGTCGGTGTGCAGGCCGCAGAGGCGGAGGCACAGGCCTTGTCTCATGGGCGCCTGTCCACTTCTCCGCCCCTTAGTGGCTCCCAGCGTTGGAGCGCTCTGAGGGGCGAGCCCTTTCGCTTTCCTTCTTTGTCATCTCCTAGCTTCCCCCGCTTCTGTAACCAGGACTCACCGTCTCCCCTCCTCTGCAGAACTACGAACACCTATTCAAGGTGAACGATAAATCCGTGGGTGGCTCCTTCTACCTGCAGTCAAAGGTGAGCGCGGGCAGGGTGGGCCGGGGCATCCCTCACTCCTGGGCGGTTCAGAGCTTGGCAGGAGAAGGGTGCCCAGGGCTCAGGGGGCCCCCTGAACTGCCTGGGCCCTGTGTCACCCTGGATGGTGGCCCCCAGCAGCCATGGCCTCGAAGAGCCCGGACTGCTAGCTGGCGGGGAGCTGGAACCAGCTCCCTGACCTGCCCACGGCCCTCCAGGAAGCCAAAGCAGGACCTGGGGAGGGAGGGGGCGCCCAGCCTAACTGTTTGTGACCCCCTCCCCAGGTGGTCCGAGCGAAGGAGCGTCTTGAGGAGGAACTCAGAATCCAGGCCCAGGAGGACAGGGAGAGACAGCAGCCGCCCAAAACGTGACCGCTTGGTTCCTACCGCCCACCCGCCCGCCTCTAATTTATAGCTCAGTAATAAATGTCTTTTCCGCATTTCTTGAGTATGCATGTCCAGATTCCAGAGGCAGGCCGCTCTTCCTGCCAGCTGTGGGGCTGTGCACGGAGGGGAGGCGGTGGTGTTCACCCGCCCATGGTCTGGCCTCTGACACCCAGCGGGGCCAAGGCAGGCAAGGGTTGCTGGTCGTGCCGTCACGCACCAGACAGAGGAGCCACTCCCGCGCCGCCCTCAGGTCAGCCCTGCCCGCCCCTCTGTGGACGGGGCCCCGGCTCTGCCACAGGCCTCCCTTTGCTGAGCTGGGTTGGGCGGTAGCCCCTCAGTAATGTGGGGAGTCAGCTCCAGGATACAGCGGAGGAAGAGGAACCTTTCCAGCCTGACAGCCCCGAGGAGGCCAGGGAGCCCAGCCCCTCCCAGAGCCAAGGTGCTCGTGGCGGGTGCAGCTGAACCCACGACGTGTGGTCCAGAACCTTCCATCTCAGCACCGCGTGTCCCATCCAGCTCCCAGCAGCAGACGGAGAGCTTGTGGCGCCCACAGGGTTGGGAGGAAGCCCCGGAACAGGGCCTTGGCCTGGGTGGGGGACCCCAGAGCCAGGCATGGGCGGCCGGAGGTGGTCTCCTGTGCGTGGCCAGCTCCTGGCACATCTAAGACAAAGCATGTTTGTAACGCACTTTTATTTCATTTCTTTATAAACTTCCTCTCACATGGAGGAATATATTGTTATAGTCATTAGCTTATCTCTCTTTTCTTTTTTTAAACTCTATGCTAACAGCAATGGAGCCAAGAGGAGGAAAAACAAGCTACGATAGAAAGGCACTTAGAACCTGTTAGAATACTGATATCCTGGAATGTGCAACAACAGACCGACAACAACGACACGTACACCGGCCCCCTCGGGCCTGGTCTATCACCGAGTCACATGCTGAGCTAATGTCGCCTTCCTATGCCCTGTTCCTCTGCTCCTGGGGCTTGAGTCCAACCCCTCGCCCCAAAGGGGACTTAAGGCCTGGGGCCCTTGTAGGGGTGAGGGGCCTGGGTCCGGGGTGGGGCGCGAGGGAAGGAGACCAGCTCCCTCCTGCTCTGCTTGTGG
>NW_011494716.1:1700595-1700803 GCF_000754665.1 Bison bison bison | reverse complement strand
GTCCCCTGCACGGCGTAGAGCCAGCGCTGCGGGCCCGTCAGCGGGCCGGGTCAGGGTAACCCCTCTGGGATAGAAGGGCGGTCCAGGAAAGGGCGGGTGAGCAGAGAAGCAGCAGGGAGACCCCGGAACTGCACGGGGGCCAAGGGTCCCCCTGCAGTCCCACAGCTCCCCTGTCCTGCAGCTGGGACGTGGAGGGTGCAGCCCAGGG
>NW_011494716.1:1699003-1699427 GCF_000754665.1 Bison bison bison | reverse complement strand
TGGGCTGCAGGTGGTCAGCGTCCACCGAGCGGGTTCAGTTCACCACGGCTGGTTTGAGCAGTACGGAGCCTGGCGGGATGACCACCCAGCCAGGGGCGAGCGCCTCTGGGCTGCTGGCGGCAGAGTTGACACCCGTGGACAGGTCCAGCACGGTGCCCGGCAGCAAGGGCAGGCCGTCGGGGCTCGGCCGGGAGCGGCTGCCCTCAGTCCTCTCGAGGGGGGTCTTGCGGCCTTCCGAGCTCAGGGCCCTGGCAGGCATGGCCCCACGCCCCTTCTCCCCCTCAGCCTTGCCGCCAGCGGAGCCAGCGAGGAGGGAGACCACGGGCAGGCCCAGTCCGCCGGCCCCAAAGGGCGAGGGCAGCAGCGGGTTCTTGGCCAGGTTGAGGGGCAAGACGGGGCCGGGCAGCCCAGGGCCCATGCCCCC
>NW_011494716.1:1697255-1698652 GCF_000754665.1 Bison bison bison | reverse complement strand
GGGGCGGGGCCTGCGTGAGGGGCTTCCGCCGGCCCAGGCCAGCCCCGCCCACCCACTCAACTCCGACAGAGACCTGTTTGATTTGGGGCGGCCGTGTCCCCAGCACCTACACGAGCTCTGACTCCAGTGGCCTGGCTGTATGTACCCTCGGCCTTGGGCCTATGCTTCAGGCTGTGATGACATTGACCCCTTTCACAAGTAATGACACACAGACCCTGCTGGTGCCTAGCTCACAGTGAGCGCACAGGGGTGCCCTTGACCCTGACTTAGCAGTGGCTCCAGGCTTACACCAGGGCTTCCCTGGTGGCTCAGACAGAAAAGAATCCGCCTGCAATGCAGGAGACTGGGGGTTCAATCCCTGGGTGAGGAAGATCCCTCAGTGAAGGGCATGGCAACCCACTCCAGTATTCTTGTCTGGAAAATCCCATGGACAAAGGAGCCTGGTGGGCTACAGTCCCACAGTCCCCATGGGGGTCCCAGAGTTGGCCACGACTGAGTGACTAACACTTTCACTTCATTTTAACCAGTGGCTCCAGATTTACTAAAGGGCTGTCCCCGCCGACCAGGGCTGGCCAGAACCCCACAAGGCTGTGAGCTTTTAAAAGTGCCTTGAGTATGAAATATACACCAGAGGGACTTCCCTGGTGGTCCAGTGGTTAAGAACCAACCTTGCAATGCAGGGGACGTGGTTTCGATCCCTGGTTGGGGAACTAAGATTCCCACATGTCTCAGAGCAACTAAGCCTGCGTGCTATGGCTACAAAGTCTGTGCGCCGGCAACGAACGATCTCTCACGATGTAACTAAGACCCGAGGTAGTCAAATAAATAAATAAAACACATCCTGGAGTCCGCAGACTTTGGGAAAAGAAGAATTTCAGTGTCCCATTGATGTTTTAATATTAAAATGATTGCATTTTGAATATACTGGGCTCAAGAAAATGTATCATTGTATTAATAACTCATCTCACCATGTATTTCTTTGTACTTTTTTTTTTTTTGCAGTGAGGGTGATTAGGAAATTTAAAATTAGGCATGTGGCTCTGCTGGCCAGTGCTGGCCCTACTGTGCGTGCCAGGGTCCATGAGGGGTGAGCGGACCAGCCACAGTCAGAGGGGGAACGAGTCGACAATCACACGAACACAGTGCTGAGCATAACACAGGAAGACACGTCTGTGCCCCGAGAGCAGGTGGGGCGGGTCTCCCCCCCACAGGACAGGCCCACCCCCCACAGCATGTGGTGCTCAGGAAGGGATGGCCACACAGTGGGGTGCGCGCCCATCCCCTGGCTGCCGGGGGTCCTCACCTGTGTGTGACCGGTTGTGGATCTTCAGGTTCTCCAGGCGGGAGAAGCTCTTGCTGCAGGTGGGGCAGCGGTGTGGCTTCTCGTTGGTGTGAGT
>NW_011494716.1:1692084-1697034 GCF_000754665.1 Bison bison bison | reverse complement strand
GCCCCCCCTCACCTGGCGTTGAAGCCGCGGCCGTGGCGGGCGCAGCCCTCCCAGTGGCAGCAGTAGCCCGCGTCCTTCTCAGGCTTCACGTGGTAGTCGTTGACGTGGTCTACCAGGTCTTGGAGGAGCTCGAAGGGCTGGTTACACTGCGAGGCCAGGAGCGTGCTGAGCCCACGAGGGGGCCGCCCGCCCCAGACCCTGCCCCGCCCGGCTCCCCGCTCACCTTGGCCCAGCGACACACCAGCTGCTTGGGCAGGGGCAGCTCTGGCGAGAGGCACTTGTCCTTGGGAGGGGTGAGGAAGGAGGAAGCAGGCAGATGCAGGGCCCCCCCAGAGCCCAGCGGCAGGAAGAACTGGAAGGAGCTGGGGACACCGTCCAGGTAGCGCAGAGGCTGGAGGTCCTGGGGGAAGCAGGGGGCAGAGTGGGTCAGCAGCTGCCCACCTGGCCCATCTCCCTCTGTCCAGGAGCTGAGCGGTGCCCCACACAGGACATGTCCCAACCCCAACCTCTGGTACCTGTGCACAGGACCTCTGTGGAGAGTCCATGCAGATGTAAGTTTAGAGAAGGTCAGGCTGCCTGGGGACCCTAAACCCAGTGAACAGTGTCTCCACAAGAGAAAGAGGGAGATTTGGAGACACACACAGACGGGAGGAGGCCATGTGATGACAGGCAGAGAGACTGGAGTGACGTGGCCACAAGGCAAGGGGCCAGAAGCGGCCAGGAAAGAGCCCTCCAGAGCCTCAAGAGGGCACACAGCCCCATCAGCACGGTGATTCTGGACTTCAGGTTCCAGAATACACTTCTGCCACTTTAAACCACACAGTTTGTCGTCCTTTGTAACAGTGGCCCCAGGAGGTAAGTGCACCATCTCGAGAACGCGTGTCTCCCCCTTACCGGGCCGGCGGGCACTGTGGGCAGGTCCCCGTTGCCCTGGCGCTCTGGGGACAGCGAGCTGCTGCCGTTGGGGGAATCCAGCCCAGACGGTGGCGACAAGCTGAGGTCCACCAGGGGGGCTGCCGAAAAGCGTCCCTCCACCTTCTCGGGGAACTTGGGGTTCAGCAGGAAGCCTAGGGCAAAGGCAGGATTTGGGGGTACTGGAGCCAGGAGTCCCGGCGGTCCAGGCCCTCCCGCCCATGACTCCTCCGCTGTGACTCGGAGCAGACGCTAGCCATGGCGCCCCCATCCCCGGCCACCCCGGAACCCAGGAATTGAAGCCTCCACAGCCAACAGGTGTGGCGTCTGCCAAGGTGGGAGCCTGGCCATTGGTTAAGACAGGAAGTACTCATTCTTCAGATGGGGGTGGGCTGGCACACAGGGTAAGTAACTGAACAGGAACTTGAATCCAGGGCCCGTGGCTCCCGTCACAATGTCAGGTTAAGGACTTTACTCACTTTCCCCCCAAGTCCCTTTCTGCTTCAGTGCCCACTTCTGTAACATGAAAGGTTTGGGCTGGGTGGCCCAGCTCAGATACGGTAGATCCAGTTTTCAGGGTCCACATTCAGAAATGGAGCAGAAGACCTGGGCCTCAAGTAACCCCCGCCACCCAGAGAAGCACCTGCTGGGCTTGATCCCCCGTCTGCCTGGCTGGCCGATCACACTGCCTCAGAGCGCAGACACAGGGCCACAAGGCCTTCTGTTACTACCTGTGCATTCCCTGCTGCCCCTTAAAGCTCCCCCAAATCCAGCCAGAGGCCTCAGTCTGAATACTAGCTCTGCCGAGCCAGCTTCAGGAGCTGGGCTGGTCAGTCGTCTCCTCCCAGGGACAGTGATGAACATGCAGAGATGAACTGCTGGGAGGGTGGGTAGACAGTGTCAGGGGCGGGGCACCCTAAGTGAGGCTGTGAGGGGCTGCGACTGCGTCCAGGTGAGCCCATCGGGGGACGTTTTTCCTATCGCCAGGGCTCCGAGATCGCTGCTCTGCCCCAGGCATGCAGTACCTGACGGTGGGGAGCCCGGGGAGCCGGGCGTGGGGCTATCGTCCGCAAGACCAAGCTCCCTGTGCAGGGCTCGGTGCCGGGCTGCGCTCAGCGTCCTCTCCCGCTTCTCTCTCGCCGCCCGGAGCTTGGTGATGCTCAGCTTCAGGTCGAGCGGCTCGTCCAAGGAGTGCATGGTGGTGGGGGCCGGGGGGTGGGGGCGGCGGCAGCGGCAGGCAGCGGAGGGCTCCGGAGCTGGTATTCAGGCAGGAACCTGAGAGCAAGCAGGAGCTGTGCTGTGACACTGGGACCCCAGACTCATCCTCAGGCTGCCCCCACTAAAGCCCAAAGGAGCAGAGAGGCAGTGTGTGCAGGGCAGTGTGAAGGCTGTCTCCTGGGCACAGAGACCCTCTCGGTGGCCCCAGACAGCAGGTATATCAGACAGAGCCAACCACTGACCCGGATCTAACGCATTCATCTCCCGCAAGGCTTTCTGGGAAGCAAAGCTCACAGGGTCCAAGCCTGCCACAAACCGAGCCTTAGCGACAGCCTCAAGCTGCAGAGCTAGGCAGTAGCACAGCCTTCAGATCCAAGGCCAGATCTTCTCCCTGGAACTGGCCAGGCAAGTCCCAAAGGTCATTTCTGACTGGGTGGGAGGTCATGCCTGGGACACATGCCTGATTTGAGCCAGAAGACCCAGAACCAGGCCAGAAGGGCAATGAGTGTCTTCCCAGATAGCCCTCAAAGGGCCTAGCTACTGACCAATGAGCCAACCCCTCTAGGCAGCCCCCAAAACTCCAAGGGAATGAGGCCCAGAGCCTGTCCCAGGCAAGCCTTGCAAAGCACGGCCTGCTTCCAAGGGTTGGGCGGACAGACGGGTGGCCTTGCGTTCCAGGACGGAGGGCCCCACCGGCTGGGGAGCCAGAGGCTCTGAGCCACCACCAGGGGGCAGCTGGGGACTACGGCCCAGCCAAGACCAGCGTAGGGGAAAGTGATCAGCTGTCTAGTGGTTAGTAAAACACATATATACATAATTTTTTAAATAGTGATGATACTCTTTTTTTGAGTGGTACATTTTCACCACTTCCTTAGAATTTCTCAACGGCATAACATTCTTCACATGTAAAAAAACCCAAGAGCAAGATCAACTATTCATTTCAAATTCAAACATCATTTTTCACGGCAGCAAACTTCACATGCTGGGAAACGCTGTTTCCTTGTGTTTGTTCATTGAGATGATTGCACTCTGACAATCTATCTGCCAAAGAAGATAATCCCTGCCGTTCACCGACTCCAGCTCTTCACAATTTTATACAGAACATCCCCAAGACCACCATGTGGTAAAAAGACTTTGTATATTTCACTAGTGTGTGTGCTTGCTGAGCTGCCTGGAGCTTTCCATGGAGGGTGGGGACCCATGTTCCCAGTCATCTTCTCCAGGACAAACCGCCTTGCCCCAGCTCCAAGCCTCCTCTCATCCATCTCCCAGATAAGACCCTGAGTGCACACAGGTCACAAAGTCCTCACTTAGGGCCCTCTGCTTCTGAGGACACATCCCAAGACCCCAGTACATGGCGAAACGACGCTGGAGTCTCTGAGCCTGGGGAGGGGGCTGCATTATCATGGTACTGGTGGTTGCACTTGGCCATGGGACCGAAATCTATGACTTGACTTGTTCCTACATCAGGTGGGAGCTGGCAGATCCGTCTGGATGAACCCGCACGCAGGGCATGCGTAGGTCGGGAGTTCTCAGTGACGCCAGGGGCTGGGACCACACTGCCACCTTGTCCTTAGGAGCTCCAGCCCTAGACAGGCAGGTGGGTGGGTGAGAGTGATAAATGGACCTGGGCCCCCTCCAATCTCCCTCTGTCTGGGCAGGGAGCTGCCCTCTGCCTGACCCACCCCCCAGTGATGTCTGTCTGTCTGTGTGTCTGCCTGTCCCTCCACCTGTTTATTTTTAGACACAGGCCCAGTCCAACCTCCCTGAAGCTCCTCTGTGCTGGGAGCCTGGAAGGGGAGGAAGGAAGTAAATATTTATGCTGATTAAGAATTCAGGAGCCAGGAAGGGCTGGTGGCCTGGTCCTTCAGCTGGCCTAGGGCCACAGGCCTCCCCACAGCCTGTCCCCCGCCCCCTACCCGATCTCTTGGAGGAGACCACAAGGGCAGGATGGTTTGGGAACTGGGAATTCAGACTGACATTGACTTAACAGCAACACTGCTCAAGTAACGTCCTTTGGCACCTGCCTACTGCACCCCACCCCACCCCAGGTCCCCGCCAGAGGGGAATCAGGGAGGAACCATGGGTCACCTGGTTTGGAGACTTGCAGGAGACACTGCCTCAGCTCAGAAAGAGGGAGGACCCCAAAAGGAGCTAGTCTCCCAGGGTGAAGCTGGGACTCCAGCACCTCCTCAATCAGCAGACCCAGTCCCCAGAGACCCCACCCTAAGCCCCCTACTTCCTGCCACTGGTCCTGCCCTGGGAACACGGGTTCATTCTGATGGAGCCAGAGTAAAGCCAGGAGACCAAAACTGGTCACTCCTAGAAAAGAAGGAAGGATCAGCCACCAACACCCACAGCTCCCAGCACTCCCCCACCCCAGGCTGTCCCCATCCATCCAAGGGTAAGACGCCTGTGACCCTCCTTCCTGCTTTGACTGTGGTCAACCTGAAAGTGTCCCCTTTCACTCCCCACAGGCAGGGAGGTGGCCAGTTCTGGGCTCGGGCTCTGCTCTTTGTTCCCGGGTTGGATGAAGAGGGGCAGGCGAGAGCCAGTGTCACTTCTCTGGGGCCTCAGAGGCCCTGAGCCGGACGCACCCGCGCCAGAACCCCGGGACTGGCACGGCAATCACCCCCCTGGAGGCCGGCTAGCCAGCCATCACTGGATTGATTTTCGGGGGGGGGCGGGTGGACATTCGGTGTTTGTTTTCGGGATAAGGACAGGGACCCGCCTCGCCGAGAGCAGAGGCAAGTTTCTTAGGCAGCGCGGAGCCCAGAGAGGGCCGGTGCCCAGCGGGTGCCGGGCGGAGCCTGGCTGCAG
>NW_011494716.1:1687927-1691624 GCF_000754665.1 Bison bison bison | reverse complement strand
GGGGCCGGCCCCCGGGGAAACTGAGACCCGGAGGAGGCCCCGCCTCCGCCAGGTCTCGCGGCGAGGGGCGGAGCGCGGACCCTAAAGGGGGTCGGTGGGCGGTGTCTTTATGTACCACGTTCCCACCATGTGCCGGGAGCCATCTGTGCGCCCCGAACCCTCTAAAGCCGCTTCTGCTGAGCACAGATGAGGAAACTGAGGCTCAAGGTCACCAGGCTAATAGGAGGCGCTGGCAGGAATCTGTCCTGGAGAAAGCCCCTCGTCACTGTTGGGGAGAGGCCCGCTGGCTGGCCCTGAGCCGGGAGAAGTGCGGGTGTGGATGGAGGCGTCGAGCTCGGTACACCTCACTGAGAGGCACTCGGGGTCTCCTTGGCAAAAATAGAGGACAGGGCCCACTGTAAGATGGCCCCCCACCGTCCCACCCACCCCACAGCTGCAAGGAGCCAGGTGAGTGCAAGCCAAGATAGCAGTGTTGTCAGGCAACAAAAGGCACACCCCTTATTCCCAGGTGATGGGGGTGTAAGGTGTGGGGGCGTAGTCCTGACTCTGCCCTTTGGTCAGCCATGACCTGTCCAGCCTAGGACTTGGGGACAAGGGCCCAGGAGGCACTTCTCAAAAGTCCATAGCTTTCTTGCTATGGCATGAAAGCAGAAGCAAGTCCCTGGCTTCCCCTGTGCCCATCAGCTCCCACCTGCTCAGAGGATGCCCCTTGCGTCTGGTACAGGAACCAAAACCATCAGTACACGGGTCCTATGGGGGGAAGCTGAGGGCCGGGAAGGGACACCGCTCGCCCACATTGCACAGTGGGTGGCAAGCCTGGGACTGGAAGCCGAGGACGAATATCACCACCATCCACCAGCTGTTGATAGTCAGGCAATGTACCAGCACCTGTTTAAGTCAGGTGCTGTTTCATCCCCATTTTACAGATGCAAAAACTGAAGCTCAGGGAAATGAAGTGAACTGTCCCAGGTCACACAGCTCGTCTCTGGCAGAGCTGAGTTTCAAGCCCAGGTGAACCCAGAAGCCATGTTCACCCATCGGTACCCCTGGGGCCCCTGGATGTGGGAAGGGGCAGGCAAAGGGGCTCTGGCTTCCCACCCCTGCCCTGCCCAGGGGTTTGTGGGAGCTGTGTGCCAAACCCCGGAGGGGCAGCAGGCAGTGAGTGGGCGCTGGAGGGGCTGACTGTTGGGGGGCCCACAAGGAGGCTTGGAGAGCTGAGGGCAGACGTGCTGCCAAAGCAAAGGGCCGCACAGCCCCGCATTCCTGGGAACCGCTGCTGCACCCTGCTCCAGCCAAGGGCTCCGCCCTCCTCAGGCGCCCAGCGGCGGGAGCCAGAGACAGGCGCAGGCCTCATCTCCTCCGACCCGCTTCCTGAGCAGGCTGCAGAGCAGGGCTCCAGTATGGGTCAGACCACCCAGTCTCCAATTTGGCTCTGCCACGTCCTGCCCACATGAGTCAGGGCAAGTCACCTCCCAGTCTGGGTCTCATTGTCCTTATCTCTAAATTAAGATGATGATAATACTGCAGGGAATGGCACCCCACTCCAGTGTTCCTGCCTGGGAAATCCCATGGACAGAGGAGCCTTGTGTGCTACATACAGTCCATGGGGGTTGCAAAGAGTCGAACATGACTGAGCGACTAAACACACACACAATAGTGTAAGATGCCCCCCTCCTTTGGATTTTGGGGAGAAATCAATATGATGATGCCCATCCAATGATTACTCTAGTGTTTCCCCCTGTTATATAGTGTTCAGCACCTAGAACAGTGCCGGGTGCATAGTAGGTGTGTAATTAAACTTGTAAATAAAGTGTCACCAGCACTTGAGTCCCCCAAGTCTTTGGCCAGTTGGGGGGCTGTGAGGACAGAGGGGGCCGGCCCTCCTGCTGTACCCACAGACCTAGAGCCTCGACCTCACCTGGGACCACCCCTGCTTCAGCTGAGGACACAACCAAACAAGCTTGCGCCCTGGAGAGGGAGGGCTGCAGGCCCTGCTGTCCCACAGGGTGGCCCCAGCTGGCCCCAGACTGCTTCCAGAACCTGACTGCATCAAAGAGAGAGCGCTGGGAGGTCCCGGACAGTCTCTGAGCAGCCTGGAAGAAACAGGCCTCCTCCCAGGACCCAGGGAGGGGCTTATCCTGAGGGCTTGCCCGTGCAGGTCCCAGGAGAGGGCCCAGTGTGGGGCGGACATTACTTCCTGGAAGTGTGGGGTTTCGCCTTTCCCGGGAACCTCCAGATGGGAAAGCAGACCCTGCCCTCACCCCAAGATGGGCGCTCAGCCAGCACACAGATTGGAGGGGGGACAGCTTCTCCAGGTCCCCTGGAGGCTAGACCCTGCCCAGGTGGGAACCAACGGCCCCCAGGTGACACAGCCAGGGCCAAGCTCTCTGCTCAGCCATAAACGGGAAAGCTCCCAGCTGGGCAGCACCTGAGCAAGGGTGCAGGCTGGCAGCCCCAACTTGGGAGCGTACCCAGAGTCAGCTGGAGCAGGGCATAGCAACCCATTCCAGTATTCCTACCTGGAGGATTCCATGGACAGAGGAGCCTGGCAGGTTACTGTCCATGGGGTCCCAGAGTCAGACACACACACACCCTTGCATGCCCCTGTGGTTCTTGCTAGTGGCTTATGGACCCTAGGGACCCAGAGTCTGGATATCAGGTCCCAGTCTCCCAGCCACCCCTCTGCAACTTGGTTTCCTCATCAGGAACACAGGCGCCATGGATAAGGTGCCAGCTCACGGGGCAAGCTTGCCTGGCGCCTGGCACCTGGCACACAGGCGGTGCCAGCAACTGGTAGCCCTGAGGATTCTTGTTCCCAACCCCGGGCTGGGGGGGGGGGGCCCACACAGTCACTCCAGGGTCACCCCGATGGGTCAGGCAGCACAGCTGCTGGAAGGCCAGCAGCTGGCTCACCCACGCCCCCCCAGCTCCAGCTCCCTAGGATCCACACTTCCCTCCCCAGCGCCAGCAGGGTGACTCCAGGATGGGGTGGGGGGTGCAGCTCAGACACACACACCCGTCCAGCTGCAGGGCCCAGCCTGGCACAGAGGCCTCCCCTGCCCGGTGGCTCCAGACCCATCAAGGCGGGCCCCCGCCCCCTGCTGCCTGCCCGCCTGCAGCCACCTTTGCACAACTATGTCTGGTATTTTCCTGTCTGCCCAGCTTGGGGGGAGGTGGTGCGTGGGGCTGTGAGCACTGCCCGCACCTGGGCCTGGGCCAGAGGGGAGCCCGCCAAGCAGCCCCTACGCCCAGGGCTGGGGCCGGGGAGGAGGGGCGGGGGCGGGTGGAGAGGGAAGGGCTGGGCCCTGGGCCGCCCAGATCCCAGGGAGGGGCCAGCAGCAGGGGAGCCAGACGGAGACACACACCCGGAGGCAAGGCTCAGGCACGGCCCTGGACCCTGCCAGGCAGCACCGCTCACAGTAGGCAGGCAGCGCTGGGCACTCGGCCAGTGCTCTCGAGGGCCTGTAGAGGCGTTGGCCAGCATCCCACAGGACATGGATGGGCACCCCCAGACATAGGGGCACACGCATATGTGTCACACCTGTGCACGTGGGACACGGCAGGTAACCAGCGTCAGGGTCCTGAACCCAGGACTCTGGGGCTTGTGGGTGGGAGCAGGGGTGAGGTCCGGTCCCCACTGAGGAGGAAACACTGTGCTTCCCACACCGACCCTGGCTGCAGGACGAGCCCAGGAGTG
>NW_011494716.1:1686928-1687827 GCF_000754665.1 Bison bison bison | reverse complement strand
AGGATAGGGATCAGGCCCACTGGGAACAGCACCCGCCAACTCACAGGGCAGGAGGCAGTCAGCAGGTTCTGGACTTCGGCCCTTCCCTGCGCCTCATTTACCAACTACTCAGTTATGCATTCCAACACCAGGCCCTCCGCTCGGTCCTGGGGGCCCACAAATGAATGAGAATGAAGGTCACCCAGCCCGCACAGATGCGAACAGTGTCAGGAGTGGGCTGCTAAGATCCACGTCGGCCACATGGACAGGGGGGGACAGGCTGGGGGCCTCAGGCATGCGGCAGGCCAGGAATGGCCAGCGTGCCTCCTGTGCGCCATCTTTGTCCATCCTCAGGACCCTGGGAGTTAGGTGCTGTCCTCTCCACTTTCCAGATGGGGAGACCAAGGCTCAGAGTGGTTCCACTATCTGCCAAAATCACAGAGCTTATCAATAGCACAACTGGGATTTACCTCCAGGCTCCAAAGCCCACAGTCTGCACCCAACACAGCAGAGGCCTGGAGGTGTGGCCCCAACTGACCCACAGCAAGTCTCCCTGTCATTCAGCAAAGGAGGAAGCCCAAGAGAAAGGCCAGGCCAGTGGGCAGTGACCTGGAGGGCACAGGGGAGCCACAGAGTACTCTATACAGAAGACTGCTGTCTTCCTTTCCAGCCCATCTTCTGTGCCCAGACTCTCCCCTTCAGCACCTCCTTTCTCAGGATTCCCTGCCTCTTGCCAGCCTGATGCTCCCCCCTCGGGTGCTAGCTCCTACCCCACAACCTTCCACACTTCCATATTCCTCCTCCAGCTGTTACCCTCCTCTGACCTCCAGCAAGTCTCCCCAGATTCACCCTCTCTGATCTTTGCCTTCTGCAGCCACACGTGGGCTGTTCTTCCAGGTGCCTCAGAGTTAAGCAAGGGG
>NW_011494716.1:1685453-1686828 GCF_000754665.1 Bison bison bison | reverse complement strand
TGCTGAGGGTAGCCTCCCTGGCCTGCAGTGCCTTGTGATGCCTGGCACAGGTGCCCTGGTCCAAGTCCTCACTAACGCCACTCCTTCAACCAGAGGGAACTGGGCAGCAGTTGAAGTGCTGCTGGGGACTCAGACCCAGAGAACCAGGCCTGCTCCTAATTTGACGTGGACAGGGCTCTGGGCTCCTGTTCCCCCATCAGTGAAAGGCGGGAGCTGGCCGAGAGTAGGACCAGAGCTTGAACTTCCAAACCATCCCTCTAAGGGCACCATCATATCTGCCCTTCACTTTTCTCGAACACCTGGTACTGAGAGTTTGCTGAGGGGATGAATCCATTGGTGGCACCTACCAGCCGGGTGAGGTGTGGAAGGGCTTAAGGCCCAAAGAGGGAAGTGGCTCACCCACAGAGGTTTGGGGCGAGGGACCCAGGAGCAGATCTGGGTGATGAGGGTAAGGCGTAACCCTGGTGGGTTAAGATGACCAGAAGGGTCCAGTTCCCCAGCTTCATCTCCTGCCACCGCCCCCCTATCCCCCTAGCCTTGGCACAGAGCCTCCCCAGAACAGCTGGCTTAGACCAGGCCCAGCAGGGGCTCCAGCATGAACTCTGGACTCCACCCCCTGCGCCCTCTTCCCAGCCACCCTGCCCCGCCCCTGCTCCCACTCTGGGCAGGAAAGCAAGTCCAGAAGCCAGGGGCTGTCTCTAAACCCAAAGGAAACACCCACTGGGTGGGGCCGTACCAGGCCTGGCCTGTTTCAGGCTCTTGGGGCCCAGGGCCCACAGAATCACTCAGGGTATCCACTAGGTGTCCTGAACTGGGGATTTAGGGGCTCGGCCTGGAGGAGGAGATAGCCAGCAGCACTGGAGTGGGGAGCACTTTGGAGCAGGCCGGACAATGAGGGGCCCCACAGCCTTGTGACAAGAGGGACATCACAGCTCTGGGTCAGTTAGCTTAGGAGTGTGGTGATAGGGGTTGGGTCAGGGGTGGGGGGTCCTGGACACAGGAAGGAGTGGCCCTGGGGAGAAATGGCTCAGGCAGGCTGGGACTTGCCAGGCAGACCCAGGTGGACTGTGGGGGGAAGGGGGGGTGGGCAGCAGAGAAGCAGGAGGGGCTCTGGACTGAACTGCCATTTCAGGCGCCAGAGCCACGCAGTCCAAGGCTCTGGCTCCCCTCTGGCCCTCCCCGACCCCAAGTGACCTTGGGCCAGGCCCTCAAATCTCGAAGCCTCAGTGTCTGCCTCCCACCTCCTTGCTGCCAGAGTCCCAGTGGAATGCTAGCCTGTGACCCTCAGTCAGCCAGGCAGGAACGTCTTCCTGGAGGCTCCCAGGGCTGAGTCAGGCAGCTCAGCAGTCTCCTGGGGCCTCCGCAGGTTCCCACC
>NW_011494716.1:1683216-1685086 GCF_000754665.1 Bison bison bison | reverse complement strand
AACCACCAACAGTTAATGTCCCTGGAAGAGTCTCAGCTCCCGCTGCCCATCCCCCACTAGGGGCACGTGGAGCAGATGGAAGCCCTCCCCCATTGGAATCACCTCCCATCTCTGTACCCGGGAGGCCCCTCCCCGCCTGGCTACCAGTTAACCAGACCCTCCATGCATCGGGGGTGGGGGGGGGTGGGGGGCAGAGAGCCAGAGCTCCCTGCCCCTCAAGGTGCCCAGAGCCAGGGCCTCTACTCGGCCCAGCCTGAGGAAACTTGAAGAGACATGTCCCAGGCAGAAGGTAGGTCAGACCCCAGGGAGGGGGGCTGCCCAGAGCTCCCTGGGAGGGGTCCCACAGCCCCAGAGCTGGAATGGGAAAGAGGACCAGGGTCCCCTGCGGCCCTGGGCTGGGCCTCGGCTCCCCCATGGAGAAGTCTGGAGCTGAGGCCAGGAGGATCAGTGCCAGGGAAAGGATGGAGGCGTGGGGCCCGGTGCACACAGCTGCTAGGGCCAGCTCGGGCTCCTCTCTTGTGCCAGGCTGGGAAAGTGGCCACCAGACCCCACCGCCACCCTCCAGAGCCATGGCAGACCCAGGAACTCAGGCCCAGATGCCCATCAGCCCTCCTCCATCCTGTGCCTCTGTTTCCACCAAATAGGGCTCAGTGGGTCTCTCTCAAGAAGCTCACGTAGCAACTTCAGGTGATGGGTGTCAACGCCTGCGATGGCCACCGGCAGGCATCCTGCGGATTTTCTCAGGAGCTGTCAGAGGCGTCCCCCAACTGCTGCTCCATCCTCTGACCCACTTCACCTCCCCACCCTCACCTCACCCCACCCCCCCGGGACCTTACCCTGGCATTTTTACTAGTTGGAGAGACAGCAGGGGTTTGTAGGGCCAAGTTGGAGCCTGGAGACAAATCTGGGTCTATATCAGACTGTGCCATTTCATAAGACACCCCCCGACCCAAGTAAGTCCTTTCCTGTCCAGGTGTCAGAGTCACCCCAACCGTGGCTGATGAGCAAAGCACGAGTGTCCTGGTTGAAAGTGCAGGTCCCTGCCCCCAGAGAGGGGCTGAGGCAGCCACCTGGGAAACCTCGGGGGCAGCTGTGTCTGAAGGTCCTTGCAAAAGCTGTGATCTCTCCCACCCAGGGCTGGCCCTGGCATTCTCAGAGAGCTCAGCCCCCAGACTCATGTCTGGGCTGTGGCCCATCTCTAGGACCCTTTCACAAGCCCAGAGAGGGGAGGCAATTTGGGCTGGGGGAGATCAGCATCTTTTGGCTGGCCCCAGAGATCCCCCTCACCAGCCATGGAAACCTCCCACCTCTGAAAAGGGTGCTTATCGAGATGAAGGGAGGACCAGCCAGCATCTTCCAGGGGTCACCCCTCTGGCCTCACTGTGAAATGTAAAATAACAATAACCCCAACAGAGGAAGACCCAGCCCCATTGCGCCCAGCTCAGGGCCTCTCCACTGCAATCCGAATTTCCCACTTGGGTAAGGGGCCTCCTCAGCACCGCCTGGGACATGGAACCTGGGGAGGCGTAGGGCACTGGAGACAGCCCCCACCACCAGCGTGCCTCTCAGCGCCGGGGTGCGGGGGCCCACCCAAACGCCTCCCAGAGAGCTCAGCTGCACGCCCCAGTCCCACATCTGGTCCCCCGGCCACAGCTGTCGCCACCCTCGCCCATCTTGGGATTGCCCCAAACTCTGCCTGGCACCCGTCCCCGCCCTCTCGCCCAAGTGGGAAACTCGGATGCCTGGCGAGCCGAGCCGGGGTAGATGGAAACGCACATGGGAAAATGTTGTCAGGAAAAACACATTCTTCCTTCTGTACCACAGCTCAGACCCTGGGAGGATTAGGTGGTCGATGACACTCCCACCGCCT
>NW_011494716.1:1681545-1682990 GCF_000754665.1 Bison bison bison | reverse complement strand
GGGGGGGGCGGGACTCAGTTCACACGATTGTTTAAAATGAGGTTTCTGGATGTCTGTGGCATTCAGTTATTCATCCTGGCTCCACCCACAGATAATTGAGAGTTGGCTTTTGTTGGCCTTAGTCCCCCTCTCAGCACCCCCCTACCCCCAGGTCTTCTCATGGACTCTGCAGTTCTGGAAGATCACCTTGTACAACCCTTTGGTTTTACAGATGAGGAAACTGAGACCCAGAAAGGGGAAGAGCCTGGCTTGGCCAAGGACCCTTGGGAGTTGGTGGCGCAGCCAGAAGTCAAATCCAGGATGTCAGACGCCCAGGCCAGGGGCTTTTCCCAATCACCCTCCAGGCTGTGGCCCAGTTCCAGCAAATCCCCCAAAGCCACTGACCCCAAAAGCAGTGGTGCCTGGAACTGGGGTGACTCACTGTCTGGCTTCCTGGGGCACCACCTCCCCACCAGTGAGGGAGAGACTGGCAGGTGTCCCTGTGTAGAGAGCCAGGAGCAGGAAGAGGACGCCCCCCTCCAGAGGTCCTACACCAGGGTCACTTAGGGGCCAAAGAGCCCCAGCTGGAGGGATTTAACATCAAAGGTCAAAGGTCACAGACAGGGAAGGGCGGGCAGGCATAGGGGTCAGAGGGTCAGCGCTAATGGCAGCTCCGGAAAGAAGGGGGAGGGGAAGTAGCTAAGGAAAACAGGGCTGCTCCCAAGGGGTCCTCAACTCCCATAAACGGTGCCCAAGCCCCTGGCACTGTCTCCAGCTCAGATGACTGCAGAAGGGGCCAAGCCAAGCTGGGCTGGAGCTCAGAAAGGGATGTCCCCAGGAGGGGGTCCCCAGGTGCAGCCCTTCCCCCAGTGCAGGCCAGAGCCAGCTGGGAGGCCCAGCCTGGGCCCAGAGGGGAGAAGGAGCAAAGGGGAGGCTCAGAGGTCGTGGAGAGGATGTGTGAGTGGGGCTGGAACAGATGTGGCGGGTGGGCACACTGAATCCCCTTCCCCGAGCTTCTTCCAAAGCTGCCCGTGAAGCCCCACTCTCCCTCCTGGATGCCAGAACCAGGCATGCTGGATCTTCACATGGCCGCCTCCAAGGACCACAGCTCAGGCCCTCTCCCTGGCCTAGACCAAGAACCATGGGAGCCCAGGCCTTGGCCAGGTCCCCAGCTGGCCTGGCTGCCCCCTCAGTGTCAAGCGCTCCCTCCAGAGCCAAGATCCTGGGCTGTGATGGCTGGGGGCCCAGGGATCCTCCCAGGATCCCTTCCCGCTTCCCAGGCCCCAGGGTAGGGCTGGGCAGCTCCCTGCAACCATCCCTGCCCAGGGTGGCCAGCCAGGCAGGCCCTCCTGGACAGGCCTACGGGCGGCAAGCTGCCCTGCTGTGGCCTGAGTACCCGGCTGGGCAGGGCAGTGTGCCAAGGCCTCCAGGTGCCAGCCTGGATTCCAGCCCCATCCCAGGGGGCC
>NW_011494716.1:1667457-1679987 GCF_000754665.1 Bison bison bison | reverse complement strand
GCGCGCGGAGGAGGACCGGCGGGAGGGCGTGTGGGCCCAGAGGAAAAGACCCGAAGACCGGGAAGATGAAGGAGGTCGCGGCGGCCGGGGGGCGGGGGCCCCTCGTCTGCCTCCCGCGGGGTCACCTTGGCCAGGCCCCCAGCGGCCCGGGGCTGCGGGGAGGGCGGCGGCAGTGCCTCTCCGGGGGCCCTGATTTCTCCGCCCAGCCCAGTTCCAGGAACGCGCGGGCAGCGCCCGCCGGGCAGCGGCTCGAGCTCCGGATTTGGGGCGGCGCAAGCGAGGGTTCGAGGCTGGTCTCAGCCCCTCCTTCCCGTCCGACGTCGGGCTGCTGGTCCTCGCCTTGTCCTCGGCCTCAGTTTCCCTCTCGGTGGAATAGGGAGGAGTCCCCACCGCGGTCTTGGTGCCAGCAGTTGGGGACAACCTACATCGTCAGCGCTAGCGCCTGCGAGGGTCGTTGATCGCGCCTGGACCCTCAGCGCCCAGCGCGATGCGGGCGATTAGGAAGTGCAAGGAGTGAGAAATCAGCTGCAGCAGGCTAAGCTGATTTCCACCTCCTGAGATTGAATCCCAGACTCGAATTCTTTAAGTGTGTTTTGTTTGGGTCAACCCGGAGACCCCGCCCAATTATCTTCTTGCTGTCTGGTGGCAAATCTTGGTTCAAAAACAAACCCTCCTGGTGTTGGCCTGCGCTGCCAGTTGGCCTTGAAGAGTCCGGGAGAGGAAAACCATGCACTCTAAGCGAGGCGTCTTGATTCTGGGTGTAATTTTGCCTTCATTCTTGCGCTTGGTGCCCGGCCAGAACCTGAGAGGAGCAGGTCTTCATCACTCAGCGACCTCAGTGCCTGGCCCCATGCTCCCGCACATAGATATGTTTCTCGGATGGACACAGAGCAGTTGCTCATTCCATCTTAAGTGGTCAGGTAGGTATAGTAGTGCTCACGACTGTTGGGTGAATGGGCACATAATTGGTGCTGTGAGCTGTTATGTGGGCAGGTAGTAAATGCTCATTACATTTCCAGCAAACGGATACATAATAGGTTGCATAAATGGACAAGTAATAGGTACTCATGACTGTTGCATGAACAGACAAGAGGCTGTTGGGTGATACATGAAAGGCCAGTAGGCCTGCACCATTTGGAGGTGACCTCCCCTGTCCCCACCCCACCCCAGTTTCCCTGTGTGAATAATGTGGAGTGAGGCCGGGTTAAATATTAGCCGGCAGATGGTCCCGAGGGAAGGCCAGCTTCGGGACCTAGCACCTCCTAGGAGGGGGCTGTTAAGGGCCGACGCTCTGGGTTCTGGGTCCGCTGACCAGCCAGGGCGTGGGGAGGGGCAGGGGCCGAGGGCCGCAGAGCGCCCCCTTCCGGCCTCCCGGATTTGGCCCTCGGGGACCCTGCAGCCTGGGGCCTCACTTCGTTCCAATTGGCCCTGCAGGCTCCAGCTGCGAGGGAATGCAGGTGGATGGTAATAAAAGGTACACAAGGGGCTAGTTTTAAATCTTAAAACTGCTTATGGAATGCTTACAGGATGCCAGCGATAGTGGGGACAGATAGTGAACAATCCCAGCCATCCTTGCCCTTCGAGGTCTCACAGTTCAGCTGCAACTGATTCAAGTGAAATCCACAGGTCTCCACACTATGAGGGGACCTGACCACAAGAAACCTTAACCCGTGAGGACTTTCTCATTTGTTTTTCTGCTCCCCTGTGTTTTCATGGATAAGCACGTTGCTCCCAGTGAGAACTCTGACTTAGGATTCCCACATTTGGATGGTAAATAATAGTATCTCCTTTCTGAGGTTGTTATGGAAATTAAATGAGGTATATTCTCAATACACATTAGCAATCACTACTAGGAATCAAGAGGCTTCCCAGATGGCATTAGTGGTAAAGGACTTGCCTACCAATGCAGGAGACATAAGAGACACAGGTTTGATCCCTGGGTCAGGAAGATCCGAGGGAGGAGAGGGTGAGGGAACAGCAACCCACTCCAGTATTCATGCCTGGAGAATCCCATGGACAGAGCCCTGGCAGGCTACAATCTATAGGGTCACAGAAGTCAGACACGACCGAAGCAACTTGGCACATATGTACACCCACAGCAGGTAGCATTAAGCCTGACCCACTGCTTTTCAATTCCAGGACCCAGTTGGTGTCCCCTTAGCTGCAAACAAACCCTTAAATTTGGCACCTGCAAACCCAACAAGAATGAGGAACTCTATATATAATTTTGGTGGAGTCGACCCAACCAGAAACCCTCAATTCTCAGCCAGACCAGTTCTTTCTCTGAATGAGATGCTTTACTTTCATTATATTCACAATAACCCTGAGGGTGGGTCCTATGATTATTCCCATTTTGCAGAGAAAGAAACTGAGGCAGAGATTAAGTGACATGGCCAAGGTCTTAGAAGATAGAAAGAGGCATAGACCAAGTTGTGGTCTCAATCAATCTGAGTCCAAAGCATTTGTTATAATTGCTGCCTCCCTGGGGCATCAGCTAAGTGGTGGGATGGAGTGTGGGACATTTCAGAGGGCCAGTCTCAGAGAGGGTTTTTCATGGTATGCTTTTCTAGGAGGCAGCATTTGTTATGGTAGTCAGGCCAAGTGTGGCTTCTTCCTTCTACGTGCAAGATGGGTGAACAGGGATGTCTTCTTTCCCTAGTAAGACACTAGATTTCCTCCTTCCAGGAGCCCTTACTCTGAGTACCCATCCTTTGCCACCTGCTCCCCTCCCATGTGTTATGTACTGTCTCTTCTGTTAGAGCATAAATTCCCCAGGAAGTAGAAGAGGGGACAGTATCTGCTTTGTCACCCCCCACTACAGGGTCCTGCCCAGGGCCTGGCATCATCATAAATATTGCTGTTAGAGACTGAAGGTTTGTGTCCTCCTCTGTATTCATATACTGAAGCCTTACCCCCAACCCTGAGGTGATAATATTTGCACATGGGGCCCTTAGAAGGTAATTAGGTTTAAATAAGTTCATGCAGTCCCCATGATGTGATCGGTGCCCTTATAAGAAGAGGAAGAAAGTTGGAGCTCTTTCTTTCCCTCCCTTTCTTCCTCTCATGTGAGGACACAGCAAGAAGGTGGCTGTCTACAAGCAAGGATACGAGCCCTCACCAGGAACTGAGTCTGTGAGCACTTTGATCATGGACTTCCAGCCTTCAGAAGTGTGAGAAATAATGGTTGGTTAAGCCACCCAGCCTGTGTATTTTGTTATAACCACTGGAACTAAGATAATCGCTGAATATATTTGGGGGCTGAATATTGTCCCTTATCCTTCATCAATGAACATTTTTTCCCCCATGCTGCGTGGCTTGCAAGATCTTAGTTCCCCAACCAGGAATCAAACCGAAGCCGCCCCACCCCGACTCCTGCCCCGGCAGTGAAATCACCAGGCCCTAACCACTGGACCACCAGGGAATTCCCAATAAACATTTATTGAACATCTCCTAGGTTCCCGTTCATTCAACAGATGCCTATTAAACTGTTATCACATGTTCATTCAACAACATTTATTGAGGGTATGCTGCGTGCTGGGCTAGCAAACTCATCCAGGTTTCCAAGGGGATCGCTCAGTCTAGGGTGGGCTCCTTACCCAGTACCCAGAGGGGACATGGCTCACTCATTCACACACATGTACCTGCCCACTTAGTACATGGCTCTTTGGTTAACACATGATGAGTTTCAGTCCAGCAGAAACTCAGCTGTATAAATATGGTTCTTCTCTTTCCAGAGCCTTTAATCTATTCAAGGGACTGGAATTGAATAATACAGGACAACATGTGAGCCTGAATGTTTCAGATGTAGGAGAGGTAATAGGAACCAGGATAGATGAATGGTACCTATCAAACCCCAAACTCTAGCCCTAAACCTCAGCCAAGTCATCAACTCTCTCCTAATTTCCCTCTCTGGGAAACCATGATCCTCATGCCTGCTATGGGGCTATATGAGGCTCTACTAAGAGGGAACACAAAGGGCTGGAAGGGAGAAACAGCGCAGCAAATAGTAGCTGCGCTATTATTATTAATGAAGCCTGCAACCCACTGTGAGTGGGGCCCAGGCACAAGGATGGAGCTGTGGCAAGAAGTGAGATCAGGGTGACTTATTAACCTTCAGCAGTCAGCCTGGAGAGCTCTCTCCCCGTTGGTGCTGGCTTGCCATGGCTGCAAGGCTGGGACTAACTATGGGTGGGGTGTTTATTCTGGGAATCAGCCCTGACTGTTCCTCACTTTCAGCTCCAGAGAGAAAGAAGGGCTTTGAGTCAGAACTGAGGGCCCTACTGGGCCCAGCATGTATGACCCAGCCCACCTGCCAGCAGGGCCCCTGACTGAGAACACCCGGGAGGCACAGCCCCCAGGACCAGCAGGGTCTTTTGGGTTTGACACACACTCTCCCACTGGAGACACACCTGACCCCTAGAGGGCCTGAAGCACTCAGCTTTAGGAGTTTTGGAGGCTGAGCTCTAGACGTCAGCCTGGAGTGAGGTTCCTGGGCAGGGAGAGACAGACACTGGAGGTGGGGGTGTCCATGCTGGCTTTTCCGCCCCTATAAGTGCCCCCAACTCCTTCATCAGGGCTCTATGGACATTCACCTGTTCAGTCATACAAACCTGACACATCAGGGCTCATCCACCACCAAGGGTGATTTGGGGCTTCCCTGGTAGCTTAGTTGGTAAAGAATCTGCCTGCGCTGCAGGAGACTCCAGGTTCAATACCTGGGTCAGGAAGATCCCCTGGAGAAGGAAATGGCAACCCGCTCCAGTATGCTTGCCTGGAAAATCCTAGGGACAGAAGAATCTTGCAGGTTACAGTCCATGGGGTCGCAAGAGTCAGACACGACTTGGCGACTAAACCACCACCATACTGCACTGAATGTTCTGCCTTCACCATCTTGGGATTATTAATAATTTTGAACAGACCCAGTGCATTTTCATTTTTGCACTGGATCGGGTCCATTGTGCAGCCTGTCCTGCCCCCCCGCTTTGTTTTTTCCCCCAGTCTTCCCCAAGTGAAGGAGGTTTTCAGATCCACTCCTCAGCCACGCCCAGCCAGCCTGGAGTGCCTTAAGTAATAAGCCCATTTCTTGAAAGGGGCGGGGGTGAGCACCTGCCACTTCAGCCTAACGGTACCAACCTTTCCGGAAAAAAAGCCTAAAGAGTGCGGCTGTGTGGTGGTGGGTAAATCACTCAACTTTCTGATCTTCCGATTATTGAGACAGTGTTTTATTTAGCTGAGTTGGACTACCGGGAGGATTAAAGAGGTAGTTCATATAACACACAGTGCTTGGTGGAGTAAGCGTTCAACCCATTAGAACTATTATCAATACCGTTTTTAAAAAGGAGGATTCTTACAGGCGCTAACTTGGAGAGAGGGAGGGAGGGAGGGTAGGGTCAGCCCCATCCCTACGGACCTGCCCCGGGAAGGAGGAGCCGCCCCTCCCCCGACCCCGCCCCGCTGTCTTCCGAGGGAGGAGACCCCACCATGGTAGGGACGAGGGGGCGGAGGAGCGGGAGCGACACATTTTTGAGTCGTGACCAAGTGGAAACTCCCTCCCAGAGGCGGAAGCCGGGGGCGCCCCAATGGGGCCGGAGCCTCCGCCGAGGCGGGATCCGCGGCCTGGGGGCGGGGCGGGGCGCCGCTGGGTGGGGATGGGGGACCCGGGACCCGCCCCCTCGCCTCATGAATATAAACGAGCCGGCGGAGGAGAGCGGAAGTGCGAGGCAGCCCTGCCCCTGCTGGACCCGCCTTCGCCGCGGGCCCGCGGCCGGAGGGGCGTGGCCTTGCCGCAGACGCCCCGCCCCTCCCGCCCTGCGCGCGGGGCCTGCTTCCGGCCGGCGCGCCCCGGACGTGACCTCGCGGGGGCGCGCGCTGGAGCCGCCCTGGGGGAGGTACCCGCGCCCCTAGCGCAGGTAGCTTCGCCTTTTGTCTCCGGCGCCGGCCCCCGGGGCCTGGGTTTCCACCACCCGCCCGGCCCGAGGCCCCAGTGCTCGCTGCTCCTCTAGCTCAGACCCGGCCTGGCGGCCCCCAGGGCGCGATCTGGTCCCTGAGTCAGGCTCGCAGTCGCGCCCGCAACCCGGGAGGCGCGACAGGAACCCATTCACTCCAGCGCGGGCTCCCCAGGTACAGAAGGCTGCAAAAGCCCTGCACCTCACGGGGCTTGTGCTCCAGAGCGAGAGAGGCCGGCGGGTGCATCAGTAGAACGTCCAGTATGTCGGATGAGTGTCAGGGTGAGAACAAAGCACGGGATGGGCACCACCCAGGCCGCTGGGGGGGCCCTGGAGAAGGTGACTTTTGAGCGAAGACCCGGAGGAAGCGAGGAAACAGGCCGGTGCCTGGGGGTGTCAGGGGCAGCCGGCCATTGAGGCTGGTGTGGCTGGAATGGAGACAGGCAGAAGGAAAGGATGAAATCATGATAATAATGGCTCAGTGTTGAGCAGGTGTCCTGCAAAGTGTTAGGTGCTCTATGTATATTATTTTTTTTAAGCCTCAGGACAGCCCGGCCCTGGGCGCTAGCATTATCTGAGAGGAAATCAGTCTCAGGCAGGCTAAATAACTTGCCCAAGGTCACACAGCATTGGAGCCCAAGGAGACTGGCGTCATTGCCCGATACACCCAGGAGACCCAGAATAGGGTGACCTTGACCCAGTCAGATTCTTGTGCTGTACCTCAGTTTCCTCCCAAAGTGCTGGAGGGAGAGGGTGTGACTGACTCCCCAAAGGGAAGGACGGGCAGGCAGGGCCCTTTAGCTAACAATCTTCCCCAAAGCCAGTCTGCTGTAATTCATACCCAGCCCTGAAATCCAGCCTGAAATCTACACAGGAGGAGGATGTAGCAGGAGTCTTCCAGGATGTCCGCCTACCCAGGAGAGGCTTTTATTGCCTGGGAGGCATTTGTCATCCCTCCAGGCTCTGGAGCAGGTACAAGTGGGCTTGGGAAGGGAGGACAGAAGGCCCAGAGGCTGGAAGAGGCTGCTTGGAGGCAGGGGGAGGCAGGGGAGAGCCCTGTGAGCCTCAGTGCTCCAGAGCAGTAACAAAGGCAGAGTCAACCAGACAGGCAGGCTCTGTGTGCGTGCAACCAGCAAGTGCAGAACAAGCAGAATCCCCCAAACATCCCTGCGAGCCTGGAGAGGTTAACACACACACACACACACACACACACACACACACACAACGAAACCCACCCGTGTCTGCACCTGCAGCACATTCTTTGGCCACTGCTCAGACCATAGGGCGGAGAAGGCAATGGCATCCCACTCCAGTACTCTTGCTTGGAAAATCCCATGGACGGAGGAGCCTAGAAGGCCGCAGTCCATGGGGTTGCTGAAAGTTGGACACGTCTGAGCGACTTAGCTTTCACTTTTCACTTTCATGCATTGGAGAAGGAAATGGCAACCCACTCCAGTGTTCTTGCCTGGAGAATCCCAGGGATGGCGGAGCCTGGTGGGCTGCCGTCTGTGGGGTCGCACAAAGTCAGACACGACTTAAGCGACTTAGCAGCAGCAGCAGCAGCAGACCAGAGGGAAAGGGCCTCAGTGCTTCCTATCTGGGCTTGGCTGGCCACGCTGACTGCTCTCTGCTGTGGGAAGGGGCAATCTCCTGTGAAGATTTGCTTATGCCTCTGATCCTGAGTTTCTAACAGGGCAAGGGGGGTGAGTCTTCAGCTTTGCCCCTCCTCTAGCCTGGCACAGACTCCAGCCTCGGCCTCTGGGCCATGGTGTGAAATGTGGCACTGGGAGGATTCGGCATGTGCCCCATTCCTCTGTGTTGGAGCACAGTCCTGGTGGTGCAGGACCACAGTGGAACTTACCATCAGGCCCATTTGGTAGATGCTCAGAGAGGTTAAGTGGTTGGCCTGAGCGTGCACAGCTGTCAAGGAGCAGAGGGGACTTCCTTAGTGGTCTAGTGGCCAAGACTCCTGGCTCCCAGTCCAGGGCCCCAGGTTTGATCCTGGTCAGGGAACTAGATGCCACATGCTGCAACTAAGAGTTGAAATACCACAACCAAAGATCTCGCATGCTGCAACAAAGATTGAAGGTCCCGTGTATCCCAACTAAGACCCAATGTAGCCAAATAATTTTGTTTTTTTAAAGGACCAGAGGTGGGATCCTAGTCCAAATCATTTGACTCCAGAGCCCTGCCCCTCAGGGAGCTGATTCACCCTGTAGAGGAGATATATTTCGTGTTTGGCCTGGAGACACCCTCCCACCCCCGCCGCCTGCCCCCCACACACACATATACTCTGTGGAGTTGTAGGGATGGCAGAGGGGAAAATGACCAAAGGGGATGGAGACACTTGCTGCTCTTCTTTCTTCTCAGCCACACAGTCAGATAGGTCAGTCCCTTCTCAGGGTGGGAGTGCTGCAGGTGGGGCCAGAGGCACCCTGGGGGCACCCGCCAGGCAGAGGGCTTCCCCAGGAGAATGACTCATCCTACCTGGGCTCCTGGAACCTTCCGTACACCCTGGCCTTGAACTGAGGGGGCGGCTGGAGCTCTGGCCGCTGACCAGGTAGGCTGAGAGTGTGGGAGTGTCCGGGTGGAGGGGGAGAGGTCTGAGGTGTCACATTTGAGTCCTGCAAGTCACAGGGATGAACCTGGAGAGAATGCCCGAACGAGCTGAGAGCTGGTCGCCTCAGATCAGTCTCTGTGTTGTCTGTCGGCTACTGAGCTGGAGAGCTTCTGAGCCTTACAGCCCCAGTGGTTCTCAAACTGAGAGACTTACTGAGGGCGGGGCCCAGGGATACACATTTCTAACAAGCTCCCAAGCAGTTAAGATGCATGTGGTCCTCTGAAACCTGGAAAACCACTGTCCTGGACCTCCCAGCCAGGCAGTCGTGAGAAACCCCTTCTGGAGCCTTCTAGCAGATCCAGAGCCTGCTGTGTGTGTTAATGTTTTCCACGACTGGATTTAAGTGCATTCCACTCTCCGTTGGGGGTGCTGTCATCAGCTGAGCTTCTTCCCTGTTTAAAATAAATGATGGCGTCTCAAGTGATAGCTCTGCTTTGATCCATCCCCGGCCGTTTCCCCCAAAGAGCAGGCTGCCCCATCACCCGATGACCGCTGAGCCGCTTACCACTGGGCTGTCCTGAGCCTTCCCCCTGGGCAGACCTCCTCCCAGCTGTCCTTCCCTAAGCCCTCCGGGGTCTGCACTGCCTGCCTGCCTGTGGGCCCCTAAAACTGGGTATTCCCTAGGATCCCCTCCTTGGTCCTTTTCTGTCTGATGCCTTTCCTCAGGTAAAGAGGCAAAAGTGAGGGGGAGGGATTTCCCTGGCTGTTCAGTGGCTAAGACTCTGTGCTCCCAGTTAAAGGGGTCTGGGTTCAGTCCCGGGTTGGGGAACTAGGTCCCATGTGCTGTGACTAAAGGAGCCTATATGCCCTAAGGAAGATTTCTCTTGCTGCAACTAAGACCCAGCTCAGCCAAATAAATAAATGGATTTTTCTTAAAGTGAGAGAGGAACCCCATCTCTATTCAGGAGAGTCCCCCCAATACTACCCAGCTTCTGAGGTATATCAGCCCGACGTTTTCAGGGGCGAGCTTGATATCTCCCCTCGGCTAACCCCATGGAGCTCTTCGATACAGGCTCTGACTTGAGGGGAGTCTGGCCACACCTGTCACTCTGAGGGGGGTCCACCCACCGTGGATTCCTCGATCCTCCTTCCAAGCTGTACCCCTGACAGGAAAGAGTGCCCATCCCAGTAGCCAGGCTTCCTGCTGGAAACTTCTGACTTATTTCTGCTTTCCCTGTTAAGAGTCATAGTGCCCTCTCACCTTCCAGACCCCTGAGTGCACACACACCTCCACCCTCCACACGGGTGTCTGTCCTGGTGTCCCAGGCTAGGGGTCTCTTTGTATTAATACCTTTTCTTTTATTCCCGCCCCCCGCCCCCATCACACATCTCTTAAGTCCCTTCATCTGGCCACTGCAGTTAGGGGCCTTTGAACTCCCCAGTGGCCCCCTCACTTTCTGAGAGCTTGACTCAGCCCAGGGGTGTCAGCTGAACTGGACTACTTGGAGGCTGCCTGGCTTTTCCCCATCTGTGTCAGGGGCCACGTGGCACTGAGTCAGTGCCCCTGCCTGGAGTCGGGGTCTTCGTTCAGATCCTGGCTTTGCCCTTCCTGGCCTTTAGCCTGGACAGATTTCTTGAGCCCCCCAAGTCCCCATTTCCTTGTCTATAATGGCAAAGCAGGTATTAATAACAACAGTCTTATCTCACAAAGCACTTGTGAGGGTTGATGATATGTGACCTGGTGTCTAGAATTCCTTGGCACATTTAATTTAATTTAAACACTGCTTGGTGCATTTAATCCTCAAAACCATGCTGTCAGAGACTTCGTTGCTAGTCCAGTGGTTAACAGTCTGCCTGCCAATGCAGGAGACTCAGGTTTAATCCTTGGTCTGGGAAGATCCCACGTGCTGCAGGGCAACTAAGCCCATGCGCCACAACTGCTGAGCCCAAGCGCACCTGGAACCTGTGCTCCGCAATGAGAGAAGCCGCCGCAGTGAGACACCCACACGCGGCAGCTGGAGAGTAGCCAAGCCTGTGCTGCAGCAAAGCCCCATGCAACCAAAAATAAAAAAATAAATCTTAAATGCTGTCAGGTAGAAAGTCACTGTCAGGCCCAATTTGTAGATGGCGAGGGAGGCTCAAAGAAGCCAGGAAGTTGAGCACGCAGCTGTAAAGCAGCAGAGGTGGGCTTCAGTGGAAACCAGTTCACCCCAGAGCCTTAGCTTCTAACCGCCAATCCTGACTCTGGGTTCTCTTTCTTCACCTTCTGTTCATTCATTCACCCATTCAGCAGTTATTTATGGTGTGCCTACTATCCAGGGCCGTGGCGTGAAGGAACAGGTGAAACCCCACTCTGTGCAGAGAGGAAGGCCTCAGTTCCTGCAGGAACTCCTGGAGGCAATTGCCCAGGCTCCTCTTGCACACTCGCTTCCTTGGAGGCACAGACCAGGATGCCTGTCTCTCCTCTCCACTGCTCCTCATACCTGAAGGTCTGTAGGCGCTGGACTGGATTAGGGTTTGACCCTTGTGAAGGAGGAGGTGGATCACAGCAGGACCTGTTGTAGGGCTTGGAAACACTGGAATCTTCAGGGAGTGGGACAGTGCAGTCACGAATGGGGATGCAGCTCGGTACCCCAGTGGGGTACCACTTCACCCAGCAGATGGCGGTCACAAAAAAGGAGGGGCAACAGCAAGTGGTGAGGAAGAGAGGGAGGAATTGGAATGTTCTCCCACTGCTAGTGGGCACGTTGGGCGTATCAGGTGGTGCGGCCACTGGCAGTTCCTCAGGATAGAGTCACATTTGACCTGGCGACTTCACTCCCAGGTGTACCCCCAAGAGAAAACACATGTCCACGAAAAACCTGTACACAGATGTTCACAGCAGCGTTATTCACAACAGTCAAAAGGTAGAAACAGCCCGAAGGTCCATCAGTGGATGAATGGATAAACCAACTGGAATATTACTCAGCCAGGAAAAAGACTAAAGTACTGACACAGGCTACCATGTGGATGAATGATATCACTTCTTTCAGCAAAAGAAGCCAGACACAAAAGACCACATACTGTATGATTCCTTTGCTCTGAAATGTTCAGAATAGGCCAATCCATAGATAGTTAATAGGTGAGTGGTTGCCAGAGGCTTGGGGCAGAGGCTAGGGTGGCATGGGTAAGTGGTAAGCAGGGCAGGGTTTCTTTGAGGGTGATGAAAATATTCTAAAATGGATTGTGGTGAGGGTTGTACCACATTGAAATACTGAAGACTCACTGAATTGTATACATTAAAATGGTAAGTTATATACTATGTGACTTATATTGCAATAAAGCTTTTATTAAAAAAAAAAAAATACTAGCCAGGAGCCTTCGCTGGGGGGACAGTGGTTAACACTGTGTTTCCAGTGCCAGGGACTCAAGTTTGCTCCCTGGTTGGGAAACTAAGATCCCACATGCCACACAACATGGTCAAAAAGAAATCAGAATAATTAGCCAGACTTCCCTGCATCAATGCTGACAGAAGGCACGAACACAAGAACTCAAAAACTTTCTGAGGAATCGAGAGACATTCTTTGGGGTTGCTTTGCTATAGTTCTCGGGACACAGAGAAGTGACTGTAGATAAGGTTTCCGTTCATCCTTCAGACCTCAGCTTACACGTGACTCCCGAGAGAGACCCTCCCTTTGTTACTTGTCCTCTGGCTCAGCCTCTTCTTTCTTTCTTTAAGAGTTCTTCCTGCACTTGGAATTGTTGTCTGTCTGTGGAGCTGATTCTGACTCTTGCTGGGTCTGGTTCCGGCCAGTCAGGGGCTTGCTTCTTGCTTGCCCCATAGTAGGTGCTCAGTAAATTCCTGCAGCGTGCATGAACAGCAAGTACTGATAACAGCCGGGGCGCCGGGCTGGAGTCCACACTCCCTGCAGGGGAGAGAGCCAGCAGGGCGGGTCGGGGTGCCTCCCAGCCCCAGTGGCTTGCTTTTTCTCTGTTGCAGTTCCAGGAGAATGTCTCTGGAAAGGAAGCCCAAAGCCCGGTTTGGC
>NW_011494716.1:1663288-1667357 GCF_000754665.1 Bison bison bison | reverse complement strand
TGGCTGGGAAGAGGCGGGCAGGGAGGGGAGCAGGGGCCGGGCGGGCCTGGGGAGGAAGTCTGCAGCCCTAGGCTGCCGAGGGCGCGGCGTCTGTGTTCGCACCTTTGGAATGTGGCTGATTCACTCTGGGGGGAGGCAGGCAGCCACTGCTGCCGCCGGCCGCCGCCACCGACTCGGATCCGACATCTGGAGGCTGGATTCCAGGAGGAGAGATGGAGTCTTGCAGGCAGATGTCAGCTTTGAAGGTCAAAGTGAGCAAGGGAGCCAAGGAGGAAGAGGCTGCCAGGGTCCCACGCTTCCCCACCCAGGATTCTGGGAGAGAGGTGAGGCCCCGTCCCCAGCCTTGTCCCAGCCCTTCAGCCACCAGAGCCCCTAAGGGGGCAGGACAGCCTGGGGCCCTCCTTCAAAGACCAGTTGCTTAAGAGCTGATGTAACTGCAAAGGCTGAGGGCCTAGCTCGTCCCTGCTGTCAGTGGCCTTGGGACACGGGCTTGCATCTCCCGGCCCAGTGTCTGGTGTGGCTTCACTCAGGCCGTCGCTCCCCAAGGCCTGCGAACTCCCAGCTCGCCTCTCCCTGGGGCTCCAGCGAGACCCTCGGCTTGCCCCTCGTTGGCTCAGCTGGGCCCAGCTCATGTTGGACACTTGGATGGGACAGGTCCGGGTCAGGAGCTCACTCCAGTGCATGGCTGACACCCCGAGAGCCACACAAAGAAGGTGGGATTTGGGGGTGGTCCCCCAAAGGAGCCAGTGCCAGAGGATGGGCAGAAGCCACTCTGTGAGCTGCCTCCACAGGACTGGCATCTGGCACTTCTGCCAGGCAATGCACTCGGCCTTATGACCCTCACCTACTGGGGTGTCCCACTGGCTAGATTCCCTAAGCTCTCAAAAGCTCATTTTCTTCATCTATGAAATCTCATGGGATTCTTTTGGGGATTGACTGAGACCATACCTGCAGATCCTCTGGCACCTGTCTGGCCCGGAGAAGACACAGAGCTAAGTGACCTTGGTGCCTTTCTCTGTCCTGAATCTAGGTGCTCTGTGATCTGCCCTGTGGGCTGAAAGAATGGTGTGTGCATGTGTGTGTGTATGTGGGAGTGAGCATGCAGGCTCCTTTCTGTTCTCCAAGGAATTTTGTACTGTCTGGCTTCTCCCTGGGTTAGGGACTACAGCGGGCAGAGGGTGGAGGCAGGAGGGACAGGAAAGGGCTGGGGGGAAAAGTGGGTGGGCATCACCTGCAGGCCTGCAGGCTCAGGCCTGCCCCTGGGAGTCTCTTCCCTGTGCCCTCAGCTCCACCAGGGCTGGAGGAGGGGCCCAGGATCACTCCTGGGAATGACGGTCTGTCCCTCCCTGTGCAGCATAAGCCTGCCTGGTCATTTGACCCGGGTGGGGTGTGTGTGTGTGTGTGTGTGTGTGTGTGAAGGGAGGGACCCAGGCTCACCCGTCTCCTATCCTGTCTCTCCTGGAACCCGGGGACCTGGGGGAGGGGGTGGCTCAGAAGGGGAACCCAGGCCCGGGGCTCCTCAGAAGAGGAAACCCGGTGCCCAGAGTGGTCGGAACCTCTTGGAGGCTTCAAGAGAAACCTGGAGGTTCTGGGAGGGTGGAGGGCCGGCCTCCTGTAAGCTTTTTGCAGCTATTTGTGAAGTGCAGCCCCTCCCAGAATCTGCTGGGGCGCAGGACGTGCTCCACGGAGTGTGCCCCCACCCCAACCCACCCTGGGTTCAGCACCCTCCACTCCTGCCAGCCCTGCCTCCCAGCATCCCTCTGGGACGAAACACATCTGGGCGTCTGCTCATCCCCACCAAACCACCCACATCCTCCGACTTAAGGACTTGAGTCCAAATGCTACCTCTTCAGATCCCTGCCAGCCTCCCGCACTCACGGTTATTCTCCTCTGGACATGGTGGGCTTGGTACTCCTGTGTGGAGCTTATCACCACATCAGCCCCCTCGGCGATGGGGGGCTCCTGCATCCATCCCTTGTCCACATCCTACGTGCCCTGAGCCTGACTCTAGGACAGGCGTCCCAGACTGCTGGGACCACGCTGCCTGGCTCTCTTCTCTAAGATTTTTCAACATGTTCATCTGTCTCTTTCATTAGACGACAGACTCTCTGAAGTTGAAGGACATAGTAACGAAAGCTACGTTTTCTGAGCTCTTACTAAGTGCTTTTTAAAAACTGAGGTATAATTCACATACCTTAAAAGTCACCCCTTTAAGATGGACAATCCAGGACTTCCCTGGTGGCACAGTGGATAAAGAATCCACCTGCTAATGCAGGGGACACAGATTCGATCCCTGGTCCAGGAAGATTCCACATGCCATGGAGCAACTGGGCCGCAACTACTGAAGCCCTCGTTCCCTAACAGCCAGCAAGTTGCAGCTACTGAACCTGTGTGTACCTAGAGCCTGTGCTCCGCAATAAGAGAAGCCACTGTGATGAGAAGCCCGCACGCTGCAATTAGAGAGTAGCCCACCCCCTGCAACTACGGAAAAGCCTGCACAGCAACAAAACCCAGCACAGCTGAAATAAATAAATAAAGCAGTTTGTACACATAAAAAATAAAATTTACAATCCAGTGGATTTTAATGTATTCACAGAGTTGTGCATCCGTCTCCAGCATCTAATTCCAGAACATTTTTATCATCCCCCCAAAGGAAGCCCAGCAGATTCATCAACTGTAAGATGTGTACCATTCGTGTGGGGATTGATCATGGGGGAGGCTTTGCACATGTTGGGGCAGGGAGTAAGTGGAAAGTCTCTGAATCTTTGCTCAATACTGCTGTGAACTTAAAACTAGTTTTTTGGTTTTTTTGTTTTTTTGTTTTTTTTTTATTGATTTCGGGAATTTTCTGGTGGTCCAGTGATTGGGGCTCTGTGCTTTCACTGCACAGAGCCTGGGGTCGGTCTCTGGTTTGGGAACTAAAATCCTGCTAGCTGCATGGCATAACCCGCCCCTACATTGATTTAAAACAAAACAGAACCCTGAATGCATTAGCAGTCACTCCCCATTCCTCTCCTTCCCCACCCCCAACCACTGGCAATCATTAGTCTGCTTTCTGACTCTACAGATTTGCCTGTTTTGGACATTTCGTATAAGCAGAGTCCTATAATATGTGGTCCTTTGTATCTAGCTTCTTTCACTGAGCACCGTGTTTTCAAGGTTCATCCACCTCATTCCTTTTTTATGGGTGAATAATATTCCACTGTCTGAATGGATCAGCATCGGTTTATCCATCTGTCCATCAGAGGACATTCAGGTTGTTTCCACTTTTCGTGAATAATGCTGCTAGGAACATGCATGTACACATTTTTGTAAAGATGAGGTTTTTCCAGTCTAAGTGTTTTTTTGACAAACACCTCATTTAATCCTCAAAGCAGCCCTCTGTTTCAGTGCTGACACGATCCCCCTCCGGCAGGTGAGGAAGCTGAGGCTCAGAGAGGTGAGCCAAGGTCACGTCACGGCTGGAAGCCATGGAGCCAGGACCCTCCTGCCTCCTGGTCAACAGACCCCGGTGTTTCTGCCTGTATTTAGCAGAGCTTTGCCCACTGTTACTGCACAGTAGATGTTGCTGACTCTTCAAACAAGGACCATGCACACCTGAAGTCCCAGAAGTCCTCTGTGATCTGTCAAGGTGAGTGGGTCACCTGTTCAGTGGTGATCCAGCGGCTCCAAGGGATGTGCGTTAGGGGGTTACAAGAGGTCCCTGTGGCCATAGCATCATCATCCATGGATCCAGGCTGGACCAGACCCGGCCCCGCTCCCTCCAGATGCCATTTGCACCACCTCGGGGAGTACAAGCCCCAAACATTGCTGCCCTTTTCATTCACCTGCAGCCTCTTTCCTGGGGTTCCCAGGCTGCCTTACATCTCTTGCTTTCTTGGATTTGGCATGCAGCCCTGGGTCACCTTCTGGTGGGCTTTGTTCCTTTCTCCTTCCCAGGAGCGTGGCATGGTGGGTAACTGCTGTCAGATATCCCAGGTTTGAGTCAGCTTTGCCACTCTGGCTGTGTGGCTTCGGGCACGTTCCTGAGCTTCTCTGAGCTTCCATCTGCTCATCTGTGATGGGGGTC
>NW_011494716.1:1662886-1663188 GCF_000754665.1 Bison bison bison | reverse complement strand
GTGATGGGGGTCACAATAATAGACCCGCCGAAACTCTGTGGGACTGACTAAGGGCAGGGAGATGAGCAGCTCGCGCTGTCCCCAGCACCTCGCACAGGCCTGGGAAGAACTCGAGGTCGGTCCTCAGGGCAGAGGCAGGCTGGCAGTGGGCCGGGGAGGGGGCAGGGAGCTTCATGTGTCTCCCATGACTCAGTCCTGTTCGAGGAGTGGGGAGTCAAGGCCAGGCCTCTGAGGTCGGGCGCCTGGGGACCTCCTGTCCTCCTCCTCCCTACTCTGCCCTCGGCCTGCTCCCCACCCAGCGC
>NW_011494716.1:1653178-1662562 GCF_000754665.1 Bison bison bison | reverse complement strand
TGAAGAGAGGGGATGGGGGCGGAGGGAGGGTCTTTTCTGGCCGCTGGAGCGGAGCTGCAGATCCTGCCAGGGAAACCCTCTCTCCTCTCTGCTGCCAAGCCTTTCCCAGCCCTGCCCCTCTCCCCTCTGCTTCTCAAATTTCAGCTTCTGCATTACTGGCATCACAGCCTGCCGCTGTGGTCACTGCACCAGACAGACGTTAACCCCCAGTGTGCTGCTGGTGGGAGCAGTGCGGCTGCACGTGGGCGCATGGTCCAGAGAGGCCGAGGGAGGAGACCGCCACCGGGAAACCTTCCTTCACTCCAGCCAGCTTCCCCTCCAGGGAGCTTGCTCGCCCTCTTTCTCCCTGTCCGCCCAGACTTGAAGCCAAAGCCCTCCCTGACCCTTTGAGTTGCTCCTTCCCTTGGCTGTCTGGCCCTGACTCTCATCCACAGCACGTGGGTTCTATATCACCGTGAACCTGGCCTTGTTTCAGCAGATGGGGTTCTCGCCCTACACATCCTTCAGCTGCCCTCTTGCACCTGGCCTTACCTGGGCAGGGCTGGACCCCTGGGACCAGGTGAGTGAGTTCTCAGCCTGATGGCTATTCTGGGGACGATCACAGCCAGGTCGCTGAGAGGAGCCTGAAGGGAGCCAGGCACTGGTACAGACTGGCCAGGTGACCCTGGCAAGTCCCCGGGGAATAACAGGATTGGGGGTCCATAGTGAGGATGAAATGGGGGATGCAGGTAAAGCCGCCAGAGCAGCAGGTGTCAGGCACACGTGCGGCCCAGACTTCTTGTGCCCATATACACAGGGGCCTCCTGGCAGGCTGAGCCCCCCTCCCCAGGGAGAGCTTCTCCCGTTTCCCATCAGCTTCCCCTCGAAGCCCACCCAGGTCTGCTTTCTCATCAGAGCAGGCATCCGTCCCTCCCCTGGCCCGTCCTGTCCCATCCTCAGATGGGGCTGGACGTCCTGCCTTCTCTCCCCATCCCTGTCTCCTTCAGAGGAAAGCCTGCAGCCCAGAGGGAGACTGGACAGCCTCTTGAGCTCAGCAGCACCCCTCTAGCCCTCCTCCCTGATTCTCCTGCTTCCTGCTTTCCTTTTGAACCCCAAATGCTCCCTCCCGGTTTCCTGTGGCGCCTCTGCTGACCCTTTGTCCCCTCCGGCCACAGTTCCCTTGGTGCCTTGACCGACTTAGCCTCCTTTATATTGACCGGAGGCCCAGAGGCCCCGTCCTCCCCTCCGCCTGCACCCCTGGTCCCCTTTATTGCTGTGCTGAGACCCAGGCTCCTGGTGGGATTGTTGTAACTGCCCTGGCGGCTTACAACCAACTGAGGAAGTGGTCAGCCAACCATTGCTGTCTAAAATGGAAAGTCCAGCCAGGATGGCCATTCACTGAGTTTTTATAATGGGGGTGCACCCAATCGAAGCAGACAACCTGGCTCCTCCTAGTCGACATGTTGCAAAGCAGCAGAGGAACATTTCCCAGGGTTGGGGAGTGGGGGAGCCTGGACAGGGCGAGCTGCTGGAGGAAGAGAAGAGAAGCCAGGAGGCTCCCCACCATGGGCTGCAGTGTCGGGCCTGGAAACACGGAGTGCGAGGGTGGGACCAGAGAGAGGGGACAGGGGACATGTCACAGGTGGGCTCCAGCCCCCTTGTCAAGGGCTCACTTGTGAGCAAAGTGAATCAGATCAGCCTGTTAGAAGGAAGCTGGCATCTGGAGATCGGGGTCTGGTGGCCGGGGGTTTGAGGCCCTGGGGGTGTGGGAAGCTGGGTGGTCAGAGCTTCCACCCTGGTATGTGTAGTTGGGTTTCCCAGATGTACTCAGGGTGAGCCTGGACAAAAAACATTGTGTGTGCTGGTCGCCCCCTAGTGGTTGGGGGACCCCCGTCTTGTTGGCCCAGGACTCTCCCTGTGGTTAGGGTAGGAAAGGGCATTGGCCGGTATTGCGGTTTGCTCCAAACCCCAACAGAGGCGTCTGACCCCCATTCTGCCTTCCTGGGAGCATTTAGGATCATCTCCCAGGCAAGGGCTTTATGCTTCTATGGGGTCTCATCCCTGCTCCCATAGCTGGTATCTACACCCCTCAACCCCAAGAAGGCCGGGATTCCCCGTGTGCACGTGAGCATGCTGGGGCCTGAAACATCAGCCGGAGCCCGAAAGGCCATCTTGTCCATCCACCTGCTGCTTCTCTCACGTTTGTGTAGAGGATAAAGCTTCAGATTAGGGTTGGGGCCCCCGTTTCTGCTTCAGGCTCCATCTCCAATTCTCTGTACTTCCTGAGGGAAGTTCCTTAACTTTCTCTGTACCTCCTTCATGGTCTCCCCTCTGTGGCAGCAGAATTCTTCTATGACCCCCCCAATGACTTTTGTTCTCGTGAACTCCCTACATTGGGTGTGGGTGGAACCTGTGACCCTGGCATCACTCCCGTGATTAGGTTATAAGCTGCCTAAGAGATAGGTTATCCAAGTGGGCCTGACCTAATCACTCAAAGCCATTAAAAAAAAAAAAAGATTTTCTCCAGCTGCTTGTGGAGGAGGAGATTAGAGAGATTCAAAGCCAGAGAGGGAATTGATGTGTGGGACCCTCTCTGTTCCTCAGATGGAGGGACCACAGGATAAGGGTTTGAGGATGGTCTACAGGAGCCGACAGCCCACGACGATGGGACCTCAGTCCTACAGCCGCAGGAACTGAATCTTGCTGACAACCAGTGAGTTTGGAAAACCATCCAAGGCCCTGATGAGATTGTAGCCCTGCCAATGCCTCAGTTTCACTCGGCAGAACTTTGAGCTGAGAGCCCAGCCATGCCACGTCTGGCAATGATAAATGGTACTGTTCGTGTCCGACTCTGCGACCCCGTAGACGGCAGCCCACCAGGCTCCTCCGTCCCTGGGATTCTCCAGGCGAGAACACTGGAGTGGGTTGCCATTTCCTTCTCCAGTGCATGAAAGCGAAAAGTGAAAGTGAAGTTGCTCAGTCATGTCAGACTCTTCGTGGCCCCATGGACTGCAGCCTACCAGGCTCCTCCATCCATGGGATTTTCCAGGCAAGAGTACTGGAGTGGGGTACCATCGCCTTCTCCATTTCAAGCCAATACATTGATGGAAATCTTATGTGGCAACAGGGAATAAGTCCATCATCGTTCCAAAGAGGAGAACAGTATTCTAGATGCAAATGTAGGATAAAAGTTTAAAACTGAGAAAAACCCATCCCCTGCTCCTCGGGCGCTCTGTAAAGTGGAAACCTGCCACAGCCTCTGTGCTGATGGTCCCCCCTCCTGCCCTCCTGGCTGCAGTTTAAATCCATGGTCTTAGGGCTCACGTCTCTCGCCTGAGCTTACAACCAGCCTCAGAGGAGGGCAAGTGTGTTCTGGAAAGGGTAGCACTGATGGCACCTTGAGGGCAGTCACATCCCACTGTGGCTGAAGAAAGATGCTCTGGAACCCTTTGCTTTAGGAGATCCCTGAGGTTTCTGGGGCTCCTGGGACTTCTGGAAATCTTCAGGGTCAACAAAGCTATTTTTTTAAAGAAATACAGCTGTTTAATTTAATAGCTTTATTATACATAATTCACCCATCTAAAGTGTAAAATTAAGTGGTTTTTTTTTAATACAACCAGTTTTGTAACCATCACCACAATCGATTGAGAAGATTTTATCACTCCCCCCAAAGAAACTCTGTACCCTAGCACCCACCCTCCATTTCCCCCTGACTCCCCCTCATTCCCTTCAGTTCAGTTCAGTTCAGTTCAGTCGCTCAGTCGTGTCTGACTCTTTTCGACCCCATGGACTGCAGCACGCCAGGCCTCCCTGTCCATCACCAACTCCCAGAGTTTACTCAAATTCATGTTTGAGTTGGCGATGACATCCAACCATCTCATCCTCTGTCATACCCTTCTCCTCCTGCCTTCAATCTTTCCCAGCATCAGGGTCTTTTCAAATGAGTCAGTTCTTCACATCAGGTGGCCAAAGTTTTGGAGTTTCAGCTTCAACATCAGTCTTTCCTATGGATATTCAGGACTGATTTCCTTTAGGATGGACTGGTTGGATCTCCTTGCAGTCCAAGGGACTCTCAAGAGTCTTCCCCAACACCACAGTTCGAAAGCATCAATTCTTTGGCACTCAGCTTTCTTTATAGTCCAACTCTCACATCCATACATGACCACTGGAAAAACCATAGCCTTGACTATATAGACCTTTGTTGGCAAAGTAATGTCTCTGCCTCATTCCCTGGCAACCACTAATCCACTTTCTACCTCTGTGGATTTGCCTATTCCGGACACTTCATAGAAATGAAATCCTACGATATGCAGCCTTTTATGTCTGGCTTTTCTCACTGGTCGTCACGTTGTCAAAGTTCATCCACCTTGTGCCATGTATCAGTACTTCATCCCTTTACATGCTGAGCAATTCTTCACTGGGTGAATAGACCATGGCTTCTGTATCCAGTCATCAAAAGAGCCTGTTGCTCATCACTCTTCCTACCTGGAATCTGGGAGTGGGGCTGGGGGATAGGCAGCAAAGGGGAATGGGGGGAAGTGGGCTGATTGGGCTTGGGTTTGACAACATAGAGGAAGGAGGGCAGGGGTTCTGCGGTGCCCTAGGCCACACTGTGGCCCCTGGTTCTTTCCCCTAGGCTGAGTCAGTCCAGTCCCCTCTCCTGTTCTCCAAAGCATTGTCTGCCCCAGGGTCTCCAGCCCCAGAGCCCTGCTGCAAGTGGGCCGGCTGTCTGTCAGCTCTGTAATCTGCATTTCTGATCTTCTGCATTTCTAACACCAATTGTCTACTGGCAGTTATTTGATGACAGTCTTCACAGAGACTTCCCTTTTAAAGGGCAAACTGTCTGCAGGCCAGTTTTCACATCAGATCCTACCTGTGAGTGTCTTTACTATAAAGCGGGTGAGCACCATGATCAACAGAAAAGAAACTTGCGACATGCTTGCTTCCTTTCACTGTGACAAGTTTTTTTTTTTGGCTGTGCCACAAAGCATACGGAGTCTTAGTTCCCCAATCAGGGATTGAGTCCGTACCCCCTGCATTGAAAGTGCAGAGTTTTAACCACTGAACTGCCAGGGAAGTCTCATTACCATGACAAGTTTGAGCAGGGGAAGGGGAAAGCTGGGCCCCTCCTCTGTCCCTCCCCTGTTCTCCCTGGCCAGCTACCTCTGGCCACTGTCACCCATGGCAACCCAGTGATACCAGGAAATACCGCTTATTAATGCTATGACAAGCCAGGTGTGCCAGTGACTTCTTGTGACAGTCAGCCTGCAAGCTAGGTACTATAGGGCTTCTGTTTTACAGACCAGGAAGCTGATTCAGGTTAAGGAACTTGACTGCGGTCACCCTGATAACACCAGGAGCTGGGGTTGGGGCAGAACCTCCTGGATTCTGAGTCACACTGCATGGCCTCAAGTGCTTTCTGGAAACCCTGTGGTCCAAAGAGTGAGGAGTGTGTGTAGACAGAGATGAGGTCTGAAGACTATGGCCCCGGGATATCTCAGATGCTAAGCAGAAAAGAGCTTCAAGAAGGTCATTTAGGGACTTCCCTGGTGGTTCAATAGTTAGGATTCCTTGCTTCCATTGCAGGGGGCCCGGGTTCGATCCCTGAACAGGAACTGAAAAAAAAAAGTCAGAAACAGTGAAGACAGGAAACAGAGCTCCTTGGAGTCACCAGTGAGAGCAGTTTTCATGGAGTCCTGGCTTCGGATGGAGTAAGCAGGATGAGAAAGTGGGCATAGACAGCCACTTTAGGGAGCTTTGCAGTCAAGAGTGTAGCTGGAAGGGGATGTATGATTGTCTCATTTTTTTTTTTTCCTTTTTGGCCAAGTTATGGGGCTGATGGGATCTTAGTTCCCTGATCAGGGATTGAACCCAGCCCCATGGCAGTGAAAGCATGGAGTCTTAACCACTGGACCACCATGGACTCCGCCGTTTTTAAATGGGAATAAAAATGGTTTGTTCTCCACATGGGAATGAGCCAGTAGCAGGCAGGAGGGAAGGATGCAGGAGTGGGGGACAGTTGCTGGAGAGAATACACGTTGGAGGGGTTCTCCAGGCACCAACAGAACATGGACCCACATCTAGGTGCTGGCTGGTTAGCAGATTTCAGGTACCAGGGGGGAGGCAGAGAAGCCTTGGGAAGGGAGGGAGGAGGGACCAGGGCCATACGAGGGGATGGCCAGCTATGCAAAGGAGCCACTTGAGCATCTTGGTCCAGCATTTAAAAGTAAGATGGTGAGATTTCCTTTTCCCAGCGCTGTTCAAATCCAGGGTTGGGGGCAGGGGCAGGACAGGTGGAGGGCTGGACTCAGAAGCGAGCATGCATGTAAGATGATTAGATTGCTGGGCTGTGAAACCTAAACTGGAGAAGGAGCAAAGGGAGAAAACAAGGGGCTTGCGGTAGCCCCCTCCCCTCACCTATGGAGTCAAGCAAACTATAGCCCACTAGTCAAATCCAGACCACTGACCTTTTTAATTTTTTTTGGTTAACTTTTTAAAAAACTGTGGTAAAATGCATATAACATAAAATTTACCATTTTAAAATTTTTGTGTGTTCACCTGAATGGTAACTTTGCTGTTTTAAAGTGCACGATTCAGTCCCATTAATTACATTTATGATATTGCGCAAACACCACCACTATTTCCAAAAGTTCCCATCACCCGAAACAGAAACTCCATACCCATTATTAAGCAATAACTCCTCATCTCCCCTCCCCCTCCCCCACCCTTGGTAACCTCTAATGTACTTTCTGTCTCAATGTGTTTGCCTATTGTAGATCATTCATAGAAGTGGAGTCATACGATGTGTGACTTTTTGTATCTGACTTAGCATCCTGTTTTCAAGGTTCAGCCAGGCTGTAGCATATATCAGAACTTCATTCCTTTTTAAGGCTGAATAATATGCAGTTTTTTGAATAGATCAGTTTGTTTATCCATTGATCCATTGATGGTTTTCACCTTTTGGCTGTTGTGAATAATGCTTCTGTGAATACTGGTATATGATCATGTGTTTGAGTCCCTGGTTTCATTTTTTGGGGGATGTGTAACTAGGAGTGAAATTGATGGAGCATACTGTAACCTCTGCCAGGTTTTGTATGAACTGAGATTGTACAGTAGACGGAAAAATGACCTCCCCAAGATGTTCATGTCCTAATCTGTGGAACCTGTGAATAAGTTACCTTCTATGGCAAAAGGGACTTTGAAGATATAATTAAGTTAAGGATCTTGAGATGGGGAAATTATTCCTGATTATCTGCTTGGGCCCAAGGTCATCAATAAGGGAGTGGTGGTGGTGGTGGGGGGGCAGTCAGAGTTGCATAAGGAGATGTGATGACTGAAGAAGTTGGAGTGATGCATTCTGAAGATAGAAGGGGCTGGGAGCCAAGAAGGGGTGGGCAACCACGAGAAGCTGGAAAAGTAAGGAAATGGATTCCCGTTCCTACCCTAGAGCCTTCAGAAGGAATGCAGCCCTGCTGACACCTTGGTTTTAGCCAAATACAACCCATTTGGACGTCTGACCTCCAGAAAGTGTATGTATATGTGTGTATATATATATATATATATATAATTTTTTTTTTTTAATTGGCTGCACCATGTAGCTTGTGGGATCTCAGTTCCCCTGACCAGGAACCCGGGATTGAACTTGGGCCATGGCCATGAATGTGCAGATTCTAACCACTGGACCAGCAGGTAATTCCCTTGTGCTGTTTTAAGTCACTAAGTTTGTGGTAATTTGTTATAGTAGCAATAGGAAGCTTATACAAATATTAAAAAAAATTTTTTTTGTTGAAGTGTAGTTGATTTACAGCGTTGTATTAATTTTTGCTGTACAGCGAAGTGATTGAGTTTTTAATATATATATATATTTATATTCTTTTCCATTATGGTTTATCGCAGGATATTGAATACTGTGCTATACACTAGAACCTTGTTGTTTATCCGTCCTATATATAATAGTTTTCATCTGTTAATCCCGAACTCCCACTCCATTCCTCCTCCCTCTTTGGCAACCGTGAGTCTGTTCTCTCTGTCTGTCTGTATTTCTGTTTCTTAGATATGGTCATTTGTGTCATATTTTAGATTCCACGTGCAAATAACTTTTACATTCCCTTTAAAGAAAGTTTGCTGATGCCTAATTTAGAGTAAGAAGGGGAGGGGGAAGGTCCAAGGATCAAAGTGATTTTGCGGAACAGCCTCTGAGAACTCCAGAGGGCACAGTGGCCCGAATTTAGGAGTCAGGAAGGAAGTAAGAAAGGGTCAGAGGTAGGGGGTCTACAGAGCCTCCTGGGAATGAAAAATAGCCTGGAGGAACTTCTTTGGTGGCCCAGTGGTAAAGAATTCGCCTTTCAATGCAAGGGACACAGGTTTGACCCTTGGTTAGGCAACTAAGCCGAGGTACCACAACTAGAGAAGCCCACTGGCTGCGACAAAGACCCAACACACCCAAAAAGAAAAAAACCAGCCCGGAGTTTGGGGACTTCTCATGCTACTGTCATGAAGGAGGTGACGGGAAAAGAGTTGGGTGGGTGATGAGGGCAGTGGTATTTCAGGTGTTGGTCCAGCTGAGCCAGGGGTGTGGGTTTGTGCCAGGGGGTGTGGTTTTGTGCATTGGAGACAAGACAGGGCCCTAGAAGAGAAGGTGCCTTTGGCAGAAATGGGGACGCCAGTTGGAGTGACAGTGTGCCCAGGGAACCAGGCTCCGGCTGGGTCAAGGGATTTCTGAAGAAGACAGAGCAAGGGGTGGACGCACTTCCCCCAGCTCTCCTTCATTCATTCACCAGGCATTGTAGACGCTGCGCAGTGTACACAGTTAGGTGGCCCTGTATCCTCTACTGTCTCCGATGTCATCCTTCCTGCTCCCGCAATGAAGCCTCCCAGGGACCCCCGATGTTACCCAACAGCTGACTTGAAGGATTGCAAAACATTCAGGCAAAACTGCCAGGCCTCTATAAGGGGCTCCGAATATCTAAAAACAACAACATTTCCTAATCATAACAGTAATCCTTGTTATTACGAGGGTTTCAATTGGGAGGCGCGATCTGGGCGGGAACCTGGAAGGCGGATGGGATTGGGAAAGGCGGTGGGCAGGAGAAAGGACATTCCAAGGCAGGCGCGGTCTTCCTGAGCCAGGGGCCAACCTCCAGGAGCCGGGGGAGGGGACGCGGGAAGCGGGGGACGGAAGCTCGCCGGCCAGGAGTCCCTTCCTCCTCAGTCCCAGGCCTTCACCCTTGGTAGAGAGCGCACCCTGCCGGGGGAGCGAGTCTCGCCCTAGCTTCGCCACGAATGGGCAGCTGCAGCCTTCCGCCTGCCCAGGCCAAGCTTCGGCGGGCCTCTCGCTGTCCAGCCTCCCAGCGGAGGGCTAAAGAGAAGCGGACAGGAGGCGACCCGCCGCAGCCACCCGACCCT
>NW_011494716.1:1652122-1653078 GCF_000754665.1 Bison bison bison | reverse complement strand
GCCCCCCGCCACCGCCCCCCGGCCCTCCGGGCCGCGCCGGCAGCCGGCCTCCGGGTCTGCTGCTGTGCTGGCCCGCCTCCACCCTTCCCTCCCCGCCCGGGCCCCTGCTGCCTAAGGCAGCCCCAGGATCTGAGGCGCCCGGCGCTCCCCCACCCCCACCCCTTTGCCCTCCCCTCTCCGGCTCCGGGATTCCCAGGTTCCGGCGCCCAGGCCGAGCGGCCAGCAGCGGGCAGCTGGGCAGGGAAGGAGTGAGGGAGGGAGCCGTTCGGCCTCTGAAGTCGGCCCCAAGTTACATGTGGGAAGCGGTGGCTGTGACGCAAGTTTCCAGGGGGCCCTGGGCTTGGAGGGAGAGCGCCAGAGCGGCTCCTCTTGGAGCAGTTGCAACCGTAAAAAAGAAAAAAAAAAAAGCCCCGAGCAGCACCCAGGCCGCCTTCGGCTTCGCCGGGCCCAGCAGCGCGCTCCCGCCCCGCGAGGGTCTTCGAGGGCGCAGACCCTGTACCGGGCAGTCCCCGTCGGACCCCGGGCGCACAAGCTGGGCTCCCTAGCTGTGGCTGGCCGTTTCTTTCTTTCTTTTTTTTTTTTTTTGCTACGCTTGCCAACCTGTCAGCTGATGGACCTCATCACCCATAGTGGCGCATGTAGCTCGGCCGCAGCTCGCTCCATTCACGCCGCGCCCCCAAGGCCGCCCGCGGCCCCCGCACCCGGAGCTGGAGTGGGGGGTGGCCCGCAGACCGGGGCCACCACCCGCCCCCGGGGCCCGCGCCCCTCTCGCCCGGCCTCGCGCGCCCGGGGGCGCTGCAATAGTCCTTGTTTACATGCAATTCCTTACTCCGCGGAAGGAGGCCGGGGGAGTGCTGAGTTTTCACCAGCTGTTTCCCGCCTTGAAACAGACATCTGATCAGCTGCAAACACACACACACACACACAGACACACACACACACACACACATACACAC
>NW_011494716.1:1651080-1651727 GCF_000754665.1 Bison bison bison | reverse complement strand
GGCGGGCGAGTCGCGACGTTTGTAAATTGCAAACAGACCCACGTGGTTCTGCAGCAGTCCCGGCCATGCTTGGTGCTGGTGGCTTCCCCCCCGCGCTTCCTCCTCCCCCCTCCCGAGGCGGCTTCCTTCCTCTCCCTCCTTCATCGCTCTCTCTGGGCCCCCCCACTCCAAGGGAGACTGGGGGGCCCGTGTCGCGCGTGGGGCCAAGGGGCCAGGGGCTACAATGCAGCCATGCCGCGGCTCCGGGCGCGGGGAGGGGGGTGCGGGGAGCCGGGTGGTTGTGAGTGTTTGCTGGGACCGGGGCTGCAGCGGGGTCGGGGGGCGTGCTGGAGAGGGGGTGAGGGAGTGGGCGGGACCCGGGAGGCCAGCGCGGCCCGCCGGGAGCGCCGCGGACCCGGGCACGTTGGCGGCCGCTTGCTAGCTCGCTGCCCGCGCCCGGGCGCTGTTTACTAGCGAGGCCTGGACGTGACTCTGCAGCCCTCTTGGAGTAGGCGGACCTCCGCGCGCAGCCTCGCGGGAGCTGTAGTTCTCCGTGCCGCGTCGGTGCGGCATTGTGGGAGTTGTAGGCGCGCCCAGGCCATGCTTTACCCGCACAAAGCTCGGCCCCCGCGGGCGGGATGGGCGAGGCAGGCTGGGGAGGGGGCTTT
>NW_011494716.1:1647184-1650980 GCF_000754665.1 Bison bison bison | reverse complement strand
GGCCACCCCTAGTCTCGCCGGATCTCTGCCCGCCGCATGTAGGCCTCGGCTGCAAACTTTCGTGTCTCACGCCCCTCCCCCCAGTCATAAACCGAAAGCATCCAGTTGCCCAGCAGCCTGGGTGGGTGGGTGGTCCAAGATCCGTAGCCGTCCCCAGGACCTGCTCCCTAAATTTGGCCCGGGTTGCTCCGGGATCTATCCTTTGCAGAAGAGTAATGGGTTAGGGGAATCGCCCTGGACACTTGTTAAAATGCACACGCCCGCAATTCCGATCGCTAGAAGGGCCTGTGTATCAGCATCCTGAACACTGCGGGACGGCGATACCGCGTGGGTTGTTCTCTGCGGGTCCAAGTTTGGGACCTGTGGCTCCTTTCCTCCCGTGCGGCTTTCGGAGAGAAATGGCTCCCCAGGGCTGGGGCCACGTGCTCTGCCGCCCCGGGCAGGCAAGGCGGGGATTGAGGGAGGAGGAGTCGCAGGCGGTGTGGCCAAGGCTGGTGGACACCGCGGGCTGCAGAAACCAGGCTAGGGGGAGGTTGCTGCACACGTATACATCGTTCCCGCCCCCTCTCCCCTCACAGGGCTCCTGCCTTAACTACTCTCAAGTTCAAGGTGGTAGGCAGTCAGCAGTCCTGAGTGTTGGCCCTTCCCCAAGGTCCGTCCACCTGGAGGACTTAGCTGTAATAAGCGAAAAGAAAAAGAAAACAATTCTGGAGCTTGTAATACGTTGTAGGGTGTCGTTTTGCAAGACTTCTCTAATCAAACTGTTAACAATCTTCCTCTGTTAGTTAAGTGGCTTTATGATTTCTGTGTGGGTGGAGGACACAGGTTTGGGAAGGAACAGGTAGGGCAAGTGGTGGGGCTGGGACTTGAACTCTGATCCCTGCTCTTACCCTGAACTGCTGGTTGCTCCGGGAAGGGAAGGCTGGGCAGTGAGGAGGTGGGTTGAGCTGCCCCAGATGCTGGAGCGGACATCCTGGGCCCGACCTCAGGCAGGCGTGGCAACATAGGACCCTCTGGCCACAAAGCCTGAGCCTTGGCTGAGTCCTCTCTGGGCCCCCTAGGACTCCAGCTTGACCTGTTTCTGTTCCAAGCCCCGCTTCGGAGAAATCCAGCAGTTCCTTAGGGACCAAGTGCTCCAGGCTTGGGCACGGGGACTGCTTGGCTTGCCCAGCTGTGAGGCAGTTGTCAGCCTATGTGCTGGGTGTGGAGTTGGGGCCTCTGGGTTTATTCATTTTCAGAAGGAGCTGCCGGATGAGGTAGGATTGAGTGTGGGTTGGGCAGGACCTTCTGGCCGGATATACTGGCTTCTCAGGCTGGTGGACTTTGCTCCATCCCTCGTTGACTAGCAGGGCTCCCTGCTTCTCTTCTCCTTCTCCCAGACCTGCCAGCCGGAGTGAACCGTACCGGACCGTGGGTGGGGGTGGGGGTGGGATGGAATGGGCGTACCTGACAGCGGCACCCTCACACACTGTGTGGTTTTGGACCCGTTGCCTAACTGCTCTCAGCGTCTGTAAAATGAAGCACCTGTGAAGCTTGGCTATGCGTGTGGAAAGTGCCTGGTAGCTATTAAGTGGCGCTCGGATTCTTAGAATCAGGAGCATGGTGGTCTTAAAGAGTTTAGCTGCCCGCTGCCAGGGAGAAAGAGGCCAGCTCCCCTCAGAGGGAGCTACAGAACAATTAGGGGCTTTGGAGTGTGTGTTGGGTCCCTGGTCTGGTATTTACGAGACACTTACTTTGTGCTGGGGCTTCCCAGGTGGTGCTAGTGGTAAAGGCTCCACCTGCCAGTGCAGGAGACACAAGAGACACAGGTTCAATCCCTGGGTGGGGAAGATCCCATGGAGGAGGCATGGCAACCCACTCTAGTATCCTTGCCTGGAGAATCCCATGGACAGAGGAGCCTGGTGGGCTACAGTCCATGGGGTCGCAAAGAGTCGGACATGGCTGAGTGACAGCATACACACACCATGTGCTGGGATTGAAGACACCTCAATGAACTAGAACTTGCCCCTCTCCTAAGAGATGGAAGTCTCATGGTGCTACAGAGTCTTGTCAGTTTCCTTAGATGCATGAATTCTGGAGTCTGGGGTACAGACTCTGGAAAAGCAAAGCATCTTGACACCCCCGATCTCTCTCTTATTTATTTACTTTTCTGTTTACCTGTCTGCACTGGGTCTTAGTTGTGGCATGCAGGATCTTCGATCTTCATTGCAGCATGAGGGATCTGTAGTTGTGGCATGAGAACATTGAGCTGCAGCATGTGGAATCTAGTTCCCTGACCAGGGATCAAACCCAGGCCCGCCTGCACTGGGAGCTCAGAGTCTTAGCCACTGGACCACCAGAGAAGTCCTCCTCCTCCATCTCTTTTAAACTTCACTATGACCCTGTGAAGTGAGGCAGTATGTGCCCATTTTTTGAATGGGGAAACTGAGGCTTCAAGAGACAAAGTGCCTAAGCTTGGGATTCCACAGCTAGTAAGTGGCAGGATTGGAGTTTCCACTAGAACCCAATACAGGCCTCCCTCTGACAGGCTGAAGGAACTGGGGGGAGGGGGTGTTTCTGATGGGGACAGTCCGGACATGGTTTGTTCTGGAACCGTAGGCAGGGTGTATGGATGGAAGCAACGGGCATGGGCCAGGGCCTCAGGCTGCTTCAGTGGCTGCTGCAGGAGAAGGATGGGGGCCTTGGGCATCCTTGGTGAGAGGGTCATCTTCCTCCTGTCCTCCTTTTTGGGGTATAGGAAAAACTCCAAGTGGGCTTTCCCACCTCTGACTGTGTAGACATTGAGTGGTAGGTTTGTGAATGACTTTGGGGCAGCGTGAAATGAGAGCTCTCAATGGCTAATTTGAGGCTGGAGCTGGGTGGGTATTGGGGGGTGGGTGTGGGGAATGGGATACCCATTTGCACTTGGGCTGGGCAGAAGGGAAGGGTATAGGTTGGGATCTAGACTTGAAGAGCCTGCTCCCTGCCCTTGAGCCTCTGGTTGGGATGCCAGGGTTATTCGGTGGGGAGGGAGGGAGGGGTTGTTGTGGGGGTACCCTGAGAGTGGGAGTGGCAGCTCTGGTCTTGGCACTGGAGGCTCTGCCACCAGCTGCCCAACCCCAGGAGACCGGCTGGTTGAGGGCTGTCAAGGAGGGAGAGGAGAGAGAGAGAGTGTCTGTGGACCAGGCCTCACCGCTGACCTGGGGATTCTGAAGTTGATGTGAAAGAGTGGAAGGACCTTACAATTACTATAAATCCGGTGTACTTCTGCAAAACTCAGAAAGATATGTAAGGAACTTCCAGGCATTTGCAGAAAAACCCACTTTATCTAGTACAGTAGCAGCTGGAAATGCTAATTAGCCATCCTTTATAGGAACCCCTGGCAGGCCAGCAGTCAGAACCCCTGGTTAGTCGTGATTCCACTCATCAGAACTTTGGGTTAGTCTGCATTCTATTAAAGAAACTTCCAGGACTATTTAGGTGAGTTGGTCTTGGTGGCAGCCCAAATCCCTATGAGGAACTGTGGCTTTGGGGTGAAGTCTGTTTTCTGAGCTTAAGTCTGCACGAGCTTAACCAGCAGCTGGTTCCTGAACCAGGAGGCAGGGCTGAGGGACTTGGTGCTGAAGGGGACAGCATGGACCATTCGGAAGAGCCAGGCCCCCTTCCCTCTGGGGAGGTTTGGGGCTTTCAGGCCTGGGGTCCTGTGGTCTCCTTTGGTGTCACCCCACCTTGTGGGCATCCTGGGGAGAAGGGAGGGGCCAGAGGTTGGCTCCCCAGGGCTGAGGTTTCCTGAGCAGATGAGTGGGCTGGTGGGGTG
>NW_011494716.1:1644931-1647084 GCF_000754665.1 Bison bison bison | reverse complement strand
GAGTGGGCTGGTGGGGTGCAGGCGGGGTAGGGGGTGGGTTGTTGGGTTCTGGCTTCAGGCTGGAGAGTTGGTGAGTCTCGGCTGGGAGGCAGGGGGGCTACAGGGCTGTATGTGAGCCCTCAGTAAAGGGTGCTGCCCGCAGGCAGGGGAGGAGAGCATGCATTTTGGCTCCTGCAAGTGCCTGTTGTATCCTGCTGTGGCTGCCGGACCTTGGTTGGGCATACCAGTTCCCCTCCCAGAACCCTGGATTCCTCATTGCAGCTCAGCCACTAGGTGTCCATGGGGGTCAAGGAAAAATACAAAAAAGTCCTGTGAATGGCAGTAAGAGCTGACCCGTTGACAGTGCACACCTGTGCGCAGCCTCTCTACGCGGTGACCATCACCTGTCTGTCAGGGCATCTGTGGCGCTGGGATCGGGGTTCAAGTCCCAGCTTCAGCACGCACCAAAGCTGTTCCCTTCCCAAGCCTCAGTGTCTTCATCTCATCAGGCCACTTGACTCAGAGGATGATTGAGATGGTTCAGTGAGATAATTGCAGCGAAGTGAGTCTTTAGCACATTATGTTAAGAACTTAAGACTTTTTACTTTAAAAAAAAAAAAAAAAAAAGACTTTTTACTTTTTTAATTTTTTTGGCCACACCAAGTGGCTTGCAGGATCTTAGTTCCCCAACCAGGGGTGGGTTAAACCCGGGCCCCCAGCAGTGAAAGCACCAGTCCTATTCTCAAGACTTTAAAGAAAACAGTAACTCTGTGGCTAGGCTCTACAGGTGGGCCTTCTGGAAGGGCCAGCACTCAGAGTGGCCCAGGGGTGCAGGTGGGGCTCCTTTTTGACCCTATAATGCTCTGGTCAGCTCTGGTCTTTGGGCTTCACCAGGAGGGAACCCAGGGAATGGGTAAGTGGGGGCGTCTCTCCCTGTATCTCTCCGGGTGGGGGAATAGGAAACTCCCAGATGGATGTCAGTCACCGGGTTCATTGGCTTCCTGGACATCTCTCCCCGTCTCTTTAATCCACCTGCTGCAGAGGGTATGCAGGGCGCTGGCAGGCCTGGGGGCCCAGACTCAGCTCTGATCTCCCTTCTCCCGCCACCGGCAAAGGGCAGGCAAGCCACTGTGCATCAGGGCTCTGACCTTCATTTTCTCTTTTTCTCCATCACCCCCACTGTGTGGGTGCATGCTAAGTCACTTCAGTCATGTCCTACTCTTTGCAACCCTATGGACTATATAGTCCGGCAGGCTCCTCTGTCCATGGGATTCTCCAGGCAAGAATCCTGGAGTGGGTTGCCATTTCCTCCTGCAGGGGATCTTCCCCACCCAGGGATCGAACCCCCGTCTCTTATGTCTCCTGCATTGGCAGGTGGGTTCTTTACCACTAGCACCACCCGGGAAGCTTCCCACTGTCAGGTCAGGGAAACTGAGAGAAGTGAGGTGCCCCTGGCCCGGAAATGGGGGAGCCAGGTGCCCGGCTAACCAGGAAACCACATCCCTCCCATTCTGAGCCCTCAGTCTCATTTGTAAATGGGGGGTCATGGGCCCCCTTTTCCAGTGCTGTGAGGGAACTGTATCTTGGCGGTGGGGTTGGGGGGCTCCCAGGGAGACGCTGGGGCTGCTGGTGGAGGACAGGGCTGGTCTGTGGACCCCTGGCAGCAGCTGATGTGAAGCTTGCTCCCAGCTCACCCCTAGCCGACCACCCTCACGTGGCGACAGGAGACAGAGACCCAGGAAGGGGCAAGGGCAAGTTCAGGGGGTCGCTCAGGGGAATGAGGAGGGACAGGTGGGGTGGGTGGGGGCCAGGAAGACCTTAGTCTCCAGCTGCGGGAGACGCACTCCCCTCCTCGGTTTCCCAACAAACTCCTTTTTTCCTGGGGGTGGTCAGAGGGGCCAGGGCACCTGCCTCTGAGCGCAGGCTGCTCCGCCATCGACGAAACAAAGCTGCTCAGAACCGTCTCCCCGCGTTTCCCCAGATCTGGGGGTGTGAGCTGTCTTGGCCCGGGCCTGGACCAGGTCACCCCAGGAGGGCCCCTCAGGAGGAAGCTGGGGCTGTGGCTTTGGGTGGGGCCGGTGGCCTCTTCTAGGAGTCTGGCATCTGGAAGCCATCAGGCCGGGGTGGGGGAGTTGCAGGAGAGGGCCGGGGAGGGGAGCCTCCCTCTTCCAGGC
>NW_011494716.1:1640080-1644831 GCF_000754665.1 Bison bison bison | reverse complement strand
CACTGCCCCCCTCCTGGCTCTGTCTCCCGCCAACGCCTCTCAGCCTGCAGCCTCGTCCCCTTCCACTGGCTGCCTCTCCTGCGAGGTGCGATCACATACTATGCAATAACATCGCTTGCTGTGTGCTGGGAGTCTCACTTCTCTGGCCCAGGGTGGGCCTGCCTTTCAGGGTAGGTGGGCTTGGGGACAAACTGTCGGTAGCGGGTGCTGGCTGGGTCCTCTTCCTGGAGCGACTGGTACTCGGCTTGTCTTAGCAGTCTTAGCACAGTGTCTTGGGCTGGGCTGGGGTCTTACGTAGCAGCGTATGTGGCTGTGGAGATGGGAAGGGAGGAGGGACATCTTCCTCCATCGTCAAGCCTGCGACCCTGAAGGAGGGGGCTCTGGGGGCACAGCAAGGAGCTCAGAGGTGTCCCAAGAGCAGGTGTCTCTGGTTATCACCTGAGGCCACCCACATCCAATCACAGGGATTCTTAGCCATGTGGGTTTCCCGGTCCCACACAGGCCTGTGGGCCAGACAATGGGGTCAAGACTTGGGGTCCACACACTGACGTTGACAGCCAGAACATGCTACTCCATCAGCTCCCTGGTCTGCTGGGGGGTGTAGGCATCAGACAGAGCCGGTATATTCTGTAGGGGCAGCTTGCCTGTTACACTTGGGCCCTCTGGAGATGAAGACAGGGTCCCACTGGGAACCAGGCATGGAGGGCACCCAGCCTGAGCCGGTCCCTGTTCTCCCGTAGCCTGGCCAACATTCCACTGACCCCTGAGACTCAGCGGGACCAGGAGCGGCGGATTCGGCGGGAGATCGCCAACAGCAACGAGCGGAGGCGCATGCAAAGCATCAACGCGGGCTTCCAGTCCCTCAAGACCCTCATCCCCCACACAGATGGAGAGAAGCTCAGCAAGGTGAGCGAGTGCCAGGAGGACTTCCTGGAGGAGGAGGAGGGCTGGAGGGGGAGACTCGGGAGATACCAATAGTTGGGGTCCCTGACTCGTCCCTCCTGCCCTCAGGCAGCCATTCTCCAGCAGACGGCAGAGTACATCTTCTCCCTGGAGCAGGAGAAGACCCGGCTCCTGCAGCAGAACACACAACTCAAGCGCTTTATCCAGGTAGCACTCTGCCCTCCTCTAGGTGCCCTCTCCCTGGCGTGGGCATGTCCGGGCCCAACCACTGGCTTGGGACTGTGATGTGGCTGTGGGTCCCTTATTTCCTACTGACCTGCCTACTTCTGGCACTTGCCTTCCTGCCCAGGGTCCTGACTTAGCCATGGGCAAGTGCAGTGCAGTGGGGCGGGCTCTAGAAGCAACCGAGTGACTTTGGGAAAGCAGGTCCCTTCTGCCTCCCTTTCCAGCCTTCGCTTGGTGGATTTGCACAGGAGGGCTCCCTCGTGCATGTCCACCTGGGTTTGACAGCTTTGGGGGGCTGCGATGGAGCTCCGCACTGCCCTGGTGGTGGTGGTGGTGATGTATGCAGTGTCACCGCACACTCATCAGCCTCTGGGGGTTCCTCAGGAGCTGAGCGGCTCGTCCCCCAAGCGGCGGCGGGCGGAGGACAAAGACGAGGGCATTGGCTCGCCGGACATCTGGGAGGACGAGAAGGCAGAGGATCTGCGGCGGGAGATGATCGAGCTGCGGCAGCAACTGGACAAGGAGCGCTCAGTGCGCATGATGCTGGAGGAGCAGGTGAGGCGGGCGGGGTGAGGCAGACGAGGCTATGCTGTTGGCTCGGAGCTCCTGCTTTGTGCCTGCCGGGGCTGGGAGTTGGGTGTCTGGTGGGGTGATCAGTGGGGAGCAAACCAGACAGGTTCCTGCCCTGCGGGGGGGTGGTCCCTGTCCGCGCCTGGGGAGATGAGTCAGAGGCACTCACACTGTAAACACGCATCCGTGGTAAAGGCCACAGTGGATCAGTGGGCATCAGCGAGGGGGGATCTGGGCTGGTTCCACCCCACAGTTTCCTTGTGAGGGTGGGAGGAGCAGAGAGGGGAGAAGGGTGCTCCAGGCAGAGGGAACTACATGGGCAAAGGCCTGGGGCTGGAGGTAGGCAGGGAGGGAGCACAGCCTGAGGGAGGGAGAGGAGTCAGCTTGGGCCCTGCGGCTATGGTGCAGGACTTTGGTCTCCATCCTGAATATGTTTCGAAGGGCCCCGCCCCTGAGCCCTACTGCTCCACCCCCAGGTCCGCTCCCTGGAGGCCCACATGTACCCGGAAAAGCTCAAGGTGATCGCACAGCAGGTGCAGCTGCAGCAGCAGCAGGAGCAGGTCCGGCTGCTGCACCAGGAGAAGCTGGAGCGGGAACAGCAGCACCTGCGGACCCAGGTGAGCGGGAGGGGCCTGCAGGGGCCACCCACACCTGGGCCGGGGCTCTCAGACCCAACATCAGTGCCACCGGGCGTCCAGCAGGGCTGACCCAGGGCCTCAGTCGAAGTAGTGTAGACATTCCTGGCTCCCAGGTGTCTTGCATACATGATTACGTTGACTCCTTATAGCAGCGCTTTGAGGCCTGAGCTGTTATTACTCCTGTTTTACTGATGATGAACTGGAGGCACAGAAAGGTTCACTAACACACCCAAGATTTCTCAGTGAAGTGGGGCCGGGATTTGAACCCTGGCCATCTAGATTCAGTCTGAACTCCCAACCACCACTGTATTTATTAAATGTGAATTGCTGGCATGGCTCTGGAGAGGGAAGGCCCGTGCAGTCTCAGATGGTCAGAAGTCCCTCTCCAGGCCACCTTGCCTTCATTTCTTAAAATAAGAGGGGTGGGAGGGGTCATGATTTGGGCATCCCCGAGCTGTGAGTGAAGGAGGTTGATGGGCTGCTGGGGTGTTTGGTGGAGGCTCCCCAGGTGGTGGGTGGAGGGAGATGGTTTGGAGGACTGTCCCACACCCTCTGTGATGGACGGAAGGGAAGGGGCTTCTCCTAGAACCTTTGCAGAGAGACTGAGGGCCCCTTGTCTCGCAGCTCCTGCCCACTCCGGCCCCCACCCACCACCCCACGGTGATAGTGCCGGCGCCGGCACCCCCTCCCTCCCACCACATCAACGTCGTCACAATGGGCCCCTCCTCGGTCATCAACTCTGTTTCAACATCCCGGCAAAATCTGGACACCATCGTGCAGGTACCTGGCCCTGGGGAGAGGGCAGTACTTGGGGGCTGCCCCCTGGGAACAGGCCCTTTGGGGGGAGATTAGAAAGTGGGGGAGTGGAGGGGATAGAGACAGGGATATTGAGCATTGAGTAGGGGGAGGAGGTCTGGAAGCCAGATGGGTCTCCATCTCTGCATCCTGGGTGAGGGGCAGAGAGGGAGGGACCGGATGGCTGGGAAGACCCCATTCCTTCCCTCGTGGGGGTTTGCTGGGGCTGTCCTTTGTTCCTGGAGCCTCCTGCTTTCAGAGTTCTTGCATCTGTCTCTCGGGTTTTGGGATGAGGGTGGAGGTGGAGGAGGAAGAAACAAGATGCTCAACTCTGAAGGTTGAGCCTGAAGTCCCTGCTATGCCCAGCCTCATGCAGAGATCCCCTTTGGGAGGCCCAATAACATTACAAAGAAAGAAACAACCCAAAGGCCCAAACGGAAAAAAAAAGTTCATTGAAGTCCCAGGAACTTGAGTTGTACCCGGAAAACTGAATAATAAAATTAATAACAGAGACCTTTGGTAAAGCCAACAGGCAGGCTTTTAAAATACATAAATGAGGGAGAGAGGCTTATGACTTCAGGCAGGCTTGCACTGTCCCTCTTCCAAGCCAGATTCAGCTCAGGAGAGAGCTTCTAAAGTTTGTTTTCCCCCTGACTCTGAATGGGCTGCCCCTTTTGCCAGGCTTCCTTCTGGTCCTTTCTGGGGGGGGTGTGGGTGGTAGGGGAGACACTGCTGGAGATGCTGGCGGTCCACATGGCCCCCGCATCCTCACAGCAGCCTCCCCCACTCAATCCCAGGCGATCCAGCACATCGAGGGCACCCAGGGCCAGGAGGAGGAGCAGCGGCGAGCCGTCATCGTGAAGCCGGTCCGCGGCTGCCCCGAGGCCCACGCCTCGGACACCGCCTCCGATTCGGAGGCCTCAGACAGCGACGCCATGGACCAGGGCCGGGAGGAGCTGGCAGGGAACGGGGGGCTTCCCTGACCAGCCCCCCAGCCCTCCTCTCCCTTCTGGGGGCTGGAGGGGGCGGGGCAGCAACTGGGAGAGAGACGAGGGTGAATGAGTGAGAAATTTTTACAAAATTTACGGCGTCATTTGGGTCTCTTTTATGACCTCTTTTTTCAATACTGTAAATCGTCCTTTGAGTGAAGCCGCCCTACCCGAAGTCCGGGGCTGGGGCGGCAGGAGCGCCTGGCAGCACCCGGGCACCTGGGGCTGGGCCTCGGCCCCGGAGGCTGGGGGAGCAGACGTGGAGGTGACTGGCCTCTCTCCGCCAAAAAGCATTTTTTCAATGAAACATGTTTTTAAGAACAGGGAAGAAAATCAAACAAAACCCCAAGGTATTTTTGCCCTCTCCGGAGCCAGCCCGAGACCGTCAGTTTTTAATTACCCCTTCCCTCCTCTTTTTTTGGTGTTCTTTCTCCTTTAAGCACTTACATGGGTTGGGGGTCTGGCTGGGTCGGGGCTCTGGGGGTCCGGGGGTCTCCATTGCTTCTCGGTTGGGGTTTGCTGCTGCCCTTCTCCCTTCCCCTCCCTCACTACCCGGCTCCCCACCTCTCCCTCCAGGTTTCCCATCTTGCACCCCGAAAAAGTCTTTGTCTCTCTCTTTGTTTTGTTTGTT
>NW_011494716.1:1619749-1639980 GCF_000754665.1 Bison bison bison | reverse complement strand
TTTTTTTTTTTTACAATTTTGAGGTCTTTGTGTTCAAGGAGAAACTATTATATTTTGTTAAAAAAGTGGGGGGGAAAAAAACCAAGAGGCCACTGTGCCTTTATAAAGAAACAAAATAAAGTTTGTACTTTGTTTTTTAGATTCTCTGTCTCCTGGGTGTGTGCTGTCCTGAGGGGCTGGTGAAAGCTCCCTGGGGGTACTGTTTGGGCCTGCTGGAGGGGGACTGGATGTGGATGAGTGTGATTACTCCCCCAACTTATAATTGTGGTGTTATGATGAGAAATCAGGGTCCTGAGATTCCCTGGCTTTACTCTGGGGATTCTGCAAAGATGGGAGATGGTGTTGGGATTGAGGTGAGCAGTTCCCAATTTCTCCTGAGTGGGAGACAGGAGAGAATGAACAGCTAAGCCAATAGTTCCTATCTGCTAGAGAAAGGACACAGGATGTTCAGGGCTCCCAATTGACTGCCACTTCCCTGGCTTGTGTAACGTCTCTGAACCACAGGATCCTCATCTACAGAAGGCAAGGGAGCACTGCAGTAAGGTGCAGTGTTTAAAAGCTCAGGTCCTGGAGTCGGTCTGGTGTTGATCAGTTTCACCTCGGCCACATCTCTTGATCTTTGAGACTCAGTTTTCTCTTCTGAAAGTTGGGAATCATAAGGGCTCAAGGTTAAATTTCTTAATCTTGTATGACCAGAGATGGCTTAATAACATCTCGCTCTTGACCTGCTTTTCCTCAGGTATGTGACAGGTACGTGGGGACTGAGGTCAGAGCAGAATAGCAGATTCACACCTCACCCCACATTGAAAGCTTCTAGACGTGAATTTGTTGGATAGAAAGGAGGGCAGGGGCCTGTATTTTTTTTAACTTTTAATACTTTTTTTTTTAAGTGAAATTAACAGAATTTAAAATTAAGCATTTAAAAGTGAACAGTTCAATGACATTTTGTTGTTGTTCAGTCACTAAGTCATGTCTGCCTCCTTGCGATCCCATGAACTGCAGCACTCCAGGCCTCACTGTCCTTCACTGTCTCCTGGAGTTTGCTCCAGCTCATGTCCATTGAGTCAGTGAGGCCATCCAACCATCCCATCCTCTGTTACCCTCTTCTCCTTCTGCCATCAATCTTTCCCAGCATTAGGGTCTTTTCAGTGAGTCAGCATTTACTACATTACTATTCTGTGCACTCATCACCTCTATCTAGTTCCAAAACATTTCTCGTTTTAAAATGATCCATTAATCAATCTCTCCCCATTCCTCTCTTCTCTGATCCCCTGACAACCACCAATCTACTTTTTGTTTTTTAGTATTTAAAGAAATTAAAGTGTAATTTATCTTAGGTAAAAATTCACTTTTTTGATTTTGGTTGTGGGAGTTTTGACAAATGTATATAGTTACCATCACCATAATCAAAATAGAAATTAGTTTCTTCATCCCCATGTTTCCCCCTGTCCTTTTTTTTTTTCCCCCCTGTCCTTTTGTGATCCACCCAGCTCCTGGCAACCAAGGCTCTTTCCTATGATTCCTATGTAGTTTTGTCTTATCTAAAATGTCATACTATAAATATATTCATTTATAGTATATGACATTACAAATTTAGCTTTTTGAATCTGGATTCTTTCACTTAGCATTATCACTGTAGGTTTCTCTCTTTTGGGGGGTGTATCTAGGTGTATTTACATAAATTAAACGCGTGTTTGAGGGAAGGGGCTTAGTTAGGATCTGGGCGGGAACACCGCTTCCCAAGACCAGCAGAGCGACCCCTTTTAGCCAGGTGCAAGACGCGTCCTACGGGTTGCAGGCAGCGCCTAAAAGGGTCAACAGAGGGCACTGTGGAACCAGGATGTCTGGCAAGCAAGGGCAGAGGCTCCGCCTCCTTCCGGTGTCTGCGGGACTACTCAGTTCCTATAGGCCAGAGGCGGGGCTCGGGGGCGGAGTCAAGGGAATACCCAAGACCTGTCCTTGGGAACCCAGAGACCGTAGGCGGTCTCACCAGCAGGCGGCGGGAATCGGGGGCGCGGCCGCGGCCCCTCCCCTTCCCGGACTCTCCCCGCCCCGCCCCGCCCCTCGGTGCGCATGCTCCTTGGTGCCTCAGGCCATCTCGCGCGCTCCCGATAGCACGCTTCTCTGGCTCTGGCCCGACCCCGCCCCGCGCCCTCCCACGCACGCTCCGCACGCAGACGCGGCAAACGTGCGTTTCCCGCGTGTCCTCCGCACGGAGGCGCTCGCAGGCTTTCTGCTGTGCCCGCAGGGGCGTGTGGTGGCTCCTTCGCTGCAGAAGTTTGGAGCCCCCGCCGTTCCAGTGACTTAACGATGTCGCAGTCAGAAAAGGAACAAATGACCTTAGTGTTAATAACTTGTTTCCTTTTAACCCACAATGTTTGAGATGTTATTTCCTCACAGGTAGTGAATGTAAGAAACTGAAACCATTCACCTCAAATTGGGACTTGAACCCGTGTGCGGAAACTTGGACCCTGCCAAAGCCCAGCTTGGAACTTAAACCCAAATGGCTGGGACTCGAAGGTGGCCAAAACTCACTGTCTTGGGAGATAATACATCTGGTTTCGGGACCGAATGAAGCTCAAGCTCTTGATGTCTCATCACAGAAAGAATTCAGTGAGAGACAGAGTGGTAGGTAAGAAGTAGATTTATTTAGAGAGAAACGCTCCACAGTATGTGGGCCATTTCAGAAGGAAGGAGCAGTTTCAGGACAAACTCATGCCACAGAGTGGACCATGGAAGAACCCAAGTGCAGCCTCGAAATGTGGTAGTTAGCTCTTAAGGACTGGGTAATTCATAGGCTAATGAGTGAGACAGTTATTCCAACGATTTTGGGAAAGAGGTGGAGATTTCCAGGAATTGGACCACCACCCACTTTTTGGTCTTTGATGTTCTTGGAACTGTCTTGGAGCCTCTGGTGCGTCACTTAGCTTGCTGAGCTGTTACTGAGGATGAAGGTCTAGTTGAAGTTGAGCTGTCTGCCATCTTGGACCCATTTGGTTCTAATCAGTTTACCTCATGTCCTTGGGTTTCATCATTCTTTCAAAGGTTGTGCCCTACCCTCTTCACTCTTGTTTACAAACTACACATGAAATAGCTTATTCTTCCTGCTGAATCTGGGAGCCCTGTGTGCAATACTTTGGCCACCTAATGTGAAGAACTGACTCATTTGAAAAGACCCTGATGCTGGGAAAGATTGAAGGGGACGACAGAGGGTGAGATGGTTGGATGGCATCACTGACTCAACGGACATGAATTTGAGTAAATTCTGGGAGTTGATGGACAGGGAGGCCTGGCATGCTGCAGTCCATGGGGTTGTGAAGAGTCGGACACGACTGAGCAACTGAACTGAACTGAACTGAACTGTGTGCATCTTGCTCTGGCCACACATTTGTGGGGAAGGCCGTGGATCCGGGCACTCGGGAGCCAGGCCTAGGGTTCAGAAAGGGCATGGTGTCCAAAGGGCACAGCAGACACTGGCCTGGGAGGAGGAAGAAGTGGAGATAATGTAGGAACCGGATTGTAGAGGACTTTCAGGTCATGCTACTTGACCTGAAAAGAAGAAGCTTGGGAAAAAAAAAAAAGAAGCTTGGACTGTATTTTTTGTGAAGGGAAGGAGTCTAGGAGAGACATGACCAATGCGAAGTTCAACAAAACCTTTCTTATAAACTTTTGTATTGAAGTACTATATTACCTACACTTAGAGGGCTTGTAATGAAGCGTTTAGCTCCGTGAATTTTCACAGACTAAATGTACACCCATATAGCCATCATCTTACCAAGCCTTCAAGTGGTTTGTTTCTTAAACAAACAAAAAATTGTTGGAAGTAGTTACAGAAATGTACAGGAGGCCACCTGCACCGTGCCTCCCCCAGGGCTAACATCTTGTCTACCTAATGTACCCCATGGAAACCAGGTGAGTGTTGTTGGTGCAGGCCACAGGACTTATTCAGAGTTTACAGTTTTGCATGGGTTCACTTACATACGTGTGTGTACAGTTGCTCTGTACCATTTTGCAACAGCGATTTTGAGAACTGGAGTTGCTCTGCATCCTCACCAGTACTTGATATTATATTGTCAGATCACTATGTTTTTCAGGGTTTTTTTCCAACCAACTTGGTAGGTGTAGAGTAGAATCTCACTGCAGTTCTATTTTTTATATTTTTGGCCACATCTTGGGGCATGTGGCATCTTAGCTCCTTGACCAGGGATCGATCCCTTGCCCCTTGCAGGGGAAGCATGGATTCTTAATCACTAGACCGTCAGGGAAGTCCCTAGTTTTGCTTATTTTATATTGTCATACAAATCGTACAGTATATATACTCTTTTTGTCTGGCTTCTCAATATAATTCTCTGAGATTCATGTTTGATTTTGTGTATATTAGCAGTTTGTTCTTTTTTATTTCTAAGAATACTGCATTGTATGAATATACCACAATTTGTTTAGCCAGGCATTTAACAATGGACACTTAGGGTGTTTCTAACTTACGACCATTGTGAATATATTCTAGTAGAGACTGTCCCCCAAATAGATTGTGCCAGCCTATGGATTCTGTCACCAGAGTGACGGTGAAGAGGCATCGTAAACCTGTGCCATGGACCCTCTTTTGTGGTGGTTTCTTTGGGAGGGGACTAGGCATTCTTGGTTCCTACTGGCCTCCCCCACCCTATTTTAAGGTCTTCGTTAGGGATTAAATCTTCTGGGAAATGTATGTCTGCTCTGATCTCAAGGATCGTGACACTGCACCATGTCCTCTTTGTGAAGATCCTCAGAAGAAATTCCTGTCGAGTCTCAGCAGCAGAAATAATTTCACTTCTCCGGAACAGTTGGTTTGTTCTTATTTTAAGGATACTGAGTTGGCAAGTGATCAAGTTACACACACGTGAGGGTTTACGTATGCACTGCCGCTTGCTTTTGTATCAGCCTTACACATGGCTCCATATCGTGTGCCTGTCTTTGTGTGGTTTTCATCTCCTGTTACTTCCCATTCTTGTTTTCTTGGTGTACTTTATGGATATTTGGGAGCCATTTGTATGCTTTTCTGGCACAGGGTGGGTTATGATAAACGCTGCTTGTGCCCTGATTTGGGGGTGTCTGGCAGCAGAACATTTGCCCCCCCGAGTTCTGTGAGATGTTGAAGGGCTATCTAGCAGAAAGAGGGAGGGGACTCCCTGTGACCTTGGCCTCCTTAGCGGTTGGTTAACTGGCCTCAGACCAGTACATAAAGCCCATGCAAATCCTCCAGCCACCTCTTGGGGCTGGCCGGCCAAGTTGTCCTTAGCCCCAGATTTGTCTCTGGCTCTCCCCTGCCTGCCCCTGCCCCTCCTGGACCCATTCCACAATCCCTTCTTCATCCAGCTGCCTCTCTGTGCTCTCCTGCAGGCTGCCATCCTTGTCGCCTTTGTCTTTTCCCCTCCATCTGGAGTTCCGCATACCCTCCCTTGCCCTGCAAGTCCTGGGCTGGGGCGTGGGGTCAGTGGCGTCCCCTGCCTTGGTCCCCTCTCTCCTCTTGTCCTGCTGAGTTGCAGGTTTTGGTGTTGATTGACGCGAGCGCGTGCTGGCTGAGAGGAGGAGGGTAAGACTGGGGGCTGGGGGGCAGGATGGGCCCTGAATCCGGCAGCCGTAGGAAGGAATGAGCTCCCCGAACCGGCTGTCCCCCTCACCACACCCCTGGTGTTGAAAAGAAGCTAGGAGTGACAGCTGCAGGGTTTCCTGAATTAGGGGGCCCAGGTCACAGGTTCCCGCGGGTGCGGCCTGTCTCCATGGCAGCCTCAGGATCAAGTTCAAGAGGAAACCGCACAGCGATTGGAGAAGCCTGCGTGCGAGTGCTGCACACATTCCAGAGATTAGTCGTCCCTCTCACGTCGCCTCTCGCCTATCTGAGGCAGATAGAGAGGATGCTCTGAAAACAGGGAAAGAGAATTGACAGCAGCCTGTTCCCTTGTAGGGAGAAGGAATTGTCTGGAGTGGACAGGCACTGAGAATTAGTGGGGTCTGCTTGTTTGAGATCAGGGGAGTGGCGGTCTCCATTCTCCGGGGGACCTCATGGTGCGTGTCCCTGGCTTCCTGCGAGGAGGGGGGATGGCAGTGGGGAGGAGGTCTGAAGCACGTGGCTGGCTGTGGGCCTCACCTGGCATGCAGAACAGCAGAGTCAGTACTCTGTGGTAGTGCTCTCTGTCACTGGAGGTATTCAAGCAGGGGTCTCTGTGAGGGTTATTGGAGGGAGGATGGTGGGAATTTGGGTCCTTCCAAGGAAGACAGTCTCTAACTCCTGAGGTAAATGGGAAGGTCCTCTTGATGAGGGCTACTCTAGAAGAAATGAAATCTGCTGACACCTTGATCTTGGACTTCCAGCCGCCAGAACCGTGAGAAAATAAACTGTCGTTTAAGCCCCCAGTCTGTGCTATTTTGTTACGGCAATCCTAGCAAAGTAACATGCTGTCCTTTGTGACTTTTGTTTCACTTTGCATAGCATTTTCAAGGTTTAGCCACATGTTGTAGCATACCTTAGTGTTTCTTCTTTTTTTTTAAACGACTGAATAATATCCCATTGTATAGCTGGACCACATTCAGTGTATTCATTCATCTGCTGATGGATACTTGGGCTTTTTTCACCTTTTGGCTGTGGTGAGTCATTGGCTGGGTGTTCAAGGACCTGTTTGACCGCAAACAGGACATCTTTAAATCAGATGCAGTCAACCCTTTAAGCGGAGCTGGGCTCACCCTCCCTGTCTTCCTGGCTTGGGTTCCTGTGGTTTCTCTGACCCTCTGTCTGTTTCCCACATCCTCGCCCTGCCCTCCACCCCCTTCCCTGACGTGCTAACTCCTTTCCCCCCACCATGGATGCTGTTCACTTGGTTGATGGGAGAAGCACCAGGTTTGTGAGGCGGGCAGATCTGGGCTCAAGCCCAGCAGCTCTGTTCCTAGTAGGTGACCCTGAACAAGTCCCTTCAGCCCAGAGCCTTGGGCTCCTCTGTGAGGTGGTGACGTTCGCCTCCCATCCTTCGAAGACCCTGGTGGAGTGGGCGCCTCCTTGGTTCAGATGTCCTTTTCTCTCCCGTGACTGAATGAGGCCCCCTCCCTCACAAGGAGCACCATCCCCCTGCTCCCCAGCCATGAATACGGGTTGGAAGACTTAATGTTGATGTGTCAGTTGGGGTCTCCTGAGAAACAGCCAATGGGATCTGTGTTTACAGAGGGGGCCAGAAAATCAAAAATCCAAGGGGGAGGCAGCAGCTGGAAGTCAGGTATGTGGACATCACAGTCTGGAGGCAGAACTCCCTCCCCATCGCAGGACCTCAGTCTTGCCACTTAAAGCCATCAACTGATTGGGTTAGACCCACCCACATTAGAGAGGGTGATCTGCTTGACTCAGGCTGGGGTTTAATTATTTTTAAATTATTTATTTATTTTTGGCTGTGTTGGGTGTTCATTGCTGTGTGCAGGCTTTCTCTAGTTGCAGTGAGTGGGGGAAACTCTCTAGCTGCAGTGAGCGGGCTTCTCATTGAAGTGGCTTCTCTAGTTGCGGAACACAGGCTCTAGGGCATGCAGGCTCAGTAGCTGTGGGGCAGGGGCTTAGTTGCCCCTTGGCGTGTGGAATGTTCCCCAGACTGGGGATTGAACCCATGTCCCCTGCCTTGACAGGCGGATTCTTAACCATTGGACCACCAGGGAAGTGGGAAGTCCAAATGTTAAGCGTATCTGAAAAACACTTGCACAGCAATATTTACACTGTTGTTTGACCAGCAACTGGGTGTCATGACCCAGTCAGGTTGACACACAAAATAACCCGTTGCAACTGATACCTCATCAGTTCTCTTCAAACTGATCTACAGATTCATCATAATTCAATTAAACTCCAAGAAGACTTTTAAAAAACAATTGATAGGCTGATCCCCAAATTCATGTAGAACAGTTAAAATGACTTTAAAAAAGAATATCAAAGTTGGAAGATTCATACTACCTATTTTCAAGATTTATTAGGAAGCCACGGTGATCAAAATAGTGAGATATTCAGTTCAGTTCAGTTCAGTTCAATCGCTCAGTCGTGTCCAACTCCCTGTGACCCCATGAATCACAGCACGCCAGGCTTCCCTGTCTATCACCAACTCCTGGAGTTCACTCAAACTCATGTCCATCGAGTCGCTGATGCCATCCAACCATCTCATCCTCTGTCGTCCCCTTCTCCTCCTGCCCCCAATCCCTCCCAGCATCAGGGTCTTTTCCAATGAGTCAGCTCTTCACATTAGGTGGCCAAAGTATTGGAGTTTCAGCTTCAGCATCATCCCTTCCAAAGAAATCCCAGAGCTGATCTCCTTTAGGATGGACTGGTTGGATCTCCTTGGAGTCCAAGGGACTCTCAAGAGTCTTCTCCAATACCACAGTTCAAAAGCATCAATTCTTCGGCGCTCAGCTTTCTTCACAGTCCAACTCTCACATCCATACATGACCACTGGAAAAACCATAGCCTTGACTAGACGGACCTTTGTTGGCAAAGTAATATCTCTGCTTTTCAATATGCTATCTAGGTTGGTCATAACTTTCCTTCCAAGGAGTAAGCGTCTTTTAATTTCATGGCTGCAATCACCATCTGCAGTGATTTTGGAGCCCCAAGAAATAAAGTCTGACTCTGTTTCCACTGTTTCCCCATCTATTTCCCATGAAGTGATGGGACCGGATGCCACGATCTTAGTTTTCTGAATGTTGAGCTTCAAGCCAACTTTTTCACTCTCCTCTATCACTTTCATCAAGAGGCTATTTAGTTCCTCTTCAGTTTCTGCCATAAGAGTGGTGTCATCTGCATATCTGAGGTTATTGATATGTCTCCTGGTAATCTTGATTAGTGAAGGGACAGACACATATGGAATGTGATATATGTGACATATGGAATGGAACAGGACATAGTCCAGAAATAGATTCTCACATATATGGTCAATTAAGTTGTTTGGCATATGAGATCCTAGTTCCCTTACCAGCGATAGAACTTGTGCCCCTCGAAATGGAAGTGTGGGGAAAAAAAAGAAATGAAAGTGTAGAGTTCTAACTACTGGGCCACCAAGGTGTCCACATATATAGTCAGTTGATTTTTTAAAAAAGATGCAAAGGCAATTCAGGATCGATAAGACAGTAAAGAATCTGCCTGCAGTATGGGAGACCTGAGTTTGATCCCTGGGTCGGGAAGATTCCCTGGAGAAGTGAATGCCAACCTACTCCCATTCTTGCCTGGAGAATCCCATGGACAGAGGAGCTTGGTGGGCTACAGTCCATGAGGTTGCAAAGAGTTGGACACGAGTAAGCACTAACACTTTCACACTTCAGGAGAGTCCTTTTAACAAACAATGCTGGAACAACTGGATATCCATTTGTTAAAATCTAAGATTTGGTTCAGTCTTGCAACATATTTTTAAAAAAAAAACAGAAAATAGATTATAGATCTAAATGTAAAATCTGAAACTACTTCTGGAGAAAACAGGAAAAAATCTTTATGGCCTTGGGTTAGGCAAAGAGTTCTTAAGTATGACACCAAAGGTATAATTCTTAAAATAATACATTGATCAATTGGACTTTATAAAAATTAAGCATTTCCGCTCTTTGAAATACACATATAAATGAGAAGATAAGCCACAGACTGGATAGGGAATATTTACTAATGGTATATCTGATAAAGGATTGTCTCCAGAAGACATAAAAAATGGGGAAATATTTGAATAGGCACTTTATCAAAGATGCACCAAAGAAGTAGATGACAGATACATACACAGGAACATGCTTAATATCATTAGTTGTTAGGAAGGTGCAAATTAGAACTACAATGTGATATCACTACACACCTGTAAGAATCACTAAAATTTGAAAAACAGGCCATACTAAATGTTGGTAAGGATGTGGAGTAACTGGTGTTGGGATTATAAAACGGTATGGTCATCTTAGAAAAAAGTTAAGGCTAAGAGGAGTGAATTAAGAGTTTGAGATGAATATACACACACTACTATATATAAAATAGATAACCACCAAGGACCTACTGTACAGCACAGAGAACTGTGCTCAATATCTTGTAATAACATATAATGGAAAAGAATAAAAAAAATTTTTTTTTGCCATGCTGTGCAGCATGTGGGATCTTAGCTCCCTGACTGGGGATTGAACCTGTGACCCCTGAGGTAGAAGCCTAGAGTTTTAACCACTGGACTGCCAGCAAAGCCCAACTCCTAGGTATTTACCCAAGAGAAATGAAAGTGTATGTCGTAATGAATTGTATATAGATGTTTATAGCAGCTTTAAAAACCTAAAGTCTCTCAACAGGTGATGGATAACAAATTGGGATCTATCCAGGCCATGAAATACAGCTCAGAATCAAAAGGAGTCAACTATTCATATGTGCTACAATGTGAAAATGTCTCAGTATCATTATACTATGTGAAAGAAGCCAGATAAAAAAGAACGCAGATGGGATGATTCCATTTATATCAAAATCTAGGAAATGCAAACTAATGTATAGTGGCAGGAAGCAGACCAGTGGTTGCCTGGGAAGGGGTAGGCATGCATGCACGCTAAGTCGCTTCATTCACGTCCGACTCTTTGCGACCCAGTGGACTGTAGCCCGCTAGGATCCTCTGTCCTGTAGGATTCTTCAGGCAAGAATACTGGCGTGGGTTGCTGTGCCCTCCTCCAGGGGATCTTCCCGACCCAGGGATTGAAACTGTGTCCCTTACGTCTCCTGCACTGGCAGGCGTGTTCTTTACCGCCAGCGTCACCTGGGAAGCCCTGGGAAGGGGTAGGAGAGGGTAAGAGGGAGGGACTGTAATGAACATGAGGACAGTTCGAGCATGGGGAATCCGTTTGTCATTTTGATTGTGGTTGTGTACGTGTGTGAAGATATATCGAATTGTACACTTTGAATACGTTGTTTGCATGTGGCCATTGTGTCTCATAAAACCGTTTTAAATGGAAAGTGTGTGAAAGATGCCAACCAGACTTTTGTCCTGTCCCCCATGGCCAACGGCCACCCCCACAGGGACGCCGTCCCCAGCAGGGCCAGCCGACGCCACCCCTTCTAGAGCTGGCTTTCAGGGGGCCGTCACGTGCCCCCAGGAAGAGTGCATCAAGTAGCATGTTGCGGAAGCGCTGCTGGACAGGGACCGGTCCGTCCAGGCTCTGCCCGACCGCACAGCCTCCGATGTACCTTTTCCCTCCCGTCAGCATTCTGTCTCTTCCAGGGGAGAAGGAAGCCAAGGCTCCTCATCATCGACCTCAAAGGTCAGATGTCGCGGGCTTTCCTCAACTGACCATCAAGGCTCTACCCTCCTGACCTTTGGAGAGGGGCTCAGATGTGTGTCAGTGGCTGTCGTCTAATAGGCCCTTGGTCCACAAAGCCAAGGCGTGTGAAAGGCACTGCTCACACGGACTTCAGCTCACATGACTGCAGGTGCTGAGAAGACTCGATCCCTGACTCCCAGACCAGACCCAAAAGGACACCCCACTTTTTCTCTGCTGTACACCCCTCACCCCTGCCCACCCTGCGACCCCTGTCACGTGACCCTGGGGCTGTCGTGGGAGAGGAGTCAGCCGGGCCCTGCCTTCCCCGTGGCAGCTGGTGCTGCAGGTGCAGAGCAGCCTCCGCGGCCTCCGGGGTCCGCGCCGCTGGCCCATCACGTCCGCCCAGTTGCCCTGGTGACTGTGTGACCCTGCCACCCGCCCCCGCCGCCGCCTGCCCTATAAATAGAGGCCCGGAGCAGCTGGGCTCTCTTGGCAGTCACCATGAGGGCGCTGGTCCTGCTCTGCTGCTTTGTGGCCTCACTCCTGCTCCCAGGACAAGCAGGTACGACCCCCAGCCGGTTGGCCGGACCAGCCTGTGACCCCACACGCCCCCGAGGTTTTCTGTTTACTGTGGGGTGGGAGGCTTGGGCGGTGGACGGAGGACGAGGCCTCCGTGACTCCTGGAGGCTGATGGCAGCCCTTTGGCTCCCGGCTGGTCTCACTGAGAACGCACTGAGTGCGGAGACCTGAGAGCAGTCAGGGGGCTCGTGGGGAGGAGGCCAGGTAGCGGAAGCCGTGACCTGAGAGGTGCAGGCAGGTGCAAGGCCTGAGCAGGGGGCTGGGGAGAAGGGCCGGCCGGTAGATGGTAGGGGAAGAAGACCCCAAGAGTCAAGACTAGAGGCTCCTAGGCGGACAGAGGACCCTGGTCTTGGAGGTGGAGGGAACCCCTGGAGGTCACTGAGTTGATCCTCCCACCTGGTGGAGATGGAGGGGTGCCTGGCTTTGCATGGGTGAGGGCGGGTAGGGGGGCACGGCTTGGAAACGATGGGACAGAGAGGGGCTCAGTTTGGGGCGGGATTGGAGCAAAGAGCTGGAAACCAAATTGGGCAGTTCAGAGGAGGGCCGGGACCCAGTCTGGAGTGGAGCTGGCTTGGCCGGGGGCTTCACTGGAAGGGGGCTGGGGCCTGCGTGCCGTGGTTTTCCTGTGACATCTCAGCACTTTGTGTGGCAGAGGCGGTGGCTCCGGTTACAGCATGGGGGTTATTTATAGGTGTGGAGGGGGTACCAGAGCATTTTGCCACCTCTGTTCCCAAGACTCTTGGGGCTGAATGCCCCTCCAAGTTGCTTTAGGGGTGCCCTGGGGACCCCCCAGGAGTCCAGGAGTCCCGCTTTGCCTTTTCATGACGACTGTAGGCTTCATTTGCGCTGGGGACCGTGGGGCCCTGGGGGTTCTCTTTCTTGAGCTCTTAGACCCAGACTGGGGAGCCCGTGGCAGGCAGGAGCAGAAGCCAGTCCCTCGAGGGCTGGAGACCGAGGCGGGGGGCTCCGGTCTCGTGTGTGCCACTGGGCCCTGCCCTTGTCTGCCCTTGAGTTTAATTTGGGCTCCGTGGGGCTGCAGTGGCTGGGGTGGCAAGGATTCCAAGCGGCTGTCAGGCGGCTAAGTATGGAAACAGCCGTGTAATCGGAGCCCGAGCCCGGGAGCCACTGCCGACCTCTCCCCTGCACCGCCCAGCCCCAGCTGCCAGCTCCGCAGCTTCCATGCCGGCGCCCCAGGAACTTTTAGCCTTTTAGGGACATCCTTTATCTTTCCTCCCACCAAGGGAACTGGACATCTGGAATGTCCCACAGGCCCTGTTGGGGGACCTTGCCATTGGGAAAGGAGGCAGGCAGGTGCTTTCTGCAAAGATCCTTTCTTTGCAGTCCTTTCCTTCCTGGACTCTGCAGTGAGCACCCCCACCGGCCCCGGCCTGGCCACTCGTGTGTGGGGTCCCCGCCCTCCTCCCCACTGCTCATGGTTTGTGCTGTGTGTTCTTCACAGTGGTGGGCTTCCTAACCCCCAATTGCAGATTGTAAACCCCAGATGGCTTCCTCCTATGATCCGGGGTAGGGGATTCCATGAATGGCTTCCCCCACCCCATAGTGACAATCCTTTCTACCCGTTGACTTGCCTGTAGAATATGCTACTAGTAAATGCCGCCATGCCCACAGACACAGCTTTGCTCCTGAACTTCCCACCTCTGTGCCGAATCCTCATTTCCAGCAGCGTGTTGCTCACCCGTCCCTGGAGGCAGGCCCCCTTCCTGCTTCCTGGGGGGACCCTGCAGAGCCACCCTTCCTTCTTGTTTGCCGTCCTTGCTCCCGTGGTCCTCTGCACCAGGGTGATGGGCTCCACAGCCTCCCTGACCACCAGTCCGCCCCAGTCCTTTGTAACTACCAGCGTCCTCCTCTTTGTCTTGGGGACCTGGCCTGGGGTCAAGCCTGCTCGAGGACAGAGGAAAACAGCCCCAAGAGGGTTTACTCGTCTGCTCATGGTCCAGGTGAGGGAGCAAACTCCAGAGGAAAGAACCGTGGTCAAGGTCAGACAGCGAGCCCGTGGCAGGCACGCCGGGCCAGGGCCGGTCTCAGCCCACCCGGGAGTTCCTGGCCTCCTTTGGCCCTTCTCTCTGCAGCCCTTCTTGGACACCCCAGTCCTCCTTGGACACCCCCGTTTCTCTGCCTGTGGGTGTGGGGCCACGCATGGCTGCCTTGGGATATAGGGCAAGACCAATGCCTTTGAATTTTGACTCACCAGAGAGCATGTTGGAATGGGGGTGCTGGGAAAACATTTCTTCGGGCTTAAATGGCTGGTGTTTGTTAGGCTGAATTCAGGACAGCCTTGCCTCCTGTTACCTGTTTGAGGCAAAGATTGAGGGACGACAGGGGGTCTGAGTCTGTTCCTCTGCTTCCTCCAGCCCAGCCCTGGTTTGCAAACTCACCCCGTCTGCTCTGGCCTTACTCTGCCATCCCAATGGCAAGAGGTTGGTGCGTGCTGGGGCTCCCAAGGCCCTCCAAGAGTAATGGGGGTCTCTTAGGAACCCCTTCGTGACATTTCCTCTCCCACCCAGAAGGAAGTGGTTTTCACAGCCCCTCAGCAGGGTAGCCCAGGTGCCATGATCCAACTGTGGCGGAGGGCTCGGAGAGAAGGTCATGAGCTGGGGGATCCTGGGGAGGGAGTAGACCCCAGAAGCCTTTCCAGCATGTCCCCCCTCCACTGCAAGCTGTGTCCCCAGCGAGGTCCCCAGCTCCTGGCTTGGTGCTGCCAGATGAGCCATGAGGAGCAGGTGGTCCACTTCCCACATCGGGTGCATGAGGTGGTAGTCTGGTTCTGCTCAGTGGATGCAGCCCCCAGATGTGGGCACTGAGCCTGCTGGCCTGTGGATCCGAGGTTTGGGAAATGCGGGCTTTGCCTCCCATGTGGGTGTGGCAGTGAAGCTCACACAGCTAGCTCAAAGGCCAGAGCTGGAATCCTGGACCAGAGAGGGGTCCGGTGAGGCTGGTTGCATCCACCTGGCCTTTGGGCGCTCGCTCAGGTGTGGTGGCCAGGAAGGAGCCTGATCCCTGTGGACTCAGGAGGAAGACGACCGTTCCTCCGTTGATATGGCCTGAGGGATCAAGATAGGGCATAGATACAATGCCTTCTGGCCTGGAAGGAGGGGTGTGGCTGGAAGAGGGGCGCGTGGATGGGGTCTGCCACTATGGGGTGCACCCCTCTACTCCAAATCCAATCTAAAGCCAGACTCACCATCCCTTTCGTTTAAATACTGCTCGAGGATGCAAAGCGCTTTCACTCAGACACCTTCCTTAATTCATCCCGGATCTAGTGTGTACCTGCTGGTTCTCAGGTGTGGGGCCAAGGGAACGCAGATAGGCATTCTGTCCTTGGCACGCTTACAGTCTGGGGCTGGGGGAGATAGGGCGTCCCCCTTGTGGCTGTGCACACACAAAGAAGACACGCGTGTCCTCAGGGAGATCCAGGTAAATGAGGTGGGATGGACGGAAGTGGATCTGAGTGGATCAGGAAACGTCTTCCAAGTGAGGGAGTGTCTGAGATGGGCCTTGAGAAGCACAGGGTTCAGAAGAGAATGCTGAGGAAAAGCAGGGATGAGCACATTCATGCAGCAGGGAAGGTGGGGCTCAGGCGAGACCCAGGAGGGTCATGGGGAGGAAGGGTGAGGTGGGGTTTGTGGGGAGTCCGGGAGGCTGGGTTGGGGCCAGAGTGTGAGGGGTGCTGGGCTGAGGAGGGGGCTTTGCTCTGTGGGTGGCAGGTAACCACGGGGTGGGGGAGGGTGGTTTCGAAAAGTGCGTCTGGCAGTTGTTTGTAGGGAGGAGTAGACCGAGCTGGGATGATGTGTACTCTGGCAAGGGAGAGAGATGGACTGGAGGGCAGGCCCCACAGATGCTGGGGAATAATCTGCGGGACTCCTTGGCCCAGCGAGCTGGGCAGGAAGGAGCCCCCAAGGGTTTCGTGTAGGCCACAGCAGGCAGCATCTTGCCAGAAAAATAAGAAAAGACTAGGATCGTAAAAGAACTGATTTTAAAAGGTCATCTGAAATCATCATGAATTCTGGATCCTGGGGGAATGCCTGGACGCAGATGGTTAGCTTAGGAGGAAGGTTGGGTCTGGGGATCCAGAAATGAGGCTCGTTTGGGTAAAGATGAGGGCGAGGCTGTGAGATCCCTGAGGACACTGCTGCAGAGAGAGAAAAAGAAGAGAGTCCAGGACCAGTCCCTGGGGAGTAGGAAGAGGAAGAAGATAAATGGATTTCAGGAAGATGGGATGAGATCCAGGCAGAGGCATGACCTGGCAGCAGAGGACAGGGTGCTTCCTGCAGAGGCTGTGAGTCCTGCGGAGAGGCCAGGGAAGGTGAGGCCTTGGCTTGGACACCAGGAGGCTGCGGATGGGTCACTCAGTGAGGACGCGGAGGCACGTTCACCGGGAGAGACTTTCAACATTAAGTCTACGAGAGCTAGAGGACGGTGAGAGGAGGTAGGGTGGCTGAGTCTGCAGAGAAGGCGGTGTGTTCCTGGGCCGACAGGGAGGATGCAGAGGAGCAGGAAGGGCTGATGATCGTGGGGCATAGGGTGGATGTCAGAGTTTGAGAGTGAGGTGGACAGGTCCGAGGGGGTTTGAGGGGGGATCTCAGAGGGATCCCCTGTACACTCGAGTTCACTGAGCAGTGTCTGTGCCCACCAGGGAGCTCAACGAGGAAGTGAGGATCCTGGTCTACAACAGGATTGCTACAGAGCGGGGAGAAGGCCATGGAGGGGAAGAACCAGCCAGAGCTGACCAAGAACCCCTTGAGGTAGAAAAGGAGGCCGGTTGTCCTGAGATGCGTGGGATCGAACAGCAGGGTCCAGACCAGAACCTGGTCTCCAGTCCAGCTGAGATGAGGCCAGGAGGTGACCAGTGAATCAGCATTTTCATCATAGCAAACGCTGGTCTCTTGCTGTTGGTGAACCAGCCTTCTCGAGCCTTCAGATGCTGCAGAGAAGGGGGCAAAACCCGACCCCAAGCTCTGTCCCAAGGTGTTCATTCCGCAGACATGCACCGACCTGCTCCCAGGAAGCGCTGTGTTCGGCTCTGCAGGGACCATTACTTTGGTGGAAGCTGGCGCAGGGCATGGTGCAGGGCACAGGGCCCAGAGGTAGCCAGGCTCAGGTTTCCTCTGGGTGTTTTCCAGGTGGCTGCAAGGCCTCCCTCCGCAGCTCCCTGGCCCATTGGCAAGACTCATTTCAGGCTGAGGGAATTTAGGATCTGCTCCGGGTGGCCAGGGCCCTCAGAAACCCCCGCACCTTCCTCACCTGCCTTCTCAAGGGCCTTCTAGACTCAGACACATGGCTTCAGGTGCCTGCCTCTGCCCTGTCTGTTTCCTTCTCTCCTTGGAGGTTCCCTTCTCTCCCCGGACACTGGCCTTGCTTTGTCCCCATGAGACGTGCCCTGAAACTCATTCCAGCAAGGGCTAATGGCTCAACACTTAAACTGTCACTTTCCCAAGTCACTTTTTGTTTGAAAGGAGTCATAAGATTTTAGCTCAACAAATGCATCTCTAACATGGAATTTCTCATTGCTTTGGTGGGCAAGGTCTTACCCTAAGTCCCTAGTCACGGTGTTGAGGCAATAGATGGTCCCCAATCCTGAGCTGTAGAGCAGGGCTTCCTCTACCTGACCCTGAAGGAAGGAGACAGGGAGTGGACTGGAGCCACGGTGGCCACAGCTGTGGGACTTGCTCTGTGGTTAAAAAACTCACCCGCTGCTCACCCCCAGCCTTGCTGTCATCAGCAGGAGGTAAAGGGGGTGGCGTAATTCGGCAATGGGATGGGTCAGTTTTCATCTGCACTGAGTTTCTGGAGACATTCGTTTCCTGGTCTGTGTTACCTGGGATGTATCTTTCTCGGGGCTCAGGGACATCCCATCCCATTTGGTTTCAGCCTCATCCCTCTCCAGCCACGAAGACGGATTTGTTCAGGGTCAAGGTCCCAGGCACCCCTCTGGTGTGGGCAGATGCCTGCCCCTGTCACTTCCTTGTCCCCTCAGAGACCTCCAGGTCAGCCTTTCCTGAGCTGCCAGTCCTCAGGGTGAGGGGCTGGGGCGGTGGAGTCTGCTCTTAAAATGCCTGAGCTGTCAGGTCCGCCGTTCACACCCCTGGCAGGGCCTAGAGCATCTGCCTCTTCCACCCTCCTGCTCTTCCCTGCTGGTGTGCAGGGAAGGCTGGTATCATTGTTTAGTCACTGAGTCGTGTCCAACTCTTTGCAACCCCAGGGACTGTGGCCTACCAGTCTCCTCTGTCCGGTTCCTCTGTCCTTGGGATCTCCCAGGCAAGCGTACTGGAGTGAGTTGCCATTTCCTCCTCTAGGAGATCTTCCAGACTCAGGGATTGAACCCATGTCTCCTGGGTCTCCTGCACTGGCCGGCAGATTCTTTACTGCTGAGCTGCCTGGGAAGCCTGAGGCTGGTGGTGGGTGTGCCCAGTTCTGAAGCCCATGAGACCGTGGGGCTGGCGGGCAGCTCCTGCCTGGTGCCATCCCAGGAGCCTGTGCTTCCTGGGACCACATCGTCAGGACCATAGGAAGGCACAGTCGCTGTTGCTCTGTCCAGTTCCCAAGCCACGACCCAGAAGGATTTCGGGTGGGACATTAGCCCAGTGGGGCAGGCTCCCCATGTTCATGGCATGTTAAGTGATGAGAAGAGGCTTTTCTCCTCTGGCCCTTAGGGTCCTTGTTTTCCACAACCTTGAGGGCCCTTGACCTCTAGTCCTCTGTCAGCCAGAGTGCCCAAGGGAAAAGGACGAGTGCAGACTGTGTGGCCAACCCTGGGGAGGAGGGTTCAGCACAGCTCCCTAAAGAAACAGGCAATGCAGCCCTGCCTCGGGAATCAGGATGGACACGTGACTCGGGGTGATGGGCAGTATGTGATTATCAAGAGGCATGAGGGTACAATGTGGAAGCAGGGTACAGCAGGAAGAGGGAAGGAAGGGCGGGGCTGGGTAATCACACAGGCTGGGTTCTCAAGGAGCGAGGCAGGACTGATTAGGCAATCAGGGTCCCTCTCGGAAAGGCCCAGCTCTCTAGCCCTGAGGCCAAGCCATGCCCACTGTGACGTCTGGGCTGGCCGCACTGTGCTGGCAGGAACCGGTTATGCCCCTGCCCTGAGGTGCTGCCTTCTATTTGGGGAGATGACACGCACTGAAAAAAAGATGTAACTAACACTCTGGGCAGCTCTGTTTGGAGTTCAGAGGAGGGCTGGAGGTCTGGCCTCATGGAAGGGCAGGATTTTGCACTGGGTCAGCTCCAAGAGGACGGGGCTGAGCATTTGTTTAACTTGCTCACCGCTCCATCACCGATGCGTAGCACAGCGCTTGGCTTACTGGAGGTGTTTAGCAATGTCTGATGAATGATGAAAGGTGACTCTTGTAGGCAGAGACGGGGCAGGGTGGGGGAGCATCTGGAGCTGGGGATCAGAGCCGGGAGCGGGAAAGCTCGGACCGTGGTGCTGGCAGAAACGGGATGAGAAAAGCTCTGGCTCGAACGTGGGCTGGAGCCCACTGGAAAGGGCCTTGAATGCTGAGCCAAGCTGCTGTCTCCCTAAGCCCTCAGCATGCTCTAGCCCCTCCCCTTCCAGTAAGCTCCTCCCCTTCCCTTCCCTCTCTCATATTTTTGGATCCTTCTAGAGCAGGGACTGCATTCTGAGCTCCAACAGGTGCAGGCAAAGTCTGGCCTGGAGTTTGGGGCCTGTGGGAAGTGGGTTGCACCAGGAGCCCCGCCCAGAACCAGGCCAGGGGGAGCCCTGGGGTGTTGGAGCCCCTGCCCTCCCTCCTTCCCTGCTCCAGGCCACTGGCAAACCTGCGGCCCCTGGTTCTCCTCCAAGTGGCCATTCAGTTAGGACCTCGGCCAGCGCAGTTGCCTCCCATAGAGTTTTCCCTAGATGGCAACAGGTTAACACAAAGCCATTGCCTTGATCTCTAGGTCCCCAAAGTGCCTCTGATTCTATGGGTGCCCGCCCTGTATACCCGCACCGCACCCCCCAGAGACACTTCCAGCCATTGCTGGTTATTTGCTTTTCCCCGAACTTCCTCCTATGCTTTATTAATCAAGGGTCAGGCAATAGAAGACCATTTATTTCTCTAGCTTATCCCAGGAGGTTGAAGACACCAGGAACATTCCCTGGGACCTAGGAAGGGGTCTGGAAACATCAGGGAGGGGTCACAGCTCTCGCAGTGGCCTGGGGGAGCCCAACCCGGCCTCAGGCTCCCAGAATATGAAGCCTGGGTCCCAGGGGTCCCAGGAACAGAAGGCCGGCGGCGAATCCACCTCTTTCTCCTGTTTCTTCCTGTCTCAGTTTTGTTTCGGAGTAGGTAGTTAGGCCGGTGTCCTCTCCACCCAGACCTCCCTCCCCTGAGGCTGCCCATGAGGGTACCCGGGGGCGGGGGCAGCATGCACTC
>NW_011494716.1:1610833-1619649 GCF_000754665.1 Bison bison bison | reverse complement strand
AGGACAGAGCAAGCCTTGGCATCATCACAGTTCACCAGCGAGCCCCTTACCACCTCGGCACCTGTTGGCTCTGCCTGTAGAGTGGAATAATACTCGCCCTATTTACAGCATGGGGTTGTTTTGCGACTAAAATAAGAAAGTGGCTATCGGATGCTTAGGATGGTTTTCGATCTCAGATACTTTTTAAGATTAGAAGGGCTGTGACAGCGATTACAGGCTCTCACTGCGGACAGTATTCCTGTAGTTTGAGCCTCTGGTTTCCTCGAATATCGTGAAACGCGAGCGACTCTGAAGATCTCATCATCAGCACAGCTGCCCCTTCTCGGCGCTGCAGATATCCTCGGATTCTGTCCTCAAGGAGCTTACAGACCGGGAGGGCAGGCTGTCCCTGTTGGTGATAGGAGCAGGGAGCCATATAAGGCAGGTGTAATCGGGGCTAAAAATAAATGGCCAGAGCTTGCAGAGTAAGTGGGAGCAGGGACGGGGCCCCAGCGCTGGGGAGCACAACCAGCATAGCCTCAGAGGGGCTGGGAGGCTTTCGTAGGGCCGGCTCAGGTGTTGGTTCCTGTATTATTTTCCTGGGCTGCTGTAACAAATGACCTCAAACTAAGTGACTTCAAACAAGAGAGAATTTGTTTTAATTGGAGGATAATTGTTTTGCAGTACTGTGCTGGTTTCTGCCATACATCAACATGAATCAGCCACAGGTACCCATATGCCCCCTCCCTCCTGAGCCTCCCTCCCACCTCCCACATCATCCCAGCCCTCCAGGTTGCGACAGAGTCCCGGTTAGAGTTTCCTGAGTCATACTACAAATTCCCACCGGCTATCCATTTCACACATGTGCGTATGTGCATGTGTGCGCTAAGTTGCTTCAGTCGTGTCCAACTCTTTGTGACCCTATGGACTGTAGCCCGCCAGGCTCCTCTGTCCATGAGATTCTCCAGGCAAGAATACTGGAATGGGTTGCCATGCCCTCCTCTAGGGGATCTTCCCGGCCCAGGGATCGAACCCGCGTCTCCTGCGTCTCCTGCATTGCAGGTGGATCCTTTACTGCTGCTACCGGAGAAGCCCCTCCACACATAGTAGTGTACATCAAAAAACAGAAATTCATTTTCTCCCAGTCAGCAGGCTGGAAGTCCAAAGTCAAGGGGTGGGCAGGGCGCGCTCCCCCAGAGGCTCCAGGCGAGATTCCTTCCTGCCTCTTCCAGCTTCTGGCGGGTCCAGCAGGCCTAGGCCTTCCTTGGCTACTGGGTGCGTCTCTCTGATCTCTGCCTGTGTCCTCACATGATCTCTTCTTTGTGTGTCTCCTCCCCCTCTTATAAGGACAGAAGTCTTGGACTCAGGGTCCACTCTAATCCCATATGAACTTATCTTGATTAATCACCTCTTCATAGACCTTATTTCCAAATAATGTCATATCCTGAGATTCTAGATGGAACACTCTGTCTTTTTGATATTTATTTATTTATTAGTAGCTGCACCAGGTCTTACTGGGTCACACAGGGTCTTCAGTCTTCACTGCAGCACTCAGGATCTTTGATTGGGGCATGGGAACTCTTAATTGCATCATTCAGGATCTTCTTGTTTCCTGACCAGGGATTGAACCCAGGCCCTCTTGCACTGGGAGCACAGAGTCTCACCCACTGGACCACCGGACGTTCCCTCGTTGCTGGCTCTGAGCAGTTCTCGTCTGTCTCCCAGGTTGTCACACCTGTTTCCTTGGTCCCCTCTCCGGCCCCACGGCCCACACAGTTGTCCCCAAAGGCTAATATGGAGCTCTGCGAACACTCCCAGGGTGACTGTGTCGAATGAATGGATGGACAGCTGGCCGGGGATAGGGAATTTTAGGAATTTTAGTGTCTCGCCTAGTGGTGGTCCTGGGGAGGATCGTGGGGAAGATTTTCCAGCTCCCTGTGGTCGGTCACGTGTGCCCAGGTACAGAGTGAGTTGGAATTGGCACATCTGGAGGGCAGGGGTCTGGTTCCTGGTGGCCCGTCGTGTGATGGAGAGAGGCAGCGAGAACTGAGAACCAGCAAACTCCCCCGGGAGTGCCTGCACCCAGCTCTGCACTGTCTCCTGCGGGGGAGTGGCCAGAGAGGAGCAGGATGGGGGGCCCTCCTAATACTCAGCAGACATCACATGCAGAAGGAACGTCTGGGTGACCCTCCACCGCCATCTGTGAGGGGGTCACTTCTCAGCCTCCTATGCTCCCCTCGCCGGAAAGAGCCCCCAGCTGCAATGTATCTGGGGCTCCTCAGGGTGGAGTTAGGGGTCCCCAACCCAGAGACTGGGGTGTCAGCCAGCTCTGGAAGCTGGTGGCTGTAGCTCTGTGGTTTGTCCTGGGTCTGGAGGGATGAAGAGGTGGGGGGCAAGTCTCCAGGGTCCCCTCCCCTTTCCAGAAATGCTCACCAGTGAATCCAGTTTATACCCAAATGCCCTACCCCTACCCCAGGAGCTGCTGCAATGAGCTCCTGGGGTCCACATCCCTGTCTGGTGCTGAGACTCCGCTACCAGGACGAAATTTCTCCCTGCCTGCCACTCCCTCCAATTACCTGCTCTGTCTTTGAGGAGAGGATCTTTATATTCAGGAATCCACATTGGCAGCCACTCCTAGGACCCTTTGATCACAAAATAATAGGCCAGTTAAGTGCCTCCACCCATGGGTACTTCTCTGGTTCTGAATCCTGGTTCTGAATTCCTCTCTTCTGGAACTTTGAACTTTCTGATTTGTGGAAAGGCCTTACATTTTGTCACCATTCACCTATCCTCTCCTCCCATCCACCCATCCATGCATGCATGCATCCATCCATTCATCTGTCTGTCCATCCATCCATCCATCCAGTGGCTGTTCTAGATGCCAGGACATACAATCTCTGATAGACAGGCAGTCAGATAAGCAAGTTATCTAGTCTCTTAGACATTTATAGGTACAGTGGAGAAAGAGAGACTAGGATGGAAAGAGGGGACCGAGGGTTGGGAGGCAGCCTCAGCAGGGTGGCCAGGGAGACCTCACGGAGAAGGTGACAAGGAGCCAGGACTCAGGGGAGGATGGGAGATAGCCAGGCAGTGAGGGGAGCGTTCCCCAGCTGAAAACACAGCATAGGGAGGCAAGGGGGGGCCTGGCACTCCCAGAAGAGCAAAACAAAGAGACAGAAATGGGTGATGGGGAACAGGGCTCGGAGGGTGTGTGCAGAGGAGGGCATGGGGCTCAGGGAGGGGCTGTTCCATAATCCAGGTGAGAGATGACAGTGCCTGCCTGCCTGGGTCCTGGGCTGGCAGTGCTGCTGGGTGGGTGGGGCAGGGGGGGGGGTCAGGGCTGGTGGGAGGGAAACAGTTAGATTGAGAGATTTTGAAGGTAGACCACAGGTTCAACTAAAGTTTTGGATAAAGAAAAGAATTGTAGATGCTTTATTTTTTAAACAGCTTTCTTGAGATATAATAATTCACGTGTAATACAATTTGCCCAATTAAGTGCACAATTCAATAGTTTTTAGTGTATTCACAGAAATGGGCAACCATCAGCGTCATTTTAGAAGGGCTGTTGGCTGGGAGCAGAACAAGGGGCAGGCCTGGTCCACACTTTGCACCCAGTAGGTTCCTGGGAAGATGGGTATAGGTTGACTGCCAAGGTCAAGGCCCAAGGACAGTGGTTCTCAGATTCTAGCATGTGTGAGAATCACCTGGGTGCTCGTTAAAAAAGCAGACCCTGGACTTCACTGCTAGTCCCGTTGTCGAGACTTCACTCTTGCTATGCAGGGTGTGTTGGTTTGATCCCTGGTCAGGGAACTAGATTCCGCAAGCCACCACTAAGGATTCACATGCTGCAACAAAAGATCCCTTATGCTGCAGTTAACACCTGGTGTAGTCAAAAAAAAAAAAGGCTGTCACATTGGCTGACAGGCGCTGTGGGGACACAGAGCAGAAGCCCCTCAGTACCAAGTCTAGGGATGTGTCCCAGGGGTTCGGCCTCGAAGCTGAGGTCTGAAATGGGAGCTGGAATTAGCCAGGCAACACTGGGGAGCGGGGAGAGAGGAACCGACTGGTGTTGGGGAGGCTGACCCGAAATCCTGCAGCCAGATCTGTGGGAAGCAGAAAGTGTTCTGGGTGCGCGGTAGCCTGGCTGTCAGCAGACCCATCACAGGTTAGGTCGTGTCTCCCAAAAAGATATGCCGAAATCCTAACCTCAGCATCTCAGAGGGCGGCCACTTTTGGAAATAGGCTTGTTGCAGATGTAGTAAGCTCGTGTGACTGGTGTCCTGAGAGGAAGAGGAGGAGAGACAAAGAATGGAGGCAGGGGGAACAGGCCATGATTGACACAGGGCAAGGTGGGTGAGACTGGAGATGCCCATTGATGAGCCAAGGGCTGTTGAGAGCCGTCCAAGCTGGAGGGCAGGAAGGCACCACTCCTAGAACCTTGGGGAAACAGGGCCCCTTGATATTGGACTTCTGGCCCCAGAACCATGAGGGGATACGTTTCTGTTCCTTTAAGCCACCAGGTTGCAGGACTTTGTTACAGTAGCTTCAGGAAAGGAATACAAGACCAGGTTCAGGTTTTGTGCAGGGACTTGGGAGTCTTGTCCGGCGGGGGTGGGCGGCCCCCTGGGCAGGTGGCCTGCTGGAGCCTCAAGTGCAGTCTGGTGGAGTCTGGCTGGCAGCAATGACCAGGAAGGGTCACCCTGGGGACAGTGTGTGCGGAATGTCCACTCGCTCTTGCCCCGCCCTCTGTCCTGCCCTTGGCCTTAACCTTCCCCTCCCCAGGGGAGACCCGAGAACTAAGGAATCGGTGACTGGCCCTGGCCCTCTGCATGGCCACCAGGTACCAGAGGAAGAAGACGTTCCTGCACAATCAGACCCCGTCTGGAGTTTTAGTGTTTGAAGAGACGAGGAGTACCTGGGTCCTCGGTGACACTGGGTTCACATGAGAAGGAAGCTGCTCTCAGGTTTAACTGCCTTCATGATTCCTCCCCGGAGTGGGGAGGTCCTGAGAGGGAGCCAGACCCTGGCTTCCTGGGAAAGTGTGGCCCACGTGTCCGAGGCTACAAACGGGAAACGAGTCTACTTCCAGAGGAGATGTGGATTTCCAGACCGTTCCACCAGAGAGCAGCCTGGGTGTTCCAGACATCTTTGTCTATGGAGTCCAAGCTCTGGAGCTATGACTGAGGGTAACAGATGGTTGCCTGCTCTGGTAACCATCCATTACCAGTTGATCAATGCTCTGGAGGCTTTGGGGGTTGGTGCAGTTCAAGGAGCAGCGGGTGGGAGGTGGTCTTCTGCCCTTACTCTGTGACCCCAGGTCTTTTCCAAGTATGTGTCCAGATTTGTGCTCAGGGGCCCAGCCTGATATCAGCGCCCTCCCCTGGCCCTTTCTGGGAGGCTGCACTTTATAGGGGAATGGATGGGTGATCCCAGGAACACCGGGCCCCAGGGATGGGGTGATTCTTGGGTGTAAGGGGTTGGAAATATCAGGTTGACAGGGACACCATTACCATTTGGAGCCTCCCTGAAAGGCCAGAGCTAGAAGCCTAGGAGCCATCCCTTTACATCTGGCTTTGCCCCAAGGGGCTTGACAACATACGGGCAGGCTCTTTTCGGTCTCTGGGCCTCAGTTTTCTCATCTGTGAAATGAGAAAGCTGGGTTAGAGAATTCCTAAGTTTCCTTTTAGTTCAACAAGGCTGTAATAGGAAAACCACCCTAAGGCTGAACAACGAGACGAGCTCGGGGGCCATGAACCTAAAGATTCAGAGGTAGAACCTGCCAGTCTCGAATTTGGGGAAGCCCTTTGGGAGAGAAGGCAGAGGATCTGGCATCATGGCTGTGGGCAGCGGCTCTGCTGGAAGGGTCCACAGGGTGGAGTATCCCCTGTGTTGCTGCTGCCCCAGCTTCTCCTATTGGCTTGACCTTCCTCTGCAGTCTCCTCTGAGTGGACCTAGGGCTGGGGGGCCCCTGAGGGTGGGATCTGCTAAGGATGATGCCTCACTCCCGAGCAGGCGGGAGAGGGCCTGGGGCTGCTGAGGGGGCGGGGCTGCTGGCGGCGCCCAGGCCAAGGGCCGGCTGGCCGTGGTTGGGCCAGGCAGAGCGGTGTACGAGGCACCTGCCCCGAGCTGCCAAGTGCCGCTGAGCGGGAGCTGGAGCCGCCCTCAATCAGCTCAGGTGCAGCCAGAGCTGTGTCTCGAGGCCCGAGTTGCTCCTGAAGGGCTTGATGCTCCCTGTGCTCACTGGTCAGAGGGATGGTGTCGAGGCTGCTTGGGCCCCCAAAGTGGCCTGTCTCCCACTGTGCTGCCATTTCCCAGAGCGGGGAAAGGCCTTCACCTGTCCTCATGCCGATGTGACCCCTCACGCACCTTTGCGTTGCGGTGAAACGCAGGGCCACCTCGGAGTGACAGGAGGGGCCTGGGAGGCAGAGGACAGAGGGGGAGCTGTGCATGGTCGTGGAAGTTTCTGAGTGAGTTGGGGCTGCGTGGAAGTGGGAGTCAGTGACCGCAGGAGTTAGCCTGGGGCTCGGCAGGATAAAGTCCAGGCACAGGCGTGCCAGTAGCTCAGCCTTGTTCCTGTCCCAGGCCAGCAGGAACCGCAGAGAGCAGGGACACCCACAGCTCCTCTCTGAGCTGCTTCCGGCTGGAAAAGGGGGAGAAGGACCCGGGGCAGAAAGACCTCACCTGGCCCATGGATGGACCACTTAGAAACGAGGTTGAGAGGAGTAGGGTGCAAGTGAGCCAGGGTGGCTCTCATCCGAAGCCAGTTCTGTTTTGCCCTATCCAGTGAACTTGGGATTCAACCTGGCATCTTTGCTCATCTAGGAAATTATTATTATTATACTTGACATTTGTAGAATGCTTTTTTTTTTTTTTTGGTTCTGTACCAACTTTCGGGCTTTTAATTCCCTGAACCTGGGCCCACGGCAGTGAAAGTGCCAAGTCCTAACCACTGGGCTGCTGAAGAATTCCCCGTAGAGTGTTTTAAACATCACCTGATGTTTAAAATACTCCGAAGAGGTTGGCAGAGCAGGTATCGTTCCCTGCTGCATTTTATGGGGGGAAGGAGCTGGGTGCAAGTCAGTGAGGGGCAGCCTATATACTAACCGCGTGGGCGGTGAGGAAGATGTCAAGGAGCAGAGCCCAGCTCTCCTGGCTTCTGACTGAGTCCAGAAGGATCAGTCTGGCTCTGGGTCTCGTGGCAAAGGAAAGCCCTGAGATGAGGGCATGGCCCAGGAAGGTGTCAGATCAAGTTCCTTAGCTCAAGAACCAAGCTGACTTCCCCCTACTTCCCCGGCCTGGGGAGGAGGTGGGTCTGTGCCCTTGCTCCCCAACCTGCCAAGCCCACGACGACGGCTCTGAGCTGAACCCAAGGCGTCCATCTGACAGGGGCCTCCGGGAGCCACTCTCCTCTAGCCCCCGGCAGGTCGCCTCTTGTCCGGTGCCCCAGAGTTAGACCATCAGTCCTCCCAGAGGTGGTCCTCAAGCTCCCAGGAAGGTTGTTTCTTTGGGTGGGGAGGTGTAGGTGGGGGAGGCTACCTGCCTACCTCAGCCCGTCTCAGAATCCAGCCTGTGTCCCTACTCCCTGCCTTTCCCCCCCACCCAGCTAGGCCCCTCTGAACGGAGGAAGCATTGCCAACGATTCCTTCGAGGATCTGTGCTCCCTTGAGGCAGGGAAAGCCGTGTGCTCCATGGAGTGTCCAGTCACTCCCCCAGGGCTTAAGGCTTAATGTCCTACTTCTTCCAAAGGTACTTGCCTTTTGAAAGTGAGTGCTTACCCTTATCCATGAATCCTCTGGGCATCAGTGTATACACCACAGCTGTGGAATCCTGGGCGAATTTCCCAGTGTACCTCCTGAACTGAGAATTCCTGGGAATTAGGGGTGGGGAATGGGGATGGAGTTATTCTGTCAGTCTCTGGACTTTATGGGTTAAGAACAATTGTGTTAAAGTCTTGAGCATGGTTTTCAAAGCAAGGAAGAAGAGGGCAGGCTGAGAAGTTGCTGTCCTTCTGAGGTTGACTCACCCCCTCTCATTCCAAGGTTGGTGGAGAGCAACCAGGCACAGGAACAGCGCATGAGACTTGGAGTTGGTACAGAGATGGGTCCCAGAACCAGCCCGCTGCTGACTAGCCTAACTAGTCCTGTGGTCTTGGGATAATCATTTATCAGAGTTCTAGGATCCTGACCAGTGAAATCAAACCAGTTGGTCTGTGCGGAGGTCCCCTCTGACCCCCTATCCCATGGTTCCCACTGGCCGCTGCCCTTGTCATCCTGCCCCATGCCCTGGGTGAATCATTTTGGGGCTAGAGTCCAGCCTGGGACAAGCTGTCCTGGTGGGATTAGCCTTGACTTTAGGAGCTTGGCCAGGAAGCCAAAGAACCTTCTGAGAACGGCTGCTTGCCGGGGCGCCTTGAGGAGGGTGTCCACCGAATGGCGAGGGAGAGGGCCTTAGGGTCCCCGGGGGGAAGTGGGCACTTCCCTCCTAAGTTCCTTTCCAGTATCAGCATCTGTAAACCATCTGAAGTCTCATTTGTGAAGCGAAGGAACAAGGGGCCTTGAGTGGCGAATATTTACTCCGTAAAATAAGGTTGAGAAAAAATGTGATGCCAGAGGGGCCGCTGCCATCTGCTCAGTCCAGGAGCGTGCAGGGACGCAGAAGGGTCAGCCTGCCGTCCCGGCCACGTGAACGTGAACTCCGAAGTGCTCTCTGCTGTACCTGAGGCACCGCCGGTGAGACACCCAAGTGTCTGGGCAGAGGAAAGCCTAGTGAAAGACAGGGGACTCCCTGGGCACCCTGACCAGTATTCTTGGCTCCCGGGGGCAGACGTGTCTGGAGGT
>NW_011494716.1:1605370-1610733 GCF_000754665.1 Bison bison bison | reverse complement strand
GGAGGTAGAAGTGGAAAGGAATTGTGCCCCCGGGGACTTTTTTTTTTTTTTTTACCACATGTGCATTCTGGGGTATGAGTAATGGTATATCTTACCTGTGATGATCTCTTTTCTCCTGAGGTCCAGTCCCAACCTCAGGACAGATTGTCTGACACTTGGGGGTGGCCCGGAGCAGAGCTTCTCACGTGCAGGTGTTCGTTAGAATCACCTTGTGAAACACCCGGATTCACACTGACCCAACCCTGGACACAGGGCATCTTTGTCAGGAAAGCCCTGCAGGGCTTGGGTACCACTTGCCACAGGCAAGAGATCTCGGGTGTTGTTTCTTGGTGAGAATGCTAGCCCATCCCTGGATGGCCTGTCAAGCCCACGCTGGACTTTCCTGTGTCTGCTTCCTCCTTTCCAGAGAAGTGAATAATCAGTTAATAATCCTTGCTTTCCCTGCTTCAGAGGACCACTGGGGGGTGAAGAAGAACACAGAGCTATTTGAGGGGAAGCCTGAAATTCAGCGTGACGGTCAGATGGCCTCTAGCTCCCTGCTGGGCTCATGTTGATCAGCAAAGTGAAAAGATGCTGTTGGGGAGGCTTCTTGGGCTGTTAGAGGAAATGAGCAAGAGGAGGAATTCTCAGGAAAAAGGCAGCGGAGGCAGAATAGTGGTTGTCACACCCTCCTTAGGCAGTAGGGCAGACAGACCCAAGGAGAGCTGGCTGGGCAGGAAGTACCAAGGGGGTGGCTGAACCCTAGCTCCTTCATCTCCCCTCACCCCCTAGACCCTTCCATGGAACCCTAGCACCCCATGGGACATGGTCTGTGGGATCAGAAAGAACTCTAGACTGAGGGCCATGACCTTGGGCTCTGTCCCAACCCTACCCCTCACCTTGAGCAAGTCTCTAAACCTCCCCAGCCAGAGCTTCCTCCTCTGTAATGGACTCACCAAGGCCCCGGGCAATTCCACAGTAATCTGAGTCCCTGTGAAAGCATTTGGGAACAGTTAGGAGCTGGAAAAAAAATCTGGTGTTTGGCAGTGGAGAGAGGAACTGAGCCTGGGGCCCCCACTGAGGCTATGGGCAGGGGAGCAGCTGAGCAGCTGACTCCTGCAGAGAAAGGCTGATGACAAAGAGGGTGTCAGGAGAGAAAACGGAGCCAGTTTATGCTGTGCCCTGCCCCGGGGCACCTGTCGGGCTCAGGGGCCTTCCTTGATCTCCAGGGTTGAGCCAGGGGCTTGCTATTTGCATACGCTGACGTTAGCACCCAGGCTTGCCTGGGGCCTGGGTGGCTACCTTGGCAGCAGCACATACAGTGTGGTACTGCATGTTCTGGGAGAGCCTGAGACCCATCTTACCAGGCTCTCAACCTGGCCACGGTGTCCTGGGTCCTCTGCGCCCTCCACCCCTCCTCCGGGGCCACTGGGGGGCTTCCACAAGAATTTGAGGAAGTCAGGGTGGGTGGTTTGATGTCACAGAATTGAACTAAGTTTAACCAGAGGCTCTTTAAGCCTCTGAGCTGCTTCCAGGAGGAGAGATTGGACCCAATGGCACAGCTGCTTCCTGGGCTTTGAGCTCTAGAGACCCAATGGCACAGCTTGTTTCATTGAGAGACTTTCTCTCAGAGAAGTTATTTTTAGCCTGGGAAGGAAGATCATGGGGATGAAGTCATCACCCTCGCTCTTTGTCACTGGAAGGGCAGGCGAAGCTTGGCCCTAAGTCATAAAAACCAGGGAAGAGTATGGATGTAAATAAGTAAACACACATGCACACACCTGAGTTCCTGTCTAGGGCCCAGGTGTGGAAATACACAGCAGTGCAAAGGTCACGTGTATCCCGAGAGTCTGGGCTCCTTATCTCCCTTCAGATGACGCAGCCCTCCCACCTCCACGGGGCCAGAGGATGTTCTGAGAATAGCAGAAATGCTGCAGGTAGTCAGACCCAGAGTCCCTTCAGCCTGGTATCATCACCACCATCAACACTATCACATCACCATCACTATCACTGTCACCATTACTTTGGCCACTTGATGAGAAGAGCAGACTCAATGGAAAAGACCCTGATGCTGGGAAAGACTGAGGGCAGGAGGAGAAGGGGATGACAGAGGATGAGATGGATGGATGCCATCACCGACTCGATGGACATGAATTTGAGCAAACTCAGGGAGACAGTGAAGGACAGGGAAGCCTGGCATGCTGCAGTCCATGGGGTCACAAAGAGTCAGGCACGACTTAGCAACTGAATGACAACAGTCACCATTATCATCCTCAGTACCACCACCATCATGACCATCCCCATCACCATTATCATCATCACCACCAGCATCACCATTACTAGCAACATCGCCATCATCACCATCTTCATTATCATCACCACCAGCATCAACAGCATTAACAGCAGAGGGTGACAGGGCCTGTTGAAAGAGGCTGGACTCCCCAGAGGAGAAGCCCTGATCACTGCTATTCCAAGGTCATTTGCTAAGCCCTGGTGACCCATCTAATTTGGAAGCCTCCAGTGGGCACATGAGTGGAGAGAGGCCAGGAGCAGAAGCCTTGGGGTCAGGGTTATTTGGCTGGGTAGCATTTCCCTTCTGCAGAGGATCTTTCCAACCCAGGGATCAAACTCAGGTCTCCCACATTGCAGGCAGATTCTTTACCAGCTGAGCCACAAGGGAAGCCCAAGAATACTGGAGTGGGTAGCCTATCCATTCTCCAGCCAATCTTCCCGACCCAGGAATTGAACCAGCGTCTCCTGCATTGCAGGCAGATTCTTTACCAACTGAGTTATGAGGGAAGCCCCTGAGTAGAATCACCCCCGCTAATTTTTTGGAGGGGGTTACAGTCCTGATGCTGGGGCTACACCCTGGACTAATTAATTCAATGAGAACCTTCAAGGAGGGGGAGAGGAGTGGGATCAAGAACCAGGTGTTTCCACATACAGACAGTGGCGAGAACCACGGGTTTAGAGGCAGTTTTATAGGCTCAGGTTGACTAGTAATCCTGAGTCAGTGGTTCTGGGCTGGGGCCTGAGAGTTGGCATCTCTACTGATTCTCCCACCTGCTGATGCTGCAGGTGCCTGGACCACAGGCTGAGGAGTGTTGGGAGGGGTGCGGGGTGGGGTAGGGGGCGGGGGAGAACCCCCCGCTGCAGGATCAGAGAATCTCCTTTGCAGTTCCGAAGTTAAATGGCCTCAGCCGGTTGCTAGCTGTGTGATGTTGGGGGCAAGACATTCAGTGCCTCTGATTCCAGTCCTCTCATCTGTAAAATAGGGGTGAGTAAGACTTGTTTCACAGAAGCAAGCAAATAAAGTAAGATCAAGTTCATGTTTTATACATCCAGTGCTCAAGCACTGCCTGGCACCCTGAATAATTGTCCAAATGTATCTCATATGATATCTATATATCTATCTTGCTGCTCAAAGGCCTGTCTATCTCTTGATGCTAAGTCGCTTCAGTCGTGTCCGACTCTCTGCAATCCCATAGACGGCAGCCCACCAGGCTCCCCCATCCCTGGGATTCTCCAGGCAAGAACACTGGAGTGGGTTGCCATTTCCTTCTCCAATGCATGAAAGTGAAAAGTGAGAGTGAAGTCACTCAGTCGTGTCAGACCCTTTGTGACCCCATGGACTGAAGCCCACCAGGCTCCTCTGTCCTCTGTCCTCTGGGATCCTCCAGGCAAGAGTATTGGAATGGGTTGCCATTGCCTTCTTCATGTCAATCTCTTGGGTTAAACCAAATTCCTGCCATAGATTTTTATTTCCCCAGAGGTTGGGGGCAGGGCAGATAGAGATTCAGGCAGAAGAATGAGGACTTACAGGTATTCAGGTGGTAATCAAAGAAAATTTTAATGCGTTAGCTCCCCAACTAAGGGACCAGGAATTCTGAATGTACCCAAATCTCCCCATGGACCTCTTCACAGCACTTTGTGGGGTTGGGGGTGGGGGGTGGGTCAGGCAGGTTCTCAGCCTACAATCCAGGAGCCAGAGCGGGTGCATCCAGGGAGGGCAGAGGTACCAGTCAGAAGGGACTCCCATGTGCTCCCTTCAACATAGCATGGCATGGAAGGCCTGGACAAGGAGTGGGCAGTTCTAGGTTCCACTTGCCCACTAGCCACCTGGTGTTTTGGGCAAATCAAACACTCTCTCTAGACCTTCAGCTCTGAAATCTGGTTGATAGTAATAACGGAGGTGAAAGGGGTCACAAACGTGAGTGGAGGGAGTATTACATCAACATATGGGCTCCTTTATAATGAAAGGCACCCAAACTTCCCATCCTTCTGAATTTGATAGCAGACTGTGTCTGTGGGGATTAATGAGAAACTATTTGTGCCTGGCCCTTAAGAGGCTTCCCCAACTTTCAGGGAACAAGGGGGTGGGTACTCCCAAGAAGTGGCTTTTCTTTGTGGGAGGCAGAGCCGAGCTGGCACTGAGGCAGGATGCTCCTTCCTCAGAAAGAGTCCTGTGAAACAAGGGAGACCCAGGAGCATCTCAGCGACCCTGAGGCAGGGCCCCCACTTTGCCCTCATCCCCATGTGCCTGCAATGTCCGGCTCTGCAGGGCTCCTCCTTAAACACGTCCCCACCTGGGTGGGAGGGCTCGGAAGTACTAGACCCCACCCTCTGTTCTGACCCCACTGTCCAAATGCATCACACTCATCCCTTGACAGAGGCTCCTGGCACATTCTGGGACCCTACCTGCCCTCTGCTTTGCCCTCCCAGTGCCCCTGGCTCTCCCCTTAAAGCCCTCGGCCCTTAGAAGGGGATCCCCTCGGAAGGGGTTGGTGAAGGCCATCGAGAAGCCCAGGCCTGCCCCCATGGGTATCTCCTCCTGCCACACGTCCCCTCTAATCTAAGGTAGAGAGGCCAGAAGATGCTTGCCCTTAAGAGGACAGAGTTGGATGTGTGACTTAATAAGGTTGGGAGCCATAAGTAATCCCCCGAGTGCTGTGCCCCGTAACCCAAGAGGACCTGGCCCGCAGGCACCTGTTTTCACTCCTTTGCCGATAGCAGTATAAAAAGCACGCTGCTTAATGACTCTAGGAACTGACCAGGGGTGGCAGTTCCCATCGGCCCTGTCTTGGAAAGATCTGCCGGGCGAGCCAGGCTGCACGTGCCCGCCCGCACGGTTGAGGAAGGACTGGAAGGGCGGCGCCCAGCTTCCATCCCCCCGGGATGCCGAGGCGGGGCTGGGGCGGGTCAGCTGGTCGCTCAGAGCCCAGGCTCGGGTCAGGAAGGGGCACGCCCGCTCTGCCGGCCACTCGGGGCGGTTCCGAAGACGAGGGAGGGAGGAGCCCCACCGTCCCCGCAGGTCCGCACCGCTCTGCCTCTGGGAGACAGGCTGAGTGTTTAGAGTTGTGAGAAGCAAAGCGCGTGCCAACCCC
>NW_011494716.1:1604803-1605270 GCF_000754665.1 Bison bison bison | reverse complement strand
TTACCCCTCGTGTTCTGATCATCTAGAACTGCAAGTTTCCGCTTCGGGTGGCACGGAAGATGTTGGCAATTTGTTGGAGAATCATTTCTCTGCCGGAGACGCAAGTCTAGAGGAGAAAGAAAGGGCGCTTCGGGCAGAGGCCGCCCCTGGAGAGACGCGCCCGCTCCTTCACCCCCCAGAAGGCGGGGAGGATGGGATCTCGGAGAAGACAGCGGCCGACGGCCTGAGCTCTGATCCCGATCCCGATCCCGAAGCCAGCCTCTCCAACGCCTCGGCCTCCGAGTCTGCTGCCCCCGGGGAACCTGCGGGGCCCGGGGCGGAAGATGCGGGCCCGCCGGGAGCAGCGAGCGCCCTTCCCCCAGGAAGGGAGGGGGAGCCCGGGGAGGAGGAAGGGGCGCGGGAGCTCAGCTCCGGAGAGGGCCCAGGACAGGAGGCGGAGGGACCGGCTGGGAGCGGGGAGGGCCCCC
>NW_011494716.1:1602167-1604703 GCF_000754665.1 Bison bison bison | reverse complement strand
GGAGCGGCGAGGTCCCCGAGGAAGCTGCGGAGGCGCTAGGGGAAGCAGCGGCGGGGTCCCCAGAGCCTGAGAACTCAGAGGACTCTCCCAGCCAGGAGGTCGAGACAGGAGGGGAGGGCAGCCCAGGGCCCGGTCTGGAGCCAGAAGTGACTGATGGAGCCGCGGATGTGGACGCAGAAGCCGCGCAGAGGACGGAGGACCAGGCGGAACCCAGCTCCATCTCGGCCGCGGCCGCGGAAGACGCTGCCGCTCGCGAAGAGGAGGGGGGCTCCCGGGAGCACCCGAACGAGGCCTCCTCTGAAGAAGAGGGGGGTGAAGAATCCGAAGAGGAGAGTGGCGACGAAGAGGACAGCGGCGACGGGGCTAGTTCGGAAGAAGCCGGGGGCGCCTCGGAGGAGGAGGAAGCCGAGAAAGAAGCTGGGGAAGGAGCCCACGCGGCAGCGGGAAGCGCGAGCCCCGGGGAGGAGGGGTTCCCGGAGGAATCGCCCGAGGGTGCCGACGCGCAGGAGCCCAAGGAGGAGGGGCCACAGGGTAGGGGGGCGTCCCGAGGCTGCCCACCTCCCCCCGCCCGGCACCTCGACGGTGGGGGCTGCTTCGGGCATTTTGGCGGCTGCAGTCCTCCCGGAGGTTTTGTATGTAGAGGCAGACAGGGACCCGCAGGGCGGGCGGGAGAGCCTCTAGCCAACCGCGGGGGTCGTGGGGCATAGGCCCCATGGGGGTTCCCGGCCCTCTGGGTGCCTCCAGGCTGTTCCTTAATCACTTATCCCCACTTCAGAGAGATCCACTGAGAGCCTGCACCTTGGAGGGCCCAGAGGAACCTGGTTACATCTGAGTTAGGCCATCAGAAACTTATCCGTTAGAGTCCCTCCTTTAACACAGACCAGTGCTTAAACCCCAAGGACAAGGGACACAGGGGCAGGATTTGAGGCCGAAGGCAGGCTGGTGAGTGTGAGGGGCATTGGGGGACCACGTTGGTCGGCTAGCTCCTGGGACCTCCACTTGAAGACTAGGTCATGTCAGGATCCTTAAACACTGGGCTGGCTGAGACACTAACGTCCAGCAGATGTCTGTCCGGCAGATGTCTGTCCTGCAGATGAGTGGCTGCAGCAGCCACTCTCCAGGCTAGGGGACAGGGTGAGGGGATGGAAGTGGGCAGGACCTAAGCTATTGGGCAGCATTAGAGGCGTGTCCAGCACTGGCCTCATCCACTGAGTACGCTGACCTGGACCCGGAATTGGCTTAGGTAGGATGGAGGCACTGGAGTCAGTCTTCAGTTTCCAATGCAGGTTTCCTTGCAAGAACTTCATTTCCACACTGGTAGGGTATTTGCAATGGGGACCCTTCCCCTTAGCTCCCAGATCTGGGTCTGATGGCAGAAAGGATCACCCTGTCAAGACACATTGATTATTCTCTGCTCCCATCCCTCCTGGAACTGGTCTCCCCTTGTTCCCACAGGCCAGGTCCATCCTCCGTCCATCACCTAAAATTCTTTGTGCAATTAGCCCAGGATTAAAAAAAAAATGGCTGTGATGTTAAGAGGCCTGGGAATGTGAGCACCCCTCCCTGGGAGCCTCAGGTGGTCACGGGCACCTCTGGCTGGGTCAGAAGCAACAGTGTACCCCCACTCCCTCCCCCCTCTCCCTACTCCCCCTCCGCTCCCCAAGACTGCCTGTAGCGGCTCTTCCTGATGAAATGCTCACTTGACCAAGCCAGTGGTCCACCTAGAAACTGAAAGGCAGTCTCCTATAAACTACTCCTTCTCCTGTCCTGGATCTCAGCTCACAGGCACCCCTCAGGAAATTTTCCAACTTTCCCTAAGATGTCATAGGCACACATCTTAGGCCCTCCCAGCTTTCGGACTCTTTCCTCCCAAAGCCACATCGATGCCTGTAATTGTATTGCTTTTCAGGTTACTTCTCCCCCTCTCCCTGCAGACTGTGGAAAACTCCACGTGGGCAGAGCTGGGTCGGTTTGGGGCACCACAGCATTCACAGTGCAATGCTGCATGCTTGGCGCGTGTATAGTAGGTGCTCAGTCATCATTTGCTGAACACCTAGAATGGATCGTGGAGCTTCACAGATGTTGAGTTTGGATTTTCAAAGTCCCTCCTAGAGACAGAACTCCGTGCAGTTGAACCTGGACCGGCTCCAGTCAGCACTTGCTTGCGATCCTGCCCCGCTCTGCCCACTCCCCAGCTTGCCTGACTGGAGGGACCCCAGAGCCAATGGCTCCTCGCTCTACCCTAACCCCCGATTTCTGCGTCTTTCCCCAGAAGAGGCGGAGGATGTGAGTGAGGAAGCCCCGCTGAGGGATCGCTCCCACATCGAGAAAACTCTGATGCTGAATGAGGACAAGCCAGCTGATGACTTCTCTGGTAACCAGAGGCAGGAGCTGGGTGGGGCCGGGTGGGGCTGGGAGAACCCCAGGACCAGTGGCCAGGCAGAGCCTCTGAGTCTGTAGCTGATGCTGGCAGACACGCCAGGGGAGGAGGAGAGCCCTGGAGTTGAAGGGAGAGGAGCGCTTTCTCTTCATGGAG
>NW_011494716.1:1589021-1602067 GCF_000754665.1 Bison bison bison | reverse complement strand
TCTTCATGGAGGAGCCTTTGTGAGCTGGAGGGCTCTGGGTTGGCGGGGAGGAGGAAAGGCAATCCGAACAGAGGGGCTGATTGGGGAAGTACATGGCAGAGCTGCGACCTGGGGACTGTTGTTGTTCAATTGCTCAGTCATGTCCCACTCTTGGGGACCCCATGGACTGCAGCATGCCAGGGTCCCCTGTCCCTCACTGACTTCTGGAGTTTGCTCAAGCTCGTGTTGATTGAGTCGGCGATGCCATCCAACCATCTCACCCTCTGTCACCCTCTTCTCCTCCTGCCCTCACTCTTTCCCAGCATCAGGGTCATTTTGACAGTGCCAGCATCCAAGTCGTGGCCGGGGGAAGGTTGTTCATCACACTGGCTTCAATTTTTACAGTTTATAAAGCCCTTTCGTGTTTGGTATTTCATTTCACCCTCATAATAACCCAAGGCTGTCGGCAGGGCTTTCTGTCTCCTAATCGATGAGCCAGTGAGAGCTCAGGGTGAGGCTGGGGTCTGCTCTGGCAACAGCAGGAGATGGGCCACTGACCGGCAGCTGGAGAGCCTGACCCTCGCGCTCCGAGTTTGTCCCTCTCTGCACTTCACCCCGGGAGCCGCTTCTCCCTGGAGCCACATTCTTCCCAAGAAGACACTTGGGATGTTTGAATCCTCCCAGGGGCACCAGGGATGCAGTGGAGGGTGCAGGGCTGGGGTGGCCATGCCTGCTTGCCTCTGATCCTAAGGCAGGTAGCGGTAGGGGGCAGAGAGAAGGAGCTGGAGTTTCCAGCACCTCGAGGTAGCTGCAGGCCGAGGTGGTGCTGTGAACTGTTGAGGGGAAGGACCAGAGGGCTAAGTTAAAAAACAAAAATGCTGTGGTGACTTTCAGGGGTGTGTGTAGGGGGAATGCCTTCTAGACAGTGCCACAGCAGCTAAGCCCCTGCCTGACCCTTAACCCTTCACCCTTCTCTGCCCCCAGTGGTGCTGCAGCGGCTTCGAAAGATCTACCACTCGTCCATCAAGCCCCTGGAGCAGTCTTACAAATACAACGAGCTTCGGCAGCACGAGATCACAGGTACCGGCCACATCTCTCCCCTGAGCCCTCGAGGTGGGGAGGGGCGGAGACCTCAGTGACCAGGGCCAGCCTTTCGCTGCAGGTGTGCCCCTTGATCTACACAGGGATTTACGTTTCCTCTGTGAGATCCATGAGTGCAGTTTGGGTTTCCAAAAGATGCCAACTTCCCTGACTGCTGTGCTCCAGCCCCCACGGGGCTCTTCATTCACTTACGGATCGCGTCTTCTGTCTCCTGTCCACTTCCCATGGGTTTGGATTCTTTTAAAAATTGATTTTCAAAATAATTTTTTAAAAATAAGATAAACTGGCAACCAAAAAAATTTCTGTGCAAAATAGTATAAGTTGAAAAAAAAAAAAATCCCTGTCTTGATTTCCAGGCTCTCTGACTCCACCCTCAGAGACGCACGTGGCTAAGGTTTCTCATCAGGGCTTCCAGACAGCACTCTGCTTCCATGCTCAAGGGTGTCCTCCCTTTGTTTGACAAAGATGGGATCACAGCACACAATTGCTCTTTCTGGTCTTTGTGAATCCACCACCTTAGATAGCGTACCCTGTTGATGAACCACTGGGCGTTTGCCTCGTTCCCTTTTTAGTGTTACAGACACTACTATAGTTGTTCCATATTTCACACAAGTTCATTTGTAGGATATGTTTTTTTTAAAAAATGCTGGAATTCAGCATTTTGATAGTTGTCGCCCAGTTGCCTTAGGTTGTCCTCTGTGTACCACAGCAACAGGATAGAGTTCTTGTTGCCTCACAGCAAGGCCATTTTAAAGTGTGGCTTGTCTTGGAAACCTGTTGACAATGACACCTAATTGCTATTATTGTTCTAGTTGTTGTTTTTAAAGGGGCAGCAGAAAAATTCCTCCTTCACCTTTGGTCACCTTTCTTTTTTAAAAATTTAATTTAAAATGTTTTATTGGAATATAGTTGCTTTACAATGGTGTGTTAGTTTCTATTGTACGGCAAAGTGAATCAGCTATATGTATACATAGATTGCCTCTTTTTTGGATTGCTTTCCCATTTAGGTCACCACAGAGCACTGAGTAGAGGTCTCTATACTATGCAGTAGGTTCTCATTAGTTATCTGTTTTAAAATAGTTCACAGGCTTCCCAGGTGGCACAGTGGTAAAGAATCCACCTGCCTATGTAGGGGATGCAGGAGACATGGGTTTGATTCCTGGGTCAGAAAGATTCCCTGGAGGAGAAAATGGTAGCCCATTCCAGTATTCTTGCCTGGAGAATCCCATGGACAGAGGAGCCTGGTGGGCTAGTCCATGGGGTCACAGAGTTGGACAGGACTGAGGAACTGTGCACACATGCACACACGCGCACTTCAACAGTGTATATGCCAATCTCAGTCTCCCAATACGACCCAGCCTGAGGCGGGAATCTAATTTGCTTTCGAACGGGGAGTGAAATTGCACGTCCCTTCCTGTGTTAGTTGGCTGTTTCTGCATGTCTCCTGTGTTGTTCTGATGGCTGTGCAGGGAAGGGGTATTGTAGGGCCTCCCTCATTCCTGCTTTACAGAAGGCGGACCAGAGGCTCAGAGAGATGCTGGGCTGCCCAGGCCACATGGCTGGAATTAGGAGCGGTAGCTTCTTGTCTCCTCCTTGTTTCACCATTCCCTTGCAGGCTTCTCAGAATGTGCACGCCAGGCAGGTGGCCCGTGGGCATGGCATTCAGCAGAGAGGGCGTCCCCGGGGCCTGATCTCTCTGTCCAGGCACCCCTCCTCTCCTCTCTCCTCTTGCCAGTGTCTGGGCTCCTCCGAGCCCAGGGTCATCCTCCTGTGACCTCCCTCCTGGGTGCCACACCTGTAGCCTCCTGCGTGTGCCAGTGCCGCCCCCTGCTGCAGGGAGCGGAAACAGCAGCTGGGAAAACTGGAAAGGTGGTCTCGCAGGGGAGCTGGAAGGCCAGGTTACCCTTAGTGGGGCCTGGTCCAGGGAAAAAGAGGCTCCTTGTAGGATTTCTGTGGCTGTGACTGGGGATTCCTGCCACCCCACCCCCCACCCTCCTGTTCCTTCCTGCTCCCCAGCCAGGGGTTGTTCAGTCATTAAATCATGTCTGACTCTTTTTGACTCCATGGACTGCTGCACGCCAGGCTTCCTTGTCCTTCACCATCTCCCAGAGTTTGCTCAAACTCATGTCTATTGAGTTGGTGATGCCACCCAACCATCTTATCCTCAGTTGTCCCCTTCTCCTCCTGCCTTCAATCTTTCCCAGCATCAGGGTCTTTTCCAATGAGTCGGCTCTTTGCCTCAGGTGGCCAGAGTACTGGAGGGACCTTCAGCTTCAACATCAGTTCTTCCAGTGAATATTCATCATTGATTTCCTTTAGGATTGACTGGTTTGATCTCACAACGAACTTTGGGAAATTCTTAAAGAGATGGGAATCCCAGACGTGGTCTCACACACGCATTCAAATATCGGAAAGGATGCATAGCCTAAGCAGCTTGAGGACATGGAGGGGAGACTTTTCTCTGTATACCTTTTTATACTTCTGATTTTTGAATCAATAAATGAAATCAATTAAAAATTTTAAAAATAACTGAAAGAGAAAAAAGGAAAAAAAAAAAAACAACCCACCACAGTGCCTCCTTTGTTGAGGCCTTGCCTGCCAGGCTCAGCAGGGCTAAGATGTCTGGACAACTTTAGGTACTAAGCTGTGCAGGGCTGGGGACTTCCCTGGTGGTCCAGTGGTTAAGACTCCATGATTCCAATGCAGCAGGTGTGGGTTTGAGCCCTGATCTGGAAACTAAGATCCCACATACCTTGCTGCAGGGACAAAAAAAAAAAAAAGCTGTGCATGGCCGACCCTATGTGCCCTAAGGGCTGGAAGTCTGCAACAGGAGATTGTGAATCTCCCACACGGAAAGCCTCTCACTGTCCCCTCCCCATCCCTGGGTTTTGAAAGCACTGGAAAATTCTGTGTTTTCTTCTCAGGGACCTGCACTGAAGAGGCCCAGGCAGGGTGTTCTTCCCAACATGAGACAAGAACCCGAGAATTGCCGAGTCAGTGCTTGGTGGACACTGGCAAACGTGTCTTGGACTTTGGAGGCTGACATTTGAGACTGGCCCTGTGGGCCAGCTTAGGCTGAGCCTGAGGAGGGGTGTTGGGAGGTGCAGCTAAGCAGAGGGAGGCAGGGGGCCGGCAGTGCCTGGTCCAGACCATCCCAGAGTGTATAAACCTCTTCCATGACTGTTTTTCTGTAACCAATCCAGGTAGCAGCATTTTAGCCTCTCCTCGGTGGCGGCTCTCTCCTGCCCCTCTTATGAATGGTGTGCTCCCAGATCTGAGCCTGGAGGTCTCCCCCAGTGTGAGCTCTGGGTCACTGTTTGTTGACCTCAGTGGATCCCTCCCTCTCGGGGGCTGGTGTGCTGTGGGTCTGTGCATGGTCCAAATGCTGATGTGCCACAGTCCAAATGCTGTCTCCTCGTGGGCGCTAACTGGGTCATCACACTAACACAGAACAAGGCGTGCTCCAGACCATACCATGCTCTGAGGTCCAGGGTAGAAACCCACAGCTCCTGATCAACTGTCTGGGGCACAACGTGAAGAACCCTGTCCCTCCACAGTGAGGAGCTTTGAGTTCATGTCCATGTCTTGTCCCTGCTGCCCACAGATGGGGAGATCACGTCCAAGCCAATGGTCTTGTTCCTGGGACCATGGAGCGTTGGCAAATCCACCATGATCAACTACCTCCTTGGCTTGGAAAACACTCGCTACCAGCTCTACACAGGTAACAGCATGACTTTCTTGTGTGCCTGTTGGTGTTTCAATGTCACATGTAAAAAGCATTGTGAAAAAAATGAAACATTTAGGGGCTGTAGTGTATGGCACAAAGTGCCAGGAAAGAGATCCTGTACCCACCAAACTTAAGCTGTAATGCCATGGGGAAAAACTTGGAGATAATGAGGTATCTATGATTCAATATACAAAGATTTAAAGGGGTTACATTTGTTTAAAAAAAATATATATATATATATGTAAAATCAGAAGTAAGTTAAAAGGGTATTTGACTACACAGGAAATTTTATTTTTTTTTAAATTATGGTATAGCATTAATATAGGGTTTCCCTGGTGGCTCAGTGGTAAAGAATCTGCCTGCCAATGCAGGAGATTCAGGTTCAATCCCTGGTCCAGAAAAAGCCTTTGGAGAAGGAAACGGCAAGCCACTCCAGTTTTCTTGCCTGGAGAACCCCATGGACAGAGGATCGTGGTCAGCTACAGTCCATGGGGTTGCAGAGTTGGACATGACTTAGTGACTGAACAGCAACAAATGTATGGCGTAAGTGAAAGTGAAACTCAGTTGTATCTGACTCTTTGTGACGCCATGGACTAAACAGTCCATGGAATTCTCCAGGCCAGAATAATGCAGTGGGCAGCCCCTCCCTTCTCCAGGGGATCTTCCCAACCCGGAAATTGAACCCAGGTCTCCCGCATTGCAGGCAAATTCTTTACCAGCTGAGCCACAGGGAAGCCCAAGAATACTGGAGTGGGTAGCCTATTCCCTCTCCAGCAGATCTTCCCAACCCAGGAATTGAACCGGGGTCTCCTGCATTGCAGGCAGATTCTTTACCAACTGAGCTATCAGAGAAGCCCAGTGTATGGCACAGGAAGTATAGAAAACAACACTAGTAACTTTGGATGGTGACAGATGGTAACTGGACTTACTGTAGAGATCATTTCTTAATGTACGAAAATATTGAATCACACTGTTGTATACCTGAATCTACATGATGTTGTAAATCATTTATACTTCAATTTAAAAATTAGAATCTGACAGATTAAAAAAGAAAATGAAAATATTCATATACATCTTCAATATAGTAATAAAAATTATGTGCAGGAAACCAGCAGTTATACCCATGTTCACAGCAGCATTATTTGCTACGGCTGAGAGGTAGAAACAACCCAAATGTCCATCAATTGATGATGGATAAAAGACATGTGTTCATTTCATCTGTACAAGGGAGTATTATTCAGCCTTGAAAAGGAATTAATTTCTGATACATGCCACAACATGGCTGAATCTTGAAGACATTATGCTAAGTGAAATAAGCTAGACATAAAATGACAAATATCATATGATTTCACTTATATGAGGTCCCTAGAGTCATCAAATTCATAGAGACAGAAAGTGCAGGAGAGGGAATTCCCTGGTGGTCAAGTGGTTAGGACTCAGCACTTTTCCTGCTGGGGAACTAAGATCCTGAAAGCCAGGTGCCATGGCCAAAAAGTAAAAATAAATAAACACTAACTTCCATTCCTCCACTCTCCACTCCCAGTAATCTCTCCTGTGCCTCCTTTTGTATTGCTGTGATGTGACATGACTGTGTTCTTTCTAACCCGTGTGTGCAGGTGCCGAGCCCACCACCTCAGAGTTCACGGTCCTCATGCACGGGCCCAAGCTGAAGACCATCGAGGGTATTGTCATGGCTGCTGACAGCGCCCGGTCCTTCTCGCCCCTCGAGAAGTTTGGCCAGAATTTCCTGGAGAAGCTGATCGGCATTGAGGTTCCCCACAAACTTCTGGAGCGGGTCACATTTGTGGATACACCAGGCATCATTGAGAACCGCAAGCAGCAAGAAAGAGGTAATTCAACACTCATTTCTGAACAGCATGAACACTGTCTTAGGAAACTGTTTAAGGCAGAGGAGGAGACCAGCATTGTCCAAGACTTTGGGATGCATTCTTTGCTTCCAGCCCTTTCTTTGTCATCACTGTGGTGCCTCCTAGGTGTGAGTACCTCATCCTTTTACTTCCCTGAGGAATGGTCTGGTTTGGAGGCCGTCAGCATCTTCCCAGGGGGAGGGCTGGCCTTCTTGCTAGGAGCTCCTTGAGGTCCCTGCTGTGTCTTTGGGATGCACAAGCTGTCCAGGTGATCAAGGGCCTGGACTGGTTGGATCCCCTGCACTTGACCTCTGGCTAACATGGGTCTGGGTTAAACTTGACCTTCAACTCGTCCTGGTCCCAATATCTGCTTTGCCAGACCTGCTTCAACACAATCCTGTCTTAGACTTTCCAAAGCCCTGCTTGCCTTCAGGTGGCAGGGGAGTGCCATTGAGTGTCACCATGACGCAGCACCATCTGCAGAGATGAGTCATAACGGGGCATTTGTCAGAATATATGAACAGATGGTGAATCTCAGTTTATGGTTATAACTCTCATTTTGTTATAACCAAATCCTGTTTTATAGCTAATAATAATATTATTGCTAATAATTACAGTAATAAACTAACCTTTATTGCACTCTTCTAACGCACTGGATAATTTCCATGTGTTATTGGTTGATCATTGTAGAAACATTTCAAGACAGGTATCCCTACTCTTCCCATTTTGGAAATAAAGGAATTAGGATGTATTGAGCACCTACCCTGTGACTGGATAGCAGTTTTAGTTCAGTGCTTTCCTGTGTTTCTAGCAACATCATGATCTTTATATCACTTTAGGTGGTATTGTTCTTCTTGTCATTTTTCAACGAAAATGGTAAGGCTTAGAAGCATATAATTTTCAGTTGGTCAGTGATGGAGCCCAAATTCTAGTCCGGGTCTCGATGGTAGGTCCACATTTATTTCCCCTAAGTGATGCACCCTCTTTTTTATTCCTTCTAATTCCCTGACTTATTTCCTTTAACATTTTTGCCACTGCCCCAGATCTTTTCAAGCAGTGGGAAAATCTCCATTTGGCAGAAATGTTTTGTTTTCCTGGAGCCTTGAATTCCACTGTGGATTAAAACAAGGATCAGGCCGTTTTCTTTTTTGGCCGTACCATGCAGCTTGCAGGATCTTAGTTCCCCAATCAGGGATTGAACCTGAGGCCTCAGCAGTGAAATTGTGGAGTCCTAACCACTGGACCACTAGGACATTTCCCCAGGCTATTCTTGACTGAGGGTTGACAAGGAGCAGGAGACGTATAATGAATTCTTTAAGTCTTCAGAAATCCAGAAAATCCCTGACGTTCTCAGTCCCTTCAAAGCCACAGAATGGTCTGGTTCCAGAAGGAGGGGCAGGGGGCCTGGGGGTGGATGAGGTCTTCCCAGCCTGACTTCTCGTACCCTCTCCCCAAGGCTACCCCTTCAACGATGTGTGCCAGTGGTTCATTGACAGAGCGGACCTCATCTTCGTCGTCTTCGACCCCACCAAGCTGGACGTGGGTCTGGAGCTGGAGATGCTCTTCCGCCAGTTGAAGGGGCGCGAGTCCCAGATAAGGATCATCCTGAACAAGGCCGACAACCTGGCCACGCAGATGCTCATGAGGGTCTATGGGGCCCTCTTCTGGAGCCTGGCCCCACTCATCAACGTCACAGAACCTCCGCGGGTGTACGTCAGCTCCTTCTGGCCCTACGACTACAAGCCCGACACCCACCGGGACCTGTTTCTCAGGGAAGAGATCTCCCTCCTGGAGGACCTGAACCAGGTGATCGAGAACAGGCTGGAGAACAAGATCGCCTTCATCCGCCAGCACGCCATCCGGGTCCGCATTCACGCCCTCCTGGTGGACCGCTACCTGCAGACGTACAAGGAGAAGATGACCTTCTTCAGTGATGGGGAGCTGGTCTTTAAGGACATCGTGGAAGACCCTGATAAATTCTACATCTTCAAGACCATCCTGGCCAAGACCAACGTCAGCAAGTTTGACCTTCCCCACCGCGAGGCCTACAAGGACTTCTTTGGGATCAACCCCATCTCCAGTTTCAAGCTCCTGTCCCAGCAGTGCTCCTACATGGGAGGCTGTTTTCTGGATAAGATCGAGCGGGCCATCACCCAGGAGCTCCCCAGCCTCCTGGGCAGCCTCGGGCTGGGGAAGAACCCAGGTGCTCTCAACTGTGACAAGACAGGGTGTGGCGAGACCCCAAAGAACCGTTATAAGAAACCCTAGGTGGCCGCGTTGCCATTCTCGGGCTCCCGTCGTTGTCGGTGAATGAGCTTGTGTCCTGACTGTCCGAGAAGTCCTGGTTTATTAACCCTTTGAGCCACACTGGCAGGAACCGTTGTGCATTGGAGACGGGAGTTAATTGAGGCCAGTGGTGGGGGAAGGGGTGGGTCGAGGGGGGGAGTGGAAACTGTGAATTAGGGCCTGCTTGTCTTGTTGCTTCAAGTAGGGGCCTGACTGAGACATGTCAGGCCATACCTGCTTTTCCTGGGTCCCCTCTCTGCAGTGGGGTGGAGGGGGGGCAGAGAGCAGCTAAACTCTAGTGTAAACTGAATTAATAAGCGTCACACAGGCTAAAAGCAGCTGAAGTTCCTTTTTCCCGGATCAGCTGAGAGGCTAGAGGAGACTTGAGTTCTGCAGGGCTGTCTGCTCCGTGCACGCGGCTGCCTTCCACACAGTCTTCTGTCTGTCCCCAGCCCTTGTCTGCCTCCTGAGCTTGGGTTGGCTTCACAGGAGACAATTGTCTGAATCAACCTGGGTGTTGAGCCTACCCCTGGGCCCTCTCCCTTGTTTCTGCAAGGGGTAGGGAACGGTTTGGGATACCAGGACGCTGAGCGAGAACAAGCGCTCCCCAGGCCAGTTCTCTGGCACCTTCTAAGCCAGCCGGAAGCTTGGTCCCTTTCTCGGCCCCAGGAGGAGGGTGACTATTCCATGTGTTCCGGTCATTTCCTTGTTGGAAGTGACTTCACTGAGAGTCCCGGCAGGGCTCAGAGGGTTAATTGGTTTGCAGTGTGTCTTTGTCTATTGCATGTCTTGGAAAACTCAGACCCCAAAGGCTTTGGGTTTCAGAGGGGACAGTGGAGAGCTTGCTCCTGCTGTTGCCACAGCTTCTCCGTGGAGACACTTGGCACAGGAGTTGTTCCTTCCTGGTTCTCATCACACAGCTTTTCCTTTCGCTTCTCCATTCCCTGATGCGACAACACTCGAATCTCGGCGTAATTCCTGGGGAGTCAGAAGCAGTACCAGCCACTCGGTGCCACTGGCAACCCAGGCCTGACTGTCAGTTTCCCACCTGAACTTGATGCTGATGCCCACCGAGCGCATAGCAGGGGCGCCTGGCCTTCCAGTACCAAAGAGTGTGAATGTGTGTGTGTTATGTTGTCCAAGAGAGATTAGGGAGATGACAGATGCCCGAGGGCACAGAGTGGGAGCGAGCGGTGAGAGTCCTGCCTGCCTGGCACGCCCCCTCAGAGGGCAGGAGCAGACGGAGGGACGGGGCATGGAGGGGACAAGCCTTTTGATGGAGGATGGGTGGGTGATGAGTCTAAGTCTAGGGGACCCGGCCTGGCTGCCCCTTCCCCCCCAACCCGGAGCCTCCTTCTGCCTGTCCTGGGAGTGAGCTGTCTTGGGGGACTTCTCCAAGAGGCCCCGCCAGCACCAGAGAGTCCCCCAGACCCAAGGGAAAGCCAAGACAAAGGCAGAGGGAGAAGTGGCCTGAGGGTCAGGCAGAGGAGGCAAACGGGTACACTGGTGGCCATGTTAGGCTCACACAGAGATCTGCAGTCTGGAATTCCTTGAGTTTCTTGGAATTATCAGCAGTCTGGCACATGCTGCCTCAGAGGCTGCTTCTTCTGGCTCCTTTGAAGGATCTAGAACCTCCCACAAGAAGACCAGAGGCCCCACCACCTCCAGGACATGTTTCTAAGGACAGAGTCAACCAGAGAAGACAAGTCTGCAGGGGCATCTGAGGAACCTGGTGACCAGCACCCGGGGAGCTGCTTCCTTCTCATTCAAAACCAGCCCTGGCCTCATCTCTCCATCCTTTACGCTTTCAAGGGGCTGCTCTCCCACCTTGCTCCTTAATGCTCCTTCGTCCCCTCAGCTACTTTGGGCATTTCTGTTTTCCCAGCACAGAAGGGGAAGAAAAAGTGCAGAACTGGGCATCGTCGTAGCTGCCGAGGTCAGCACTGCTTTGGGAGCAGCAGCAGGAATGAGATGAAGACATTCATATGGTATTTATATTTCTGGGGGTGCGTGTGACATCATCAGTGATCTTTCCCCCCTTTTCTCCATTCGGCTTCCTTTTCTTACTCTTTCTGTTCCTCTGTTCACCCTTTGACTTCCCTTCTGTCTAACTTCCCGCAGGCTTGTCTACCAGCCAGGGCTTTGAGCGCTATTTGGTGCCCTGCTCTGTGGAGGTGGATTTCAAGCAGAATTCTGACTCTTTGGGTGGGGGTGGGGGATCGTGGGGAACTGGGTGGGGAGTCAGGAATCCCCTAGGAGGAGTATCTGTGAACGTTTGTGCCTGAACAGTTGCTGTTTCTCTCCAAAGCAGAATCTTTCCAATGCTCTTTCTGTTCTGAGTTCATCAGGGAGAAACTCTCAATAAAGTTCCCATCTCTCTTTAACACCTCGTACTGTCTCGATGCCTCCAACCTGTGTAATCTCTCTCTTTTTAAAAATTTTTAAAGAATTTTGGCTGTACCCTGTGGCATGTGAGTTATTAGTTCCCTGATTAGGGATCGAATGCACACCCTCTGCATTGGAAGGCAAACTCTTAACCACTGGTCCATCCCCAGTGTAAACTCTTTCTTCCTTTTATCCAGTAGAAGGGATTCCCAGGTGGCCTAGTGGTAAAGAAGCTGCCTGCCAATGCAGGAGACATAAGGGAACTGGGCTGGATCTCAGGGTCAGGAAGATCCCTTGGAGAAGGGCACGGCAATCCACTCCAGTATTCTTGCCTGGAGAATCCCCATGGATGGAGGAGTCTGGTGGGCTACAGTCCATGGGGTTGCAGAGTGGGACACGACAGAAGCAACTTTGCAAGCATGCATGCACATATTGATTTTAAGGAAGACAAATCTTTTTTAAGAGCATTTTTTGGTTCATAGCAAAACTGAGAGGAAGGCAGAGGTTTCCCACATGCCCCCTCCCCACAAGGCTTGCCCATTATCTACGCCCCCCTCGACAGTACATTTGTTACAGCTGACCATCCCCATTGACACATCATAGTCACCCAGCTCTGAATCTGCTTAGGGGGCAAGCAAATGGGCACTGAAGTCCCTTTTATAAGGATTAGCCAGAGCAACTTCACGGTCACGTTTAGGAAAAAGTACTGAATAAATTTGGAGTAACCATGGAACTATACTGATATCCAAGGTGGAGCTAAGACCGTCTTTAAGTCTGCAGTCAGGATGATAGGGAAATCAGAAGGGTGAAATACAGAAAGCAAAATCAAGGATCATTCTAAACACAGCCTGATGACATGAGGGACACCGTGAATGAAGGGGGTGTCTACAGCTGTGTGTGTGCCTCCCCTGAATATTTGGGGGTTACAGGTAGCTGTATGTATAAGAGACACGCAAACACTTGTGTGTAGTCTATGTGTGGGTGTAGCGGCTCAGCAGATGCACATGTGGGTCTGGGGTGGTGAAGTAATTATATGAACAGTGTGAGGATTCAGATCACGGGAGCATGTGTGCAGGCAGATGTGTGTGGGGGGTGAACTGGGTGCCCAACCCAGGGTGGAGAACCAGGAAGATCTGGCCCAAGGAGGACATCGCAACTGTCTTCAAGCTTTACATGTGTATCCCAAAGTCTGAGCCTCGAGACAACATTTCAAGTGAACTTCTCTTTCCCTCTCTCTTTCTTTTTAAAGCCAATTCCTCTTTCTGTGACATAAGCTCAAGCTCTCCTAATCCAGAGAAACTTGAATTTTTCTTTAGAAGACCATAAAAGCAATAAAAAAGAGGCCTAAGAGAAACAGAAAAACGAGAGTAGAGCAATGCAGCAAAGGAGGATTGAACAGGTTCTGAAGGAATCCCTTGCGCCAACTTCTTATCTGAAGCATACAAAAATGACACACATAAATGAACATATTCTGTGTCTGCCTACACTGTGGAGACTTTCTCTGGTTTACCGTAATGTCAGTGGGGAAGAGAAGCAACTTCTAGAACACTTGTTGTGCCAGGAACCGGGCTATAGACCTACAGACATTACCACTCTTAAGGTTACCTTAAGATCATGCCTTAATTTTAACAGCTGTGTGCCATGCCACATTGAGTGCTTTATGTGCTTTATTTCTTTTCCTTTTTTCCCCTTTTCTTTTT
>NW_011494716.1:1567112-1588921 GCF_000754665.1 Bison bison bison | reverse complement strand
TTTTTTTTTGGGGGGGGGGTGCTGCATTGTGTGGCTTGAGGGATCTTGGTTCCCCAACCCAAGCCACAGCAGTAAAAGCACTGAGTCCTAAGCACTGGACCACCAGGGAAATCCCTGCTTCATTTCATGTAATCTTCAAAATAACCCCACAGGGAAGGAGCCATCCGGCACAGACAAGAGCACAGGTTCTGGTGTCAGCGCTTGGGATCCATCCTGGGCTCCACCACGTACTAACTGAGCACCTGGTGGCAAATGTCTTAACTTTGTGCTTCAGTTTCCTTACCCATAAAATGGAGATGTTAATAGTTCTTCTCTCATGGGGTTGTTGAGAGGATTAAATGACTTAATGTAACATGCTTGAAATAGTACAGAGCCCACAGAAAGTATTCAGTACATGTTATTACTATTATTAATCATACTTTACTGAGGAGGAGACTGATGGTCAGAGTGATTGGGATGATGGCATGTGTATTTGGGAGGGCTGGAATTCTTCTGAAGTCTGATTCACCCTACAGCTCATGCTAGGTTACTTGCCCAGGGGTCACATTTGGTGACATTGTTCTTTCTGATCCCTCTCCCTCCTCTTCATAAACTGTCTAAAATGTTTGGTCAGTACCTTGAAGCTTGTAAGTAACAAAACCTATCATTAGAAAGATTATTGAGGATTATTTCCTGAACAACAGCAAAATATTATAAGAAAAAAAATCATACCCTTAATTCCATTTCAGTTGGATCTCTACCATGATCATCTTGTAAAGTATTAATAGATTGGGTAGGTATATTTACTGACCTTAAATTCAAATCCAGCCTGGGGAAACTGCATATCCAGAGAAGTTAGGTCCAAATTCACCCCATTAAAACCTGACAAACCAAACTAAAAGGCAATTTTCTATCCATCCCGCTATTCTTTCGACTATATGCTATCATACTGACTTGTGCTAATCTAGAGCCTAGGCCAAATTGTGATAGTACATTTTTCTGATACAATGAAGAGTGATTTTGTATTTGTGAAGACTGCAAAAAAAAAAAAAATTTTGTTGGTTCTATTTCCATTTTCTCCAAACTTCTGGATTTTTCTCCCACCACAACTTCAAAAGCCTTGGAATTCTCACATATTTATTCAGGCATATTCTTTCCCCTGGGGGAGCCAACAGCCAATTAGGGAAAGAGTCATGGAACCTGAGTGACCACAGAAGTCCTCTGGGATGAAGTGACCACATTTTCTAAATCATGGGGACACATGGTCTGGCAGAGGATTTTTTTTTTCCATTTGAAAATGTAATCATTTGAAAAGTCTGACCAATGCATATTGACTGTGAAATTTATTTCAGCATTGAATAGATTCCCTTTGTTGAGAATCTGTTTACATCATATCAGGACTCCTGAGAATACTGAGACAGCCAGGGGGTTATCGAGCTTGGGAAGGGAATTCTAGGTACATGTTGAGGGATGGGTGGGATTGGAAGGTCAGAGACCAGGAGGTTGGATCCTGCTGGGAGATCAAAGACCCAGACTCAGAAAGGAAGACATCTGTGTGTCCAGTGAGGAATCAAGGTGAGATGAGGTGATTTAGGGGAAACCAGCACTTTGCTGACTAAGGTCCGTATAGTCAAAGTGACGGTTTTTCAGTACTCATGTGCGGATATGAGAGTTGGCTGAGCGCTGAAGAACTGATACTTTCAAATTGTGGTGCTGGAGAAGATTCTTGAGAGTCCCTTGGACAGCAAGGAGATCAAAACAAATCCTAAAGGAAATCAACCTTGAATATTCATTGGAAGGACTGATGCGGAAGCTGAAGCTCCAATACTTTGGCCACCTGATGCGAAGAGCTGACTCACTGGAAAAGACCATGATGCTGGGAAAGATGAAGGGCAGGACAAGAACGGGGGCTACAGAGGATGACATGGCTAGACAGCATCACCGACTCTATGGACATGAGTTTGAGCAAACTCTGGGAGATAGTGAAGGACAGGGAAGCCTGGTGTGCTGCAGTCCATGGGGTCCCAGAGTTGGCCTTCACTTATCAACAACAACAAGGCAATTAAATGGAAGCCCAAGGAACCAGGGTTTGAGGTCACTCCATTTCTGAATATTGAAGGCCATGAAGAAGGAAGTTGCTTCCTGCAGGCAGCAAATGGGCACCGCCTGGAGAGGTGAGCACTTAGCATCCAGGAGCCTGCTTTGGCTACCCAGTATCCCTTGGGCAATGCCCCTTTCCTCCAGTGACTCATGGCCTGATGGGTAGGGGATACTGGGTCTCTGTCCTCCCTGTCCTTGCCCCACTCCTAGGAGCTGAGAACCAGGTGCTGGAGCCTGGTAAGGAGGCCGCAGGAAGAGGCTCACCCCATCAGTCCTGCCCTACTCAGGAACCCCCGTGGGGCCCTGTACCCCTACTAGTGCCTACACCCAAATCTGTGTCCCTTCTCTGGCCCCCTGTGACGTTTTGGTCACTCCAGCCCAGTTGACCAGGGTCAGCGGACAAGAGGACAGGAAGGCCTGTGTGACGGGGCAGGACGAGGACATGAGGTGCTACTGGCCCCGGGGTCTCAGATCATCCAGTGAGGTGGGCTCCTGGTGGGGTCGGGGGCCACTTTTGGTGCGGAAACGGGTCTCCCGGACCAGCGACCTGCGCGTCTGGGGACCTCAGGGTCTGAGGCCCGAATCCTCACACCGGTCAGGTGCGGTCCGAGGTCAGCGTCACGACTGGAGGGCCTCAGCCTTGGCCGGTTCATTCCCCCGTTCCCTTTCCCCAGCCTCCCCCGCTCCCCGCCACCTTGCAGGTGAAACCAGCGCCTGGGCAGAGCAATTCTGGACCGGGGTCATGAGGATAGGGGAACGGGTGCCTGGTGGAACTTGGTCTGGTCCCTCAAGCCCGGCTCCTAACGCGTAAATGACTATCCCCGAGAGGCTCGTCACCCCGACTCTGAGGGGTAGGGAGGGCGGCCGCGGCACCGGGACCCGTCAGAGCGTCGCCTGTGGGATCCCGACCCTCGCAAGCGCCTCCGCTCGTGTCCGCGGCCCTGCCCCGCCTCCTGCGGGGCCGCGCGCTCCCGAGACACGCGCCCGGGACCGCGCATGCGCAGGCGCGCGGCGGCCCTTCCTGGGAACTCGGGCTCGGCGGAACCCGGGCGGCGGTGACTCAGCGTCTGAGGCGAGGAGGGCAGCGGGGTTCCTTCCCCGCGAAGCCGAAGAGCTTCACTTCTCGGCCCTCGCCGCCCCCAAAGTTGAGGCCGCCCCGGGGCCGGGCTACGGTGCAAGCTCGCCGCCTCAGCCGGCTCCGTGCGCTGCCCGACCGTTGGAAGCCCTGAGGAGCTCGGAAGTTTTTCATTTGGGGCGGGGAAAGGTCTTGAACTTGCTCAGAGTTGTGGGGTGAAGCCACAGCTTTCTGGAGGCATTTGGGGAACGTGAAGAACGTCAGAGACAAATTGGTGCTGGCAGCTACTGTGTTGTGGTTTTTCACCTGCGGTCAGTCCTCAGGTAAAACAGGAACTGATAATTTTAGGAGTTTGTCGCACCTCCCTCACCCCTCCAGAAACTCAGAAAAGCTGGAGTCCACGCTGCCCTCTCCTCTTGTCTTTAGGACAGAAACCAGCCTTATCTGGCTCACTTTACCCTCCTGGATGACCGTGGGTGGGAAAGCACTTAGAACAAATGAAACTTCAGATTCGGGGGCGGCGGGCGGGGAGGGGGAGTTGTGGGGATAGGCATGGAAAGTGAAATTATTAGAACATATTTCTTGTGCCTCGTGGATTCCTCTGGGTCACTAATTTTAGGAGCTAAAAGGACTTCAGAGACTCTGTAATAAGCACCTAAGTGGTCCTTAGCTTCTACTTGAAACGTGACCTGCCACAGGGGTCTCCCAACAGGGTGATAGTTTAGATTCCTCTGTCTTAGATGCCAACTGTAAGATGCCCCCCTACCCTGCTGCAGCCCCAGGGAGTGGGGCATCAACTGACCAGGCTTTCCTGCTTGGATCCCTGGGCCGTTAGAACTTGGGAAGGGGCCTTGGTGGCTAAAGCAGGGTTGGTGGCTGGCTATTGAAAGATAAGGGAATTTATTTTAATTCCCTGAGTTTTCTTGGCAATTGCTTTGGCGGTGGGGGAGATCCTCTGGGCATCTGGTAATCTGGTGGCCTGAGAGAACAAGGACACAGAACGTCCTTAAAACGAGTGAGGCAATTCCTGGGGAAGGATGTGATGGTGTAGGCCTGGCAACCTCACCTGCCCTCTGACTGAGGCAGCTCTCCTTTGTATGCATCCCTGTCCTAGGCTTAAGTTACAGAACCCCCTGTGTGTGTTTGTGTGTGTGTGTGTGGTGGGGTGGGGTTGTAGGACAAAAGAGCTGTTCTTTTTACAGATGTAGAAGCTAAGGCCTTGGAAAGGAGAGCCTGGCTCAGGGTCACAGAGCCAGCGAGGAGGAGACATGAGACTCAAATCGAGGTCTCTTGATCCCCAGGCCTGTTCCTATGTTCTGCACCTTGGATGTCAGGGGTCCCCGAAAACAGATGGCACATATCAGCTGGGTAATCTGACACAAGGTATAGGGAAACAGCTATGGAGTGTGAAATATTCTGGGGCTAGTCACAGTGGGATTGTAACCACCTCTGCGCCCAGAGGTAAGGAGGCTGTGTGGAAGGTCATTTTCCTAGAGCTGAGACTTTGTGTCAAGGGGCTCAGGAAGGGACCTGGGGAAATAAAAGCCTTGTCTTCAATTTCTCCCTCCCTTAATCTCGCTCCCCGTGGACCAAACCCAGTGAGAAGTCAAGGGGCAAGAGAGTCTTGACTAGTCCATTCTAGGGCACTGCACAGAGTGGAAAAGGGTGTAGAGTGTATCTGGGAGGTGGGAGGGGCAAATGAAAGATAGCATAACATGCAATCTTGCTTTTATCAGTATAACAATAGTTTGCATTTCTGGAGCACTTATTGTATGCCAAGTCTGTTCACTGTCTCATTGCATCATCCTGTGAGCCCATTTTCTCCATCTGACAGATAAGGAAACTGACTAGTGAATCAGCAAGAGGAATGGAGGTATGGACAACTGAGCTGACATTTGCCTCTCTGGGATCTTGTGTATGATAGTTCCTCTGTGGATGTTTGTGGGGTGAAAGAATGAAAGAGGAGCATATAAGAAGCCAGATTCTTTGGAGAATTGCCCTGGAGATCCATAACTGTGCCTCGTTTCTGCAGTACAGGGGGATGCCTGTCAGTGTCTCTCCTGCCGCTTGGTGATAAGCCAGATTATTCAGGTTAAAAGAGTAGGTATATAGATCTGAAAAAACAAAAAAAACCTTGTACATTTTGCCTTTCCTGTAGAGGATAGTGTTGGAGTTAAAAGCATTTCTCTTTCTGCAGCCATCTTTCCCCGTCCCCTGATTTCTGGTCCCCCCACAGTCTGGGCAGGAGCCCAGGTGCTGCCTCTCATCCCTGCTTAACTCCTACACTCCACCCACAAGCTCGATTCTGCTAATTGCATCGCTGTGCCACTCCTGGAACACAGTGTTGTTGGGGGACAAACCAAAGACCAATGTGATGGGGAGTATTTTTCCAGCACCCGTAAAGTGGCCTGCCGTGGAGCAGAACCTCAACTCAGAAGCTTTGGGTTCTTTCCTCCAGGCACCTCTTCCTTCACCACCACCACCACCCACTTCAGAATCCTCTTTTATTGGCCTCTTCCTTCCTCAAGGGTCCCCCAAAGTCTTTCATTTGTTGTTCATCGTCCCAGCACCTCAGACGTGGAGATGGAACCTGACATTCAGTGATCACGTGCCATGTGCCTGATGCTGCCAGATGCTCCTAGCCACGATCGCATTTCATTTCTTAGTGATCCACTCAGTAGAAAGTACCAGGGAGGGACCTTGCAGAAAAGCAAGATTCTAGTTAGGTAACGTGTTCAAGATCACACAGCTCTTTTTTTAATTTTTTTTATTGTGGTAAAAGTCACATAAAACACTGTTTTAACCATATTTAACTGTACAATTCAATGACATAAGTATATTCACATTGTTGTGCAGCTCTTACCATCAGCCCTCTCCCGAAGTTTTCACCTTCCTAAACTGAAACTCTGTCCCCATTAAACACTAACTCTCCATCCCCCACTGCCGCCCCTGGGCATGGCATCTACCAGTGTACTTTCTGACTCTGAATTTGACTATTCAGTGTATCTTGTACAAGTGAAATAAGCAGTAGTTGTCTGCATCTACTGTATATTGGAATACATTTTAAAGGTTAACTTAGTATGTTCTACAAGCATGTTATACCTCCTTTTTTCTCACCCCATGTGCTATACAATAGGTTCTCATTAGTTATACAAAAGACCCTGATGCTGGGAAAGATTGAGGGCAAGAGGAGAAGTGGGTGACAGAGGATGAGATGATTGGATGGCATCACTGACTCAAAGGACACGAATTTGAGCAAACTCTGGGAGATAGTGAAGGACAGGGAAGCCTGGCGTGCTGCAGTCCCTGAGGTCGCAAAGAGTCAGACACGACTTAGGGACTGAACAATAATACATAGGAGGGGGTTTCCCAGGTGGCGCTAGTGGTTAAGAACTCACCTGCCAATGCAGGAACATAGGTGCTGGTTCGATCTTTAAGTGGGGAGGATGCCCTGGAGGAGGGCACAGCAACCCACTCCAGTATCCTTGCCTGGAGAATCTCCATGGACAGAGGATCCTGGCAGGCTACAGTCCATGGGCGGGGGGCGGCTGGGGTGTCACAAAAAGACACAGCTGAAGCGGCTGATTACGCACACATACACAGTAAGACCATACAGCTGTTAAGGCAGAGGAACTTGGTAGCTACAGTCCATAGAGTTGCAAAGAGTCAGACACAACTGAAGCGACTTAGCTCACATGTATGCATGGTCCATGGATCCTCCCCTAGTCCTGTGCTGCTGATGTCTCTTCCATGTGGAGGGCATTCCAACTTCTGAGTGGCAAGTTCCCTGTTCTCTAGAGCCCAGCTCAGGCACCACTCCTTTCAAACTCACCTCCAGATTCCCAAACTCACCTTGGTGAGCCTCCCCTGGAAGACATCACATTACTCCTGTCTGTGCATGAATGTGAAGATGCAACTTACTTTCTTTGCTGGGGACGGATTATATTGCAGTAGGATTTGAATTTTCAGTTCCTAATAGAGGACCTTATATGCAGTAAGCCAGCAGTGAATGAGTGCATCTGGGGAGCTCTTTTTCCTCCTTTAAAAAATTAAAAAAAAATTTTGGCCATGCGGGGCATGTGAAATCTTAGTTCTTCAACCCAAACCCCCTGCATTGGAAGCACAGAGTCTTAACCACTGGACTGCCAGGGAAGTCCACATCTGGGGAGCTTTGTGTGGTGAAAAGAGTTAAGTGAAGCTTCATCTCTCAACTTTACATGCTCACTTTGCTCGAAACAAGATTCAGCTGTAAAACAAACATTCTGGTTGCATTTGAGGGATGAGTGGTGGAGGATGTTTTTCTCAAGGATCTTAATTCTCCAACCAGGGATCGAACCCGTGCCCTGTGCAGTGTAAGTTACGCAAACTGAAAGTTGCTCAGTCATGTCTGACTCTTTGCGACCTCATAGACTATACAGTCCATGGAATTCTTCAGGCCAGAATACTGGAGTGGGTAGCCTTTCCCTTCTCCAGGGGATCTGCCCAACCCAGGGATCGAACCCAGGTCTCCCACATTGCAGGCGGATTCTTTACCAGTTGAGCCACAAGGGAAGCTGTATAAATGCAGATTCTTAACCATTAGACTGCCAGGGAAGTCCCTTAGGGAAGCTTTGAATTAATTTGAGGAAATGAAGACACACCAATGAGGGCAGGCAGTGGAGAACAGGCTGCTTAGGTGAAAGGCCGTCCACATCTGTCTCTCCAGATGGATGGTGATCTGTGTCCCTTGACCTTCATCAGGGGCTGCAGCTTTTCTGAGCCCATCCCCGGCATTCGCTGAGTCCCTATAGGTTGGCTCCTTTGGGTAGAGGCCATCACTCCTGCTTTCATCACCAGGGGTTGGGGGACCTTGGCCACAATGGCAGCCGTCCCTCCTTGGTTCAGAGTCGGCTCAGAGCACCCATTTCCTGTATCACCAAAGACAGGCAGATGCTGGGGCCCTTGAGCAGAGAACGAGCGTGGGCTGCCATGACTCGCCTGCTCTACCACCGCCTCCAGCTCGATTCAGAGCCCCTCAGCAGCACGACAGTTCCCCAGGATGGGCACGGAGGCTGTCCTTACAGATGGCAGCTTGCGTTCCTGCTTCTGCCAATGTCTGTTGCTGCCCCAGAGTTTCTAAGCCCAGATCAGTGAGGAGCATCCAACTGGATGGGCATGGAAAATGGAAGAGGCAGCCTAGGAGGAGACCCCTGATCTGGATATCCGACAACCTAGATTTTTAACTGGGTTCTGCCAGGAGCTCACTGTGTGTTTATAAAGGAAAGGGGTTCATTCTTTATAAATGAACACTTTTTTTGATCATTTACTACAGATACATCAGGAATACACCTTCAGACACGGAAGTGCATGCAGAACACCAGCTGAGACCAGACAGGAGTACCTATTCAGCAGAAAAGAATATATAGAACCATGCAAAACTCAGTAGGATGACGGAACTAGGGGGAAAAACAGGAGTGTTAGTAGGATGCTGGCTAGCAACTGGTGTGCTAGCAACCAGGGCTGTGAGAAGTCAAAACCCATCCCCACCCCTATGGTCTGAGTCTCCATAAATCAGTACAAATCACGGTCAGAAAGGCTATGCAGAAGCATATATATATATATATATATATATGTTTTTCCCAACTTTATTTTTTAAATTAGTTAATTATGGCTGCACTGGGTCTTCATTGCTGCATGCAAGCTTTCTCTAGTTGTGATATGAGAGCTTCTTATTGTGGTGTCTTCTCTTATTGTGGGGCATGAATTATAGGGTACGTGGGCTTCAGTAGTTGTGGTTCTAGGGCTCTAAAACATGGGCTCGTAGTTGTGGTGCGTAGGCTTCGTTGCCCTGCTGCATGTGGGATCTCCCCAGACCAGGGGTCGAATCTGTGTCCCCTGCGTTGGCAAATGGATTCTTAACCATTGGACAACCAGGGAAGTCTGCAGAGGTATTTTTGGAACATAGAAGATCAACTAACTCATCCTTCCTTGGAAAAGTGAGGGGGGATTTAACTGAGGAGGTAGCACCTGGGCTGGACCTTGACATTTCAATTCTCCTGGCAGATGGGAGTAAATTTATTGCGTCTTTGGAGAATGTTGTGCAGTGTGTTGTCAGTGGAATGAGGTCAGTGGGATGTGGAAAGGCGTAAAGACAGAATATTGTATGTGAAGGTCTACCTGGGTCAGGAAGATCTCCTGGAGGAGGGCATGGCAACCCACTCCAGTATTCTTGCCTGGAGAATCCCATGGACAGAGGAGCCTGGTGGGCTACAGTTCATGGGGTCGCAAAGAGTCGAACACAACTGAAGCGACTTAGCATTACCCGTGTTTAACAGAGAGGGGCCATTTTAGGCCATATGGATTTTGGACTCTAACCTGAAGGTTGGGGAGCAACTTGAATGGGCTGTTGCAGAAAGACCACAACTTGGAGGATGGATTGGAAGCATCAAAGATGAAGATTGATGCTGAGTGGAAGTGGCTTCTTCTCTGACAGGAAGGAATTTTTGAGGACCTCAACTGTGGGATCAGAGAAGGGGGTCAGACTAAATAATCCCTAAACCACCTAGGACTTTGGTCTCTTTTGCCCCTTTTGCACCCCACTCTGTTCCTATTTGGTCTCCTTGATGGACCATCTCCCTGGGAGGATGGAGTAGCTCATGATCCTTCTCCCCGTCAGGGGGACTTGTTTGAATTTTGACCCTATCCGATGTCCCTGTTTGTCATTCTTGTCTACCCAGCACTTCGGAGGAGACCACCTTATAGAAAGCTGTATTCTGCTTTGGGGTCCTTTCCACCCCCACCCCCACTGGGCCCCGATTCAGCTCTCCTCTCTGGCCTCGAACCCTGGGGCCCCTAGACTGGCAGTGGCAACCCTACCATCCTTCCCGTTACTCTTCCCAAGAGGAAGGAGAAGACCCCATGTCTCCTTGGAAGATGTTGACAAGCAGGAACTGGAAAAACAGATTAGGGGAAACTTGGGACCTTGGTCTGAGAGAGCAGAAGGTGAAATACTGGAAATGCAGGGCTGTCCCACAGAATGATCCAAGCCCCTTGATTTAAATATAGCTCAGTTCTATAAAAGGCAAACCTAAAACCAGAAGTACATGTCTACTCTTAATCCCTTCACTGTTGTCCCAGATGAGGGATGCTGTCCTCATCTTTGAAACTGTCATCCTGTGATTCTCGGGCCTGTAGACTTCAGCAGGGGCTTCCCTGGTGGCTCAGATGGTAAAGAAGTCACCTGCCAATGCAGGAAAAACAGGTTTGATCCCTGGGTCAGGAAGAGCCCCTGGAGAAGGAAACAGTAACCCACTGCAGTATTCTTGCCTGGGAAATCCCATGGACAGAGGAGCCTGGTAGGCTACAGTCTATGTGGTCACAAAAGAGGACACGACTGAGCAACTAAACAGCAAGATATCCACACAGAGATTTTGAGTACCTACTTGCTCTGTGCCCAGCTTCACAATGGCAGGGATAGGATACAGACACCCCGTGGCCATGTTCACAAGGAATCAGGAGACTGGTGTTTTAATCTAGCTGGGAAAGCAAACCAGACATAGAGAACAGAAAAGTTGAGTGGTTAAGAGGGCAGTTAAGATCAGGTGGGACATGACACAGACACCTTAGGACCTGAGGAGGAGCAGGTGGTCTGGGTCTCTTGGCTTCCCTCAAGCTGGGGCAAGATCCAGCCCAGATCTAGCTGGAGGCCTGACTGAGCTGGATAGCCCCTAGCCTCAGGGTGACATGGGGGCTGAGCAGACTTCACACTGTTCTCGCATGGGGCTCCATCCCTGTTTCCCAAATGTTCACTCTCTTTCTGCTATAACTATGTCTTACCTGAAATCTTTAGTATCTTCATGGAAAAAAGTTGCCTAGTGGGCTTTCCTGGTGGTCCAGTGGTTAAGAATCTGTCTTGCAATGCAAAGGACACCAGTTCGATCCCGAGTGCACATGCTGCAGAGCAGTTAAGCCTCCTGCGCCACAACTACTGAAGCCTGCTCGCCTACAGCCTGAGCACCACAATGAAGAGTAACCCCTACTCGCAGCAACTAGAGAAAGCTGGAGTGCGGCAACAAAGACCCAGCATAGCCAAAAAAAAAAAGTCTTAAAAGTAGTCTAGTAACATAAATTGCTTCTGCATCAGTTCCACAAACAAAACAAGGACCTAAAACATCCAAACTGTTCACAGACAAAGCCCTGTTGGAAAGCAAGCTTGTGATTGAAGTGCCATCTTTGGCAGGATCAGAGCTGAGCCAGGAACTTATAAGAGACTGGTGAACATTAGCTTGGTTACTAATGCTGCAAGCAGGAAAGTGCTGTTTCTTCTGCAGTGAAGGACTTGATGATTTCTCAGGTACGTCTGTGGAGTCATTCCAGTGTTAGAGGGGTCCATCTTCAGGCCAAGTAAATAGATGATCTGAGTTGGATGGGTGAAGATGGACTTCCCATATCTCAGCTTCCTGAGCCTTCAGTAGAGACATGGGCATTGTACTTGTCTAACATCCCAGATACTCAATATCCCACCTTGGTCACTAGTAGCTACAACATACTGCTGGTTGGGATGTCTATCGATAAACACAGTGGAGTGGCACTCTGTCACCAGTCAGTGACCCACACCCGCCTGCTTCTCCACTGTGAGTCCAGATTCTCCACTCACCCATCAAGGTCCAGCCCAAAGGCTGCTTTCTTTTTAGGAATACACTTTTCTTCCACCAGTCGGAATTGTCCCTGATTCTCCATAGCCCTTTGCTTATAACTCTGTTGTGACATTTATTCCATCTTGTTATGCATTCATGAATGTCATGTATCTTGTCAGGTATTTGTGTTTTCTTCAGTTCCACTAGACTGTGAGCATCTCGTTAGCAGGGAATATGTCTGGTTCATTTCTCTAACATCAGGGACTAGTCTAGAGTGAAGCCCTGTTCAGAAACAGCTGTTAAATGGACAAACAGCAGCTTGACAGATAATATTCTCCCTGGTTTATCAGTTATATAAAATCAGTTGTGTAAAAGTAATCCTAAAACCAAAGGAGATAAGTGAAGGACAGGGAAGCCTGGCATGCTGCAGTCCATGGGGTCGCAGAGTCGGGCCTGTCTTAGCGGCTGAACAATAGCAACAATCCTAAAACCAGAAGGGGGAGGTGCCTGCTTCTGGGGCAACTTCCGGCAGAGGAACAGTGAAATGAAAGGTGTCCCAGTGGTTAGGATGCGATGCTTCCACTTAGTCCTTGATTTGGAACTAAGATCCTGCAAGCCATGTGGCATAGCCAAAAATACAAATAAAAAATAAAGGTCACTATAAGTTGGACTTGTATGGACACACAAGAGAAGGGTGTCCAATTGTCTCTTGGTCCTGACTCTCAAGACCAAAGGGACAGAAGTAGGGTATGTGTGCTAAGAATGCCCTCGCTTAGGTTATGGAAAGAGTTTGAGAATCAGAAGAGTTAGGGGTTGATTCTGAGCCAGCCTTTTTACAATCAATCAGTGTGTTCGTCGCTCAGTCGTGTCTGAGGATTCTTTACCGTCTGAGCCACCATTATACTTGCTTTATTAACCTAATGGGATTGTTCTTTGAACCAAATGAGATAAGAAATATGTGAGTTCCTTGAAAGCTCTCAAGTTTTGGAGAGTTTTGATAGTTACTGGACTACCAGGCATCCTTGTATCTTCCTCTTACTCTTGATCCTTACTTTTCTTTCATTCTTTCAATAACAAAATTCTCAAAAGAGCAGCCACTAAGGCCAGCTGAGAAGAGCTCAGCTAGTCTCCCTTTGAGTTCCCATTTAGGCCCCAAAGACTAGAGACAAGATGGTAGAAAGGGAAGAAACATGGATTTTTGGCTTCTAAACTAGGTGACCTTGGGTGAATCACCTCAACTCTTGGGGCCTTGGTTTCCTCATCTGTGAAGTGGAGATGGTTTGTTGGTAAAGAATCCACCTGCAATGCAGGAGACACAGGTTCAATCCCTGGGTCGGGAAGATCCCCTGGAGAAAGAAATGGTAACCCACTGCAGTACTCTTGCCTGAAAAACCCCATGAACAAAGGAGTCTGGTGGGCTACAGTCAATGGGGTTGAAAAAGGACTTCAGTTCAGTTCAGTCGCTCAGTCATGTCCGACTCTTTGCCATCCCATGAATTGCATCACACCAGGTCTCCCTGTCCATCACCAACTCCTGGAGTTCACTCAAACTCATGTCCATGGAGTCGGTGATGCCATCCAGCCATCTCATCCTCTGTCGTCCCCTTCTCCTCCTGCCCCCAATCCCCCCAGGCATCAGGGTCTTTTCCAATGAGTCAACTCTTTGCATGAGGTGGCCAAAGTACTGGAGTTTCAGCTTTAGCATCAGTCCTTCCAAAGAACACCCAGGACTGATCTCCTGTAGGATGGACTGGTTGGATCTCCTTGCAGTCCAAGGGACTCTCAAGAGTCTTCTCCAACACCACAGTTCAAAAGCATCAATTCTTTGGTGCTCAGCTTTATTCACAGTGCAACTCTCACATCCATACATGACCATTGGAAAAACCATAGCCTTGACTAGATGGACCTTTGTTGGCAAAGTAATGTCTCTGCTTTTGAATATGCTATCTAGGTTGGTTGTAACTTTCCTTCCAAGGAGTAAGCGTCTTTTAATTTCATGGCTGCAATCACCATCTGCACTGATTTTGGAGCCCCCCGAAATAAAGTCTGACACTGTTTCCACTGTTTCTCCATCTATTTCCCATGAAGTGATGGGACTGGATGCCATGATCTTCGTTTTCTGAATGTTGAGCTTTAAGCCAACTTTTTCACTCTCCTCTTTCACTTTCATCAAGAGGCTTTTTAGTTCCTCTTCACTTTCTGCCATAAGGGTGGTGTCATCTGCATATCTGAGGTTATTGACATTTCTCCTGGCAATCTTGATTCCAACTTGTGCTTCTTCCAGCCCAGCGTTTCTCATAATGTACTCTGCATATAAGTTAAATAAGCAGGGTGACAGTATACAGCCTTGACGTATTCCTTTTCCTATTTGGAATCAGTCTGTTGTTCCATGTCCAGTTCTAACTGTTGCTTCCTGACCTGCATATAGGTTTCTCAAGAGGCAGGTCAGGTGGTCTGGTATTCCCATCTCTTTCAGAATTTTCCACAGTTCATTGTGATCCACACAGCCAAAGGCTTTGGCATAGTCAATAAAGCAGAAATAGATGATTTTTCTGGAACTCTCTTGCTTTTTTGATGATCCAGCAGATGTTGGCAATTTGATCTCTGGTTCCTCTGCCTTTTCTTTTTTTTTTCATTCATGAGACACCCTCAGACATTTTATTAGGGGCTTAGAAAGGGTCCTACAGGATCTTCCTCTGTGTTCCCAAGGGTTATGGCCCCAGGAATAGATCAGATCTGGACGTAGGACAAGGTGACATCACCGTGGATCTCCACCAAGTCCACCCTCTGGAAGGCTGAGAGGCTATGGGAGAAGTCGAAGAGGTGCTGGCCATTGGCATACACTTTGAAGCGATCTGCACCACAACGAACGGACAGATCAAAGAACTGTCCAGGACCGAATGGGTTGTAGGGGACCTTCCTCTCCTCAGATCCCCAAGAGCCATTCAGAAAGCTGTTCTGAACCACAGCGCCCTCGGTCATGCAGGGGTTAATGTGCAGAGCCACGTCCCCAGAGGATCCCACCTTGAAGTTGATGACAAAGCTCTTGGCTGTGGGGGGTATGTAGCCCTTGATAATGATGGTTCTTCGAGCTATGAGCCCCCCCTTGCAGTCTCCCATTAAATGGCACGGGTGGGTTGAAGGCTGGGGGTCCCTCCATGGTAGGCAGTCTGCTTTGTTGTTGATAGTACTGTCCGGGACTTGGGTACGCCTTAGCAGGCATGGGCATCTGGTTTGAGGGGGGCTGGCCTCCAATGAAGTTAATTGATTGAAGCATCAGGTCGCCATCCACATGCAGGTGGGTGACCATCTGCAGCAGGATCCGGTGCTTAAACTCATCGAAGGGAGTCCCATTCACCACCACCTTGAAGTGCTCCATCATGACCATGAACACCAGCTCGAAGGCCGCACCCTTGCGGAAGGGCATGCTCATTTTCCTCTCCTCGTTGCCCCACGAGCCATTCTGCTTCGAGTTCAAGACCACCTTATCCCAGCCATCAAAGTGGGGATTGAAGTGGAAAGCGACGTCTGCCCCTTGGCCCTGCCCCACCTCGAAGTTCACGAAGAACCTCTTCATGTGCTCGCTAGCCACTCCTTGCATGTAAATGGACATTCCAACTCTGAGACCTCCTGGGATGGGGTTGTGGTAGGGCAGTGTCGGGTTGTAGGTGGGCTGGTAGCCTGGTGCAGGGACAAAGGCCATCTTTAGAGGCTGGGCTGGTGACTTCTCCTGTGAGAAAAGCTGCAGGAGTCGTGTATGGTGGCAGCTAGCAGGTGGTGGGTGGCTCTTTTTTTTTTTTTTTTGGTGGGTGGCTCTTATAGCTGAGGATAAGGGTGTGGCTGGCAGGGCAGGGTCCATGGTGGGGTCTGTCTTCTGCACATCCCAGGCTCCCTTCTCTTACCAGCCTCCCCTCTGCCTTTTCTAAAACCAGCTTGCACATCTGAAAGTTCATGGTTCACATATTGCTGAAGCCTGGCTTGGAGAATTTTGAGCATTAGTTTACTAGTGTGTGAGATGAGTGCAATTGTGCAGTAGTTTGAGCATTCTTTGGCATTGCCTTTCTTTCTTTGACCTTTTCCAGTCCTGTGGCCACTGCTGAGTTTTCCAAATTTGCTGGCATATTGAGTGCAGCACTTTCACAGCATCATCTTTCAGGATTTGAAATAGCTCAACTGGAATTCTATCACTTCCACTAGCTTTGTTTGTAGTGACGCTCCTAAGGCCCACTTGACTTCACATTCCAGGATGTCTGGCTCTAGGTGAGTGATCACACCATCGTGATTATCTTGGTCGTGAACATCTTCTTTGTACAGTTCTTCTGTGTATTGGGGAACAGTACCCACTCTAGGATTCTGGCCTAGAGAATTCCATGGACTGTATAGTCCATGGGATAGCAGTGAGTCGGACATGACTGAGTGACTTTCACTTCACTTCTGTGTATTCTTGCCACCTCTTCTTAATATCTTCTGCTTCTGTTAGGTCCATACCATTTCTGTCCTTTATTGAGCCCATCTTTACATGAAATGTTCCCTTGGTATCTCTAATTTTCTTGAAGAGATCTCTAGTCTTTCCCATTATGTTGTTTTCCTCTATTTCTTTGCATTGATAGCTGAGGAAGGCTTTCTTATCTCCTCTTGCTATTCTTTGGAACTCTGCATTCAGATGCTTATATCTTTCCTTTTCTCCTTTGCTTTTCACTTCTCTTCTTTTCACAGCTATTTGTAAGGCCTCCCCAGACAGCCATTTTGCTTTTTTGCATTTCTTTTCCATGGGGATGGTCTTGATCCCTGTCTCCTGTACAATGTCATGAACCTCCATCCATAGTTCATCAGGCACTCTATCTATTAGATCTAGTCCCTTAAATCTATTTCTCTACTTCCACTGTATAATCATTAGGGATTTGATTTAGGTCATACCTGAATGGTCTAGTGGTTTTCCCTACTTTCTTCACTTTAAGTCTAAATTTGGCAATAACGAGTTCATGACCGCAGTTAGCTCCCGGTCTTGTTTATGCTGACTGTATAGAGCTTCTCCATCTTTGGCTGTAAAGAACATAATCTGATTTCGGTGTTGACCATCTGGTGATGTCCATGTATAGAGTCTTCTCTTGTGTTGTTGGAAGAGGGTGTTTGCTATGACCAGTGTGTTCTCTTGGCAAAACTCTATTAGCCTTTGCCCCGCTTCATTCCGTACTCCAAGGCCAAATTTGCCTGTTACCCCAGGTGTTTCTTGACTTCCTAGTTTTGCATTCCAGTCCCCTATAATGAAAAAGACATCTTTTTTGGGTGTTCTAAAAGGTCTTGTAGGTCTTCATAGAACTGTTCAGCTTCTTCAGCATTACTGGTTGGGGCATAGACTTGGATTACTATAATTTTGAATGGTTTGCATTGGAAATGAACAGAGATCATTCTGTCATTTTTGAGATTGCATCCAAGTACTGCATTTCGGATTCTTGTTGACCATGATGGCTACTCCATTTCTTCTAAGGGATTCCTGCCCACAGTAGTAGATATAACGGTCATCTGAGTTAAATTCACCCATTCCAGTCCATTTTAGTTCGCTGATTCCTAGAATGTCGACATTCACTCTTGCCATCTTCTGTTTGACCACTTCCAATTTGCCTTGATTCATGGACCTAACATTCCAGGTTCCTATGCAATATTGCTCTTTACAGCATCGGACCTTGCTTCTATCACCAGTCACATCCACAACTGGGTATTGTTTTTGCTTTGGCTCCATCCCTTAATTCTTTCTGGAGTTATTTCTCCACTGATCTCTAGTAGCATATTGGGCACCTACTGACCTGGGGAGTTCCTCTTTCAGTATCCTATCATTTTGCCTTTTCATACTGTTCATGGGGTTCTCAAGGCAAGAATACTGAAGTGGTTTGCCATTCCCTTCTCCAGTGGACCACATTCTGTCAGACCTCTCCACCATGACCTGCCAATCTTGGGTGGCCCCACATGGCATGGCTTAGTTTCATTGAGTTAGACTGTGGTCTAACTCAAGGCTGTGGTCTGTGTGATTAGATTGACTAGTTTTCTGTGATTATGGTTTTAGTGTGTCTGCCCTCTGATGCCTCTCGCAACACCTACCGTCTTACTTGGGTTTCTCTTACCTTGGACGGCGGCTGAGAGGAGCAACCCCACGTCCAAGGAGTGGTGGTTGCGTGGGCGCAGGAGGGCCAAGAGGAGCTACTCCATGTTCAAGGTCAGGAGGGGCGGCCCTGAGGAGATACCCCTTGTCCAAGGTAAGGAGCAGCAGCTGTGCTTTGCTGGAGCAGCCATGAAGAGATACCCCACCTCCAAGGTAAGAGAAAAAGTACTTAGTGACTAAAGAAAAAATGTAGAGATAATAATCTTTACCCCACCCACTTCCTAGGGCTCCTGGGAGGGTCAGATGAGACAATGAACGTGACAGTGCCTCGTAAACTGTAAGTAAAAGTGAAAGTAAAGTTGCTCAGTTGTGTCCGACTCTTTGTGACACTATGGACTGTAGCCCACCAGGCTCCTCCTCCGTCCACGGGATTTTCCAGGCAAGAATACTGGAGTGGGTTGCCATTTTCTTCTCCAGGGGATCTTTCTGACCCAGGGATCGAACTCAGGTCTCCCACACTGCAGGCAGACTCTTTACCATTTGAGCCACCAGGGAATCCCAAAGGTGTGTTCAAATGCCATGGACTTACTTTTTAATCTGTGCTTGAGGGCTCTGGATGAAATTTGCCAAGATTGTCCACAGTTATTTAGCCAGTGACATCACTGCCTGTGATGGGAGTCGAGGGTGGGGCACAGAAGGCGGGCCAGAATCCCAGGGGTGGGTGCAGAAGGGACCCCACCCATTGCCTCCCCAGAGCAGACTTGGGTTTGCCCCCACTCATTTTAACAACCTGAAAAAATTCAATCTCCTAGTCTCCAAACTGTCAAAGACTGACACAACCTCTGTGCTCAGGGGAGGCCTGGATTCAAGTTCAAGGGTTGGAGCCACTCTGATCTGATTCTCTGTCTCCAGGGTCTTTGATCGGTGTCTGGACATGGTGGGTATCTGGAATAAATCTGTTGTTGAACGAAATACAGGTAGTATGTTTTGTGAGCTCTCATCCTCTTTAGTCTCACTTCCTTTGTTTGCACATTCCAGGTGTAAGTAAACATTCAAATAAAAAAACACAACTGATTGTGATTGAGAGCAGGGTGGCCCACTCGTGCTTGAAAATGTGACTGGCCAGTGTTAATGAAAGGTCAGGCTGCAGAGATGGGTATCCCCATCTTGCATGTGGTGCATGCCCGCTTGGTTGTGTCTGAATCTTTGCACCCCCATGGACTGCGGCCTGCCAGGATCCTCTGTTCATGGGATTTCCCAGGCAAGCATCCTGGAGCAGGCTGCCATTTCCTCCTCCAGGGATCTTCCTGACCTAGGGATCAACTCTCATCTCCTGTGTCTCCTGGCATTTCGTTAACCCCAGGACGCTGTGAGACCAGAGTCTCCTGGGAGGGGCTTTCTGGGTCCCTGTGGCTGGCTGGGTTTCGGGTTCCTTCATTGGCCCTGCTGGTCACAGGAGCTGAAAGAAAATGTCTTAAACCAAAAATATTTCTGAGTGTTTATTGTGTGCTTGGCCCTGTCCCGGGTGCTTTGGGGAATATGGAAAAGGTCCGATTGTGGCTTCTCTGTTGGAAGCATTCAGCCTAAAGTTGAGAAGATGTGGTGGCTTCAGGGGAGGCTCCCCACCGGTGGGCAGTGTGTGCCCAGGGCCAGGGACGTGGTGGGCCAGTGGGCAGAGCAGCAGGTCCTCAAAAACTCGAGGAGGTGGAAGTATGTGAAGAAGCCAAAGTCAGTCACTGAAATTCATTTCTCCCCCACCAAATATCTTCTTTCTTTTTCTGTCCCCAATTAGGAGACTGTATGGTTTTCTGTTTCTGCCTAACAAATAGCCACAAACGTAGCAACTTAAAATAGTGCCTAAAGGGGCTTCCCTGGTGGTCCAGTGGTTAAAAATCCACCTTCCAATGCAGGGGGCAGGGGTTCCATCCCTGGTAGGGGAGCTAAGATCCCAACATCCGAAGGGCAGCTAAGTCCGAGTGCCACAACTAGAGAAGCCCACACACCACAGGGGAGATCCAGTGCAGCCAAGATATACATGGGAACCTCATATAAGTGGAATCACACCATATATTTGTCTTTCTGTGAGTGGCTTGTTTTACTGAGATAATGTCCTCAAGGTTTATCCATGTTGTACTGTGTGTCAGAATTTCCTTTCTTTTCAAGGTGAATAGTATTCCATTGTATGTCTGTGCCACACTTTGCTTATTCACTCATCTGTCAATGGACACTTGTGTGGCCTCCACCTCTTGGCTGTTGTGAACAGTGCTGCTATGGACGTGGGTGTGCAGATATCTCTCCAAGACCCTACTTTGAATTTTTTGAGGGTATATCCAGAAGTGAAATTTCTGGATAGTGTGGTAATTGATAATTCTATTTTTAAGTGTTTGAGGAACTGCCATATTGTTTTTCCATAGGGACTGTGCCATTTTACGTTCCCACCAACAATGCACAGGAGTTCCAATTTCTCTACATCCTCATCAACATTTATTTTCTGTTTTTTGTTTTCATAGTAATTTTTATTTATTTATTTACTTGGCTGTGCCAGGTCTTAGATGGAGCACACGGGATCTTTGATCTTTGTTGCTGCTTGTGAACTCTTAGTTTCAGCATGTGGAATCTAGTTTCGTGACCAGCGATCACGAAATCAGTTTCGTGACCCTGCTTTGGGAGCTCAGAGTCTCAGCCACTGACCCCCAGGGAAGACCCTATTTTCTTTTCCTTTTTTTTTTTTTTGATAGTAGCCATCCTAAAGGGTTCGGGGCATAGACTTGGATTACTGTGATATTGAATGGTCTGTGCCCAGACCAGTAATGCTGAAGAAGCTGAAGTTGAATGGTTCTATGAAGACTTACAAGACCTTCTAGAACTAACAAAAAAGATGTCCTTTTCATCATAGGGGACTGGAATGCAAAACTAGGAAGTCAAGAAACACATAGAGTCACAGGCAAATTTGGCTTTGGAGTACAGAATGAAGCAGGGCAAAGGCTTATAGAGTTGTGCCAAGAGAATGCACTGGTCATAGCAGTAACACAAGAGAAGACTCTTCCATGTAACACAAGAGAAGACTCTACACATGGACATCACCAGATGTCAATACTGAAATCAGATTGATTATATTCTTTGCAGCCAAAGATGGAGAAACTCCATACAGTCAGCAAAAACAAGACCGGGAGCTGACTGTGGCTCAGATCATGAACTCTTTATAGCCAAATTCAGACTTAAATTGAAGAAAGTAGGGAAAACTACTATACCATTCAGTTCAGTTCAGTTCAGTTGCTCAGTCGTGTCCGACTCTTTGTGACCCCATGAACCACAGCACGCCAGGCCTCCCTGTCCATCATCCACTCCCGGAGTCTACCCAAACTCATGTCCATTGAGTCGGTGATGCCATCCAACTATCTCATCCTCTGTCGTCCCCTTCTCTTCCTGCCCTCAATCTTTCCCAGCATCAGGGTCTTATCAAATGAGTCATCTCTTCGAATCAGGTGGCCAAAGTATTGGAGTTTCAGCTTCAACATCAGTCCTTCCAATGAATATTCAGGACTGATCTCCTTTAGGGTGGACTGGTTGGATCTCCTTGCTGTCCAAGGGATTCTCAAGAGTCTTCTCCAGCACCACAGTTCAAAACTGTGGAACTCTCTTGCTTTTTCGATGATCCAGCGGATGTTGGCAGTGTGATCTCTGGTTCCTCTGTCTTTTCTAAAACCAGCTTGAACATCTGGAAGTTCATGGTTCACGTATTGGTGAAGCCTGGCTTGGAGAATTTTGAGCATTACTTTGCTAGCATGCGAGATGAGTGCAATTGTGCGGTAGTTTGAGCATTCTTTGACATTGCCTTTCTTAGAGATTGGAATGAAAACTGACCTTTTCCAGTCCTGCGGCCACTGCTGAGTTTTCCAAATTTGCTGGCATATTGAGTGCAGCACTTTCACAGCATCATCTT
>NW_011494716.1:1564128-1566998 GCF_000754665.1 Bison bison bison | reverse complement strand
CAAATTGCCAACATCTGTGGATCATTGAAAAAGCAAGAGAGTTCCAGAAAAACATCCATTTCTGCTTTATTGACTATGCCAAAGCCTTTGGCTGTGTGGATCACAATAAACTGTGGAAAATTCTGAAAGAGATGGGCATACCAGACCACCTGACCTGCCTCTTGAGAAGCCTGTATGCAGGTCAGGAAGCAACAGTCAGAATTGGACATGAAACAACAGACTGGTTCCAAATAAGAAAGGAGTATGTCAAGGCTGCTTATTGTCACCCTGCTTATATAACTCATATGCAGAGTACATTATGAGAAACACTGGTCTGGATGAAGCACAAGCTGGAATCAAGATAGCTGGGAGAAATATCAGTAACCTCAGATATGCAGATGACACCACCCTTATGGCAGAAAGTGAAGAAGAACTAAAGAGCCTCTTGATGAAAGTGGAAGAGGAGAGTGAAAAAGTTGGCTTAAAGCTCAACATTCAGAAAACGAAGATCATGGCATCCAGTCTCATCACTTCATGGGAAATAGATGGGGAAACAGTGGAAACAGTATCAGACTTTATTTTTTGGGGCTCCAAAATCACTGGAGATGGTGACTGCAGCTATGAAATTAAAAGATGCTTACTGCTTGGAAGGAAAGTTATGACCAACCTAGACAGCATATTAAAAAGCAGAGACATTACTTTGTCAACAAAGGTCCATCTAGTCAAGGCTATGGTTTTGCCAGTAGTCATGTATGGATGTGAGAGTTGGACTATAAAGAAAGCTGAGCACTGAAGAATTGATGCTTTTGAACTGTGGTGTCGGAGAAGACTGTTGAGAGTCCCTTGGACTGCAAGGAGATCCAACCAGTCCATCCTAAAGGAGATCAGTCCTGGGTGTTCATTGGACGGACTGATGCTAAAGCTGAAACTCCAATACTTTGGCCACCTGATTGGAAGAGATGACTCATTTGAAAAGACCCTGATGCTGGGAAATACTGAGGGCAGGCAGAGAAGGGGATGACAGAGGATGAGATAGTTGGATGGCATCACTGACTCAATGGACATGAGTTTGGGTAGACCCCAGGAGTTGGTGTTGGACAGGGAGGCCTGGTGTGCTGTGGTTCATGGGGTCTCAAAGAGTCAGACACGACTGAGCGACTGAACTGAACTGATTCTTAAGGGTGTGAGGTAATATCTCATCGTGGTTTTTATTTGCATTTCCCCATGATCAGTGATTTTTAAGCATCTTTTCTTTGTTGGCCATTTTTATGAGTCATAAGATCTGAAGACATCACTGCCATCTGTTGTATGCCATCTCCTAACTGTAGGAAAAGTACCTTATGGAGCAAAATTCAGTCTTTTAAATCTACAGAGAGGGAAAGTGTATTAGTGGTTGCCTGTGGCTAGGAAATAGGGAGGGGCAGAATGGGGAGTGACTAGCGATGAGTATGGGGTTTCTTTTTAGGGTGATGAAATATTCTAAAATTAGTGGTGATGGTTTCACAACTCTGTGAACTTACTAAAACCATGGAATTAAGCAATTTAAATCGATGAATCTTGTGCATACATAGCATATCTCAATAAAGCTGTTTTTAAAATGCTGCCTTTTTAAAGTAGAACTAAAACAGTAACTTCCCTGGTGGCTCAGAGGTTAAAGCATCTGCCTGCAATGCAGGAGACCCTGGTTCGATTCCTGGGTCAGGAAGATCCCCTGGAGAGGGAAATGGCGACCCACTCTAGTATTCTTGCCCGGAGGGAGGAGCCTGGTGGGCTCTAGTCCACGGGGTTGCAAAGAGTAGGACATGACTGAGCTTACTTCACTTCAAAACAGTAACAGTGAGTGGGGAGGATGTGGGAAGGTTGGAGTGTGAGTTCGGGGTTAGCAGACAGAAACTATTATGGATCAACAACAAGGTCCTCCTGTATAGCACAGGGAACTATATTCAATTTCCTATGATAAACCACAATGGAAATGAATATAAAAAAGAATGTATGTGTATGTGTAACTGAATCACTTTGCTTTTCAGCAGAATTTAACACAACATTGAAAATCAACTATACTTCAATTTAAAGGGAAAAAAAAGAAGTGATAATAACAAATGTCACTACTTCATTAGTCAACTCTATTGAGTAGAGGAGAATGTTACACATTTTGGGTGAATATACATTCCAAACCAGAATTTCAGGCACCCTCTCCCTTCCTCCATTGTCCCAAATCAATTCCTCTTCCTTAGGTTGGATTCTGTCTTCCTTAGGTTCTTCTAACCCAGAAAACTTCTTTTTTTAAAAGGCCATGCTGTACAGCATGTGGGATCTTAGTTCCCCAACCAGGGATTGAACCCATGGCCCCTGCATTGGAAGCATGGAGTCTTAATCACTGGACCACCAGGGAAGTCCCAATAATCCAGGAAACGTCTTCATTTCTTCAGCAGAGGCAGGTCTGCATATTTGGCAGAAAGTTAGGGAGGAGTCTTGATGAAAGTGAAAGAAGAGAGTGAAAAAGTTGGCTTAAAGCTCAACATTCAGAAAACTAAGATCATGGCATCTGGTCCCATCACTTCATGGGAAATAGATGGGGAAACAGTGGAAACAGTGTCAGACTTTATTTTTTGGGGCTCCAAAATCAGTGCAGATGGTGATTGCAGCCATGAAATTAAAAGATGCTTACTCCTTGAAAGGAAAGTTATGCCCAACCTAGATAGCATATTAAAAAGCAGAGATATTACTTTGCCAACAAAGGTCCATCTAGTCAAGGCTATGGTTTTTCCAGTGGTCATGTATGGATGTGAAAGTTGGACTGTGAAGAAAGCTGAGCACTGAAGAATTGATGCTTTTGAACTGTGGTGTTGGAGAAGACTCTCGAGAGTCCCTTGGACTGCAAGGAGATCCAA
>NW_011494716.1:1561956-1564028 GCF_000754665.1 Bison bison bison | reverse complement strand
AAGACTCTGATGCTGGGAGGGATTGGGGGAAGGAGGAGACGGGGATGACAGAGGATGAGATGGCTGGATAGCATCACCAACTCGATGGACATGAGTTTGAATGAACTCCGGGTGTTGGTGATAGACAGGGAGGCCTGGTGTGCTGCGATTCATGGGATCACAGTCAGACACAACTGAGCGACTGAACTAGGGAGGAGTCAGCCAGCCTGAGGTATCTCTGGGTCTCACCCCCACCCCTGAAAATGTCATGGTTGGGGGGAAAAGGACTCTTGCAATTTCCGCATCTTCAGGGTCCTGAATGCATACTGCTGGTTTGTCTCATTTGTCCTGCAAGTCTAACTAGAGCAAGGCTTTGAGGGGAGGAGTCACAGTCTGGGTGATTGGAGAAGTCACCTGAAGTGCAGCCCTGGGCGTGTCACCGTGGCTCGAGGTCTGCCCCCAGGCCCACTAAGACCCTGGCTTTCTCAGGCTGAGCACCTCTGGGCTGCAGGTGTACCAAGAGCTTTGCAAGCTCATCTCTGCATGTATCCAACTCTGCCCAGGTATTCCTTGGTAAATGTGGAGGGTGCCCCCTTTGCAAACTGCCTTCCTGACCCAGAAAGAAAGGGAAGGGACTAAAAACTAGCTGGAGGAAAATGACAAAGAGCTGAAGGGAGGCAGGTGCTAGAAATATATTCTGATGGAGTCTGGGGTAGGGAGAGGGTCGCTGAGCCTCTCTCTTGCAGCAGTGATGCTCCAGTTGGTCTTGGACATCAGCAGGGAAGCCTGTCATGTCTCCTCCCACCATGCAGTTCAGGATGAGGAAGCGGTCCTGTGAGAGGAAACGCCTGGCCCAGGGTGGTCAGTTCCCAGCTGAGCCAGGGCCCCCAGCTCCGGGTTCCCCTCAGACCCCACACTGCTGATCTAGCCCACCCAACAGCCTCGGGTGTCCTGGGAGCTCACTGCTAAGGAAGAGCTTCTCCAGAAGCCTGTCCACCCTCCTCCGCCCCGGGAGGCGCACGTGCGCCCCTCCCCGCGCTTTCTTTGGAGCGGGCTCCACTCCCGGTTTGCCTTCTGCCTTCTCTGCGGCAGCCCCCTCAGCCCCCACGCCTGGACCATCTGGAAGTGCCGCTCCACTGCCTAGGATCCCTGCACCTTTGTGCCCACCCCCTCCGCGGTGTTCTGCCACCCGCCCGCGGGCCCACACCAACGCGGATTTACCAAGTACAGAGAGTTCTCCTCGTACTTGTTTCTGATGGCTTAGGGGGAATAAAATGTTGTTTCTCGGACTTCAGCGTCTTAGCCCTTTAAGGAGTGACAGTAAAAATAATTATTTGCAAAATCTGCCCCTTGGTGTTTATTATAGCTCCCCCTCATGTGCACCTCTTCTGATTTGCATCCAGGACAAGGTCTGTGGCTTCAAGGGGTCAGATGCCCAGGCCAGCAAGAGCTATTCTGTCCCCTCAGCCTCACAGGCTTCTGAGCTGCAGTGACCCAGGTCGTGTTCTCTGGAGTCTGACCTGCATGGCTCCAGCTCTCTCTCTCTTTCCTTCCCCGTTTTCCTCCCCGTTTCTGCCTGCTTGTGGGATCTTTGTTCCCTAACCAGGGATTGAACCTGTGCCCTCTGTAATCCAAGCTGCAGAGTCCTAACCACAACCCTCCAGGGAATTCCCTTTATTTTCTCCTCCATCCTGATCTCCTTCCCTTCTTCTCTTCTTTGTCTTCCTTTCACCTCCAGACTTTCTCACCCTCGTGACAAGCGTCATCCTGTTACCACCCGAGTGCAGTGCTGTCTCAATGATGTTGCTTTTTTTTTTTTTTTTAAGAAAAAAAGTTTTTATTGGAATGTAATTGCTTTACAATGTTGTGTTAGTTTCTGCTGTACAGAGAAGTGAATCAATCACATGCATTCATATATACCCTTCCTCTTGACCCTCCCTTCCCCTAGCCCATCCATTTAGGTTGTCACAGAGCATGGAGCTGAGTTCCCTGCGCTTTACTAATCTGCCAGTTTATCCCAATCTCCTCTTCTGTACCTGTGTCCACATGTATCTGTTCTCTATAGCCGCACCTCTATTCCTGCCTTGGAAATA
>NW_011494716.1:1545342-1561856 GCF_000754665.1 Bison bison bison | reverse complement strand
TGTCTTGTAAATAAGTTTATCTGTATCATTTTTTCTAGATTTCACATATATGCACTAATATATGGTATGGACGTGGCTGTTTTCTCCATATTGATATGATAGTGTGGTCTGTCTAGAACTTCATATAATTGAGTTCGTATATCCTCTCTTTCACCATCATGTTTTTGAGATTTGTTCATGTTGTGACTGTAGATTGTGGCTTTTTTTTTTTTTTTTTTATCCTGAGTAGTATGACTTTGCTGTGGTTTTTTTTATAGATGAACATCTGGGACATTTCCAAGTTTGGACACTACAGATGAAACTGCTGTGGATATTCTTGTAGAAGTCTTCTTTTGGACACATGTTTACCTCTTTCTTAAGGAAATACCTAGAAATGGAATTGCTAAGTCTATGGTTTTATTTTTCATTTTATAAGAAACTGAAAGACTTTTTTTCCAAAGCGATTTTACCACTTACACTCCTGTCAACAACACTTGAGAGTTTTGGTTGCTCCATATCTTCACTGACAGGCTTCCTGGTGGCTCAGCTGGTAAAGAATCCACCTGCAATGAGGGAGACCTGGGTTCGATCCCTGGGTTGGAAAGATCCCCTGGAGAAGGGAAAAGCTACCCACTCCAGTATTCTGGTCTGGAGAATTCCATGGACTGTATAGTCCACGGGGTTATAAAGAGTCAGACACAACTAAGCGACTTTCACTTTCACTTATCCTCACTGACATTTGGTGCTGTCAGTCTGTTTAATTGTAGTAATTTGGGTTGGTGTGTTGGAAATTTAACATTTTTATTAATTCTAGTTTACTAATATTTTTGGTGGCTAATGTTTTTTGTGTTTTTCCTAAGAAATATTTGCCTATTCCAAGGTCGTAAAAATATTCTCTTGTTTTCTTTTAGATGCTGTATGGTTTCAGTGTTTCATTTAGGTCTAGGATTTATTTATTTTTAAAAATTGTTTTATTTATGTTTATGTTGGATCTTCATTATTAGGCGTGGGCTCTCTCTAGCTCCAGTGAGCAGGGGTTGCTCTTCGTTTTGGTTAATGGATTGCTCATTGTGGTGGCTTCTCTTGTTGCAGAGCATGGGCTCTAGAGTCCAAGCTCAATAGTTGTGGGACACAGGCTTAGTTGCTCTACAGCATGTGGGATTTTCCTGGATCAGAGATTGAACCGGTGTCTCTTGCATTGGCAGGTGGATTCTTTACCACTGAACCATTAGGGAAGCCCTAAGCCTAATTTTTTGGTGTAATGTAATGAGTTGTTTCTTTTTTTTCCCTTTTGGGTAGACAATTATTCTAGCCCACTTGTTAAAAAGATTTTTCTTTCTCCATTGAATTATCTTGGTACTTTTGCTGAAAGTCAATTGGTCATATATATGTAGGTCTATATCTGGACTCTGTTTTCTGTTACATCGATCTGTTTGTATATCCTAATTCTAATACTGTCTTGATTACTGTTGTTTATAGTAAGTCTTAAAATCGGCTACTGTACGTCCTCCAACTTTGTTAAGGTTATTTTGGCTGTTCTAGGTCCTTTCTGTTTCCACTTAAATTTTAGAATCTGTTTGTCACCTTCTAAAAAAAATGCCTTTTAGAATTTTGATTGGATTTATATAGAATCTATTGATCGATTTGGGGAGAACTGACATCTCAGCAATATTGTCTACTCAAGCACTTCACAGAAGGTACCCTTCTTTCAGCATCAGCTCAGAGCCAACTTTTCTTTCATCTTGACTCAACCATCATTAATTAGACTGCCTGAGCCTCCTTCACTTCAGCCAGCAGCCCTGCCCATGCTTAAGCTGTCGATGCTGTAGGCATTGGCCTCTTTCTCGTGTAAGGTCTTGTAGGAGACTTGTCCTCTCCAGATGTCCTCTTTAGAGGGACTCTGAACCCCTTTCATGGTCTCTGTGTGGGAGAGAAGATAACACCCTTTCCTTGCGATTTCTGCAGGTCCCACCTTTAAAGTGTCTCATGCCCAGGGTCTTAAGCGGGGGAGAGCATGGGGGTGAGAGGTGAGGAACACACCACTCCCCATCATGGGATGTGAGACATCACAGGCTTAAGAAAGGAGCTTTGAGTCTGAACAAGCCTGAATTTGCTTTCCCATTCCAACGCTAATTAGCTGTGTGACCTTTGGTAGTTTATGCACTCATCTGAGCCTCAGTTTCTGCAGCTGTAAACAGAAGGTGATGGCCTCTCTTGTACTGGTGATGGGATTGTTGAGTGGGGTGCTGTGTGTGGACACAGCTGGCGTGGGACTTGCTCTGAGCAGGGGCCCAGTGAATGTTGTCTCCTTCACCCTATTTCCTACCACTGCCTGGAATTTGATCTTCATTCTGTCTTCATTCCAAGGCCTTCTTGGAACCACCCAGCAGGAATACCAACGGTCGTGGTGCCGAAGGAGTCGTCTTACTGCATGGGAAGTCTTGGCACCCTTTGGAACTTACAGAAAGATCCACGGACAGACAAAGTGGCCACTTATTGCTGCTCCAGAGCATGACCCAAGGAGTGGGTAGTGGACTCCCTCTGTTACTTGTTACTCAGTCCACAGTCTACAGGCTGAAGTGTAGAAAGCCATTGTCAAGGGTGGAGAGGAAGGCCATCTTCAAGGGTGAAGGTTGGCTGTCTCTCCTTCAGTAGCACACTGGACCCTTTAAACCTGATTTCATTGGCTGACTTCTTGGAGCAGAGACTCCATCATTTACCTTTGTTAATCAGGAGCGTTGAGAATGGGCCCTGATTGCAGCAAGAAGTCGTCAACATTTGAGCGGCCTTTAAAAATTATATGATTCTGACACATGCTACAACATGGATGAACCTTGAGGTCATGGATGCTAAGTGAAATAAACTAGACACCAAAAGACAAATATAGTATGATTCTACCTATATGAGGTACCTAGAATAGTCATATTCATAGAGACAGATTGTAGAATGGTGGTTGCCAAGGGCTGGAGGAAGAGGGTACGAGGGGCTGTTGAATGAATACAGTGTCAGTTGGGGAAGATGAAATTGTTCTGGAGATGGACGGTGGTGATGGTTACACAATGATGTGACTGCACTTAACACCACTGAGCTGTGCACTTAAAAATGATCGAAATGGTACATTTTATTGTATATATTTTAGAGGGTAAAAAATTTATGTGTGCATGTAATCTGATCAGTGTCCTAAGTTTTCAAAACTGTGGAGGAGCCTGGCTGGCTGCAGTCCATGGGGTGGCAAAAAGTCGAATACAACAGAGCAACTAAGCACAGCACATGATCATAATACTGTGAGCTAACATTTGGCAGATGAAAACATTGCTGCTTTTGCTCGATTATTCAACCAATATTCCCTCAGCTGCTGGCTCTACCTGAGCCCCTTAACCGAAGCTTGAGGATTCAGAGATCCAGTCCAGGCTTACTCTTCCAGACCTGAATTCTGAGGGTGAACACTCGGCTCATGAACCCCTGATACCATGAGCAAAGCTTGTGCTCTGGTGGAGACCAAGGAAGAACTGACCAGTTCCTCCTGGTGTTTGAGACAGTGATCTGGCTTTAGTCTGTTGTGTAAGGAGGGTCTCGGGAGGGCAGGGATGCTGTGCCAGTGGGGGCCAGCCCTGGGTGCAGGCATGGGGTCCTGACGTTGTCTGGTGAGTTTGGGAGACAGTGGGGAGCCTGATGGAGCTCAGGTAGGGTGCTCAGTGCCCGGTGAGTTTTCAAATCTGGTGCCAGCTTCACCTCAGTCTCCTGTCAGCTGGTGACCTCAGCTGAATTAACTAAGCCTCTGTAAAAGCTCAGTTTTCTCATCAGTAAAACACTTCTGCCCAGTTCGACAGCATTAAATGAGAAAGTGTGTGTCGAGCATTTAACTGAGCTCTCCCTGTGTCATCTGTGTGTCTGTCATCTACAGACCTCTGTCTATACACACATGCACACTGGATGGGTCAGGGTGGGAGAACTTGGAGGCCTGGAAACAAGCCCTGATTATTTATAGGTTTCACTTCTCTGTTTTTCAGCCAGGGTGTCTTGGCTCCGGGGAGCGGTGAGAACATCTGGGTGTGGCTGGCGCCCTAGGTCTCCCCAGCCTAGCCTCTTTGTCGAATGTGGCTGGGAGTGTGGGACCCAGGGCGGAGGATCTGGGTGGAGCCTGGGGTGTCAGCGAGGGTGGGTGGGGAGTCTGTGAGAGCCCAAAGCTGACTCTTTTGTTGCTTCCTGTGTTGGGGTCCAGGTCAGAAGTCCAGTCCCTTGGGATGAACCAGTTTGCTTTGTTGCCATGGAGACGGCACTGTCTTAGCCCAGACCCATCCCTCCCACTTCCTGGAGAGATAGTTTGGGAGGCAGTGGGTCCTTTTCGTCCATGGAAGATGTTGTATAGCACACATTCATGGGTGGCAAGCGTGGATGACTTGGGTGTGATAGAGCCCAAGGACAGAAAGGGAAGGGAAGGGAAGGGACATGACGAGGCTTCATTGGCCACTGATAACTCCGCTTGAGTCCATTTCTCAGATCTTGTGTAGTCATCAGTTATGACTGTCGGAAGGCTGAGTGCTCAGTGCTCAGGCACTCAGGGACTCTATGCAACCCCACGGACTGTAGCCCTCCAGGCTCCTCTGTCCATGGGATTCTCCAGGCAAGAAAACTGGAATGGGTTGCCATGCCCTCCTCCAGGGTATCTTTCCAACCCAGGGATCCAACCCAAGTCTCCCACATTCTAGGTGGATTCTATACCATCTGAGCCACCAGGGAAGCCCATTCCCAGGCAGTCCACTAATAATTATAATAACTAACCCTTATTGAGCACCTACTGTATACCAGGAACCGCACATTTTATACCCATCTTTATGGGCTTTGTTCGGATGGGAAAAAATTACGTCTCTATTTTTATTAACTCCTAATGGATATTCAGCATTTCCTTCAATTATGAGTATAGACAGCGGACCACAGTATTGTCAGTTTGCTTTCTGGTTTGTAATATTTTTTAAGTTTCACGTTATAAGCCTGTACTGCTTCTGTCGTGTTCATTTACTTTTTTTTTTTAAGGCTTTTATTTACTTATTTTTTATTTTCGGTGTGCTGGGTCCTCACTGCTTTGAGAGGGCTTTCTCTGGTTTTGGCGAGCAGGGGCCACTCCTCGCTGTGGTGTGCGGGCTTCTCATTGTGAAGGTTTCTCTTGTGGAGCACAGGCTCTAGGGCGCACGGCCTTCAGTAGCAGTGGAGCGTGGGCTCCGCAGTTGCAGCTCCCGGGCTCTAGAGCACAGGCTTAGTAGCTGTGACTCATAGGCTTAGTTGCTCCACAGCACGTGAAATCTTCCTGGACCAGGGACCAAACCCATGTCTTCTGCATTGGCAGGTGGATTCTTATCCACTCCATCATCAGGGAAGTCCTTCATTTACTTTTTAAAAATAATTGTTCATTTATTTGGCTGCGCTGGATCTTAGTTGCAGCATGGGGGATCTAGTTCCCTGATCAGGGATCGAAACTGGACCCTCTGCACTGGGAACAGAGTCTCAACCACTGGACCACCAGGGAAGTCCCTTTCATTTACTTTTAACAGAAGTATTCTCCAAAGGATCTTTTCCAATGCAAACAATTTGATAACTTTTATTGTTTTATAACAATAACACTATAGTTTTCGTCACCTATGAATGTATGTATCTGATACCCTATTTTAACTGTCTGAGGCAGGTAGTCTTTTCCCTGACTTAAAGATGAGGAGACTTAGGAACTCCCCTGGTGGTCCAGTGGCTGCGACTCTGCTCCCAATGCAGGGGGCCTGGGTTCGATGCCTGGTGGGTAAACTAGATCCCACATGTCTCAACTAAAGATCCCACTTGCCGAAGTGGAGATGGAAGATCCTTTGTGCCACAAGGAAGACAGGGAGCAGCCATACAAACAATAAAACAAACAAATAAACATTAAAAAAAAAGGTGAGACTTAGACTTAAAGATCTTAGGTCACTTGTCCAAGAGTGACAAGTGTCCACTGTCAGGAGCAGAGCTGAGACTAACAAGAATAACGCTGCGTTTTTCCCAGTCTATTTTCATCATTGTATACACAGCATTTTCTCATTTACTTTTTCCTCTTGGGTCACATAAAACTCTGTGAGCAGGACAAGGCAGAGCTTATCCTCATTTTACAGAAGAGGAATTTGAGATTCAGAGAGGTAAATAACGACTTGCCCAAGGGCTCATGTGGCAGTTTTCAGAGCTGAGATTTCATCTCAGCTCTGGTGGGGTCTGCTGGCTGGGTCTAGCCAAAGTGGGGTCCATTCACTGAGGGAGACAGGCACACAGAAAGAAAAGGGACAGCCTGACGTCATGTGCTTCAGCTTCACATAGGCCCAGCTTTGGGGGGTTGTCCTACGTCCCTGTCCCAGAGGTGGGAAGGTGTGTTCGGGACTCCAAGGTATTGGACCAACCCCTTGTCTTGGAATAAACTGCGCACACAGAGGTGGGCTGCCTGGCTTTTCTCTACCAACTAGTTTCCCTCCTTCTGTGTGTGCATTTTCTAGCCCTGCTTCCAGCCAAGGACCAGCTGCCTGAATGGGAGTTTTCTAGACTGAAAGGTGAGACTCCCTCTCCTTGAACACAGATAACAGAGGGGTGGACACTTTTTGACAACCCAAACTGATCACCTGGTAAAGAAAGGGGAGAGAACTAAGGTCCAAGTGACTTTTCTGTTGGCATTGACCAATATAGTTTTTTAAAAAACTAGCCAAAAAAAAAAAAAACCAAAAACCCTAGCGGGTTCATTTTCTTAAAACAATATATTTATTTGGCTGTGCTCTGTCTTAAGTTGCCACACGTGGGCTCTTCGTTGCCACATGTGGTATGTTTAGTTGTGTCATGCAAACTCTTACTTGAGGCATGTGGGATCTTGTTCCCTCACCAAGGATCCAACTTGGGCCTCTTGCATTGGGAGTGCAGAGTTTCAGCCACCAGACCATCAGGGAAGTCTTGTAGCTCACTCATCTTCTAACAGTCTGTGTATGTAATGATGAAGATGGCTCTAAGCTGCTACCTCGGTTCCTGGATTATGAGTTTTTGAGAAAAGTGCCCATTGATGTATATAGCACAGCAGACATGAAAGGCTCTGGCCACACCCAATAGATGAGCACAATGGACAGCAGCATTTGGCTATAAATAGAATCATTTAAATGTAAAAGTGTGATATTTTGATGTTGTGTTAAGGAAGTGTTGATAATCACACAGTGAGTGGATTGGTATCGTGATGCATTCTCCACCACCCGCTGTAACTCAGTTCAAAATATGGAAGCACATGATAGGGACTCAGTAAAACTTTCCCTGAATAACCCTGGGAGTCAAGCTGATCTGAGGAATTGCTCACTGGGCTTTTTGACACGACGATCAGACAAAGAATTTAAAAGTGTCCTGGGTATTCTGTGGTTATTCCAAGACTCACAATAATCTTTCAGAATAAACCATTGTCAAAGCAGTGTTGCCAATGAGAAGAAAGCCCAAAATTACATCTGCTTTCACCAAGGAAACCTCACGTGGTGGTAATCACTTCTTTCTACTCTTACTAGTGGTCTGACATATGAATGGGATTTGCTCCTGACTTGAGCAAGCAGGCTGCCTGCTGGGTGCCAGTTAACTTCTGATCAATGCAAATCAAGGGGCTGCCTGGGGAGTCCATTATACCCGCACTTAATGCCATGTGGCTGGCAGATCACTGCTGGGTGTAAATATTGAGATAGAGAGTTTTTAAGTGTCTGCAGCCCTTCACTTTCATGGGAACAGTGGAAGCAACCAGGGTCGAGCTCCCCCCCCCGCCCCTTTTACAGAAATGTCTTCTCTATCACCAGAGCTTCTCTGGTGGTTCAGATGATAAAGAATCTGCCTGCAATGCAGGATATTGGAGTTCGATCCCTGGGTCGGGAAGATCTCCTGGAGAAGGGAATGGCAAACTACTCCATGGGAGAATCCCATGGACAGAGGAGCCTGGTGGGCTACAATCCATAGGGTTGCAAAGAGTTACATGGTTAGCTCCTCCCATCAGTTGCTCAGGCTGATAGCCTTGAAGTTAGCTTGACATCTTTTTCTTTCATATTCCTGATCAGATCCACGAGCATGTCCTGTTGGCTATACTTTAAGAATGTATGTAGAATCTCACCACTTTTTTTTTTTTTTTCTGAAGATTTTTGGATGTGGACCATTTTTTCTTAAAGTCTTTATTGAATTTGTTGCAATATTTTTTTATGTTTTGGTTTTTTGGCCACCTGGCGTGTAGAATCTTAGCTCCCCGACCAGGGATAGAACCTGCATCCCCAGCATTGGAAGGCGAAGTTTTAACCACTGGACCACCAGGGAAGTCCTGAACCTTACCACTTTTAACTCTGTCCACTGCTACTATACTGGGCTGAACGACTGTCATTTCACACCTGGGCCATTGAAATAGCCTTTTAGTTGGGTTTCCTGCCTCTGCCCTTTCTTATAATCCACACCCAACACATGAGTAGAGGGATCCTTTTGTAAAAATGTAAGACGAATTACATAACTCCTCTCAATTCTTTACAGAATTCTCCAGATCTCCATCCTGCTCAGAGAACAAACTCAAGTCATTATGGTGGCTTGTAATCCCCGTGACCTTTCTGAGTTCACCTCCTGGGACTGTCTCCCTGGCTAACTCCCCTGGGCCTCCTTTCTGTTCCTAGGACCCACCAGACGGGCTCCCGTCACCAGCAATTCCTACCGCCGATTCGTCCTTCTGTCTAGGACACTGCTTCCCAGAAAGCCCCACAATTCACTCCTTACATTCAAATCTTTACCCAAACATGCCACTCTCGGTGAGACCTACCCTGGTCACCCTGTTAAAAAATTGCAACAATCCTGTAATTTCTTGACCAGCACCCCTTATGTGTAATCTCAGGGTTGCCTTCCCCACAGATGAGGAAGCCAGTTGTGTTCCCTGAGCTAGTCCAACTCACAGCCCGGCCAGCCCACTTCCACTTTTATTTTTCTCCATAGCACACTCACCACCTTTTAGAAGACTACAAAATTTTCTTTATTCGTTTTGCTCATTGTCTGGCTTTTCCCCACCTGTGACTTAAATATACATTCCATAAGGTTAGGAATTTTGTCTCTTTTCCCCCACTATTAAGTTGCCAGCATCTACAACAGTGTGTGGCACAGAGTAGGTGCTGACTACAGATTTGTGAATGGCTGACTGACAGGCTTGTTTCTTCCTTTTCAATCTTATACCTTTTGTTTTTCTAAGTGCTTTATTACACAGGCTGGAATACACTGAATAAAGTTGAAAAGAAGCAGAGAAAGATTTTTGTCCTTTCTGACAAAAATCTTGTTTAACATGTTACTTTGAACATTTTACTGTTATATATTAGGTTTACTATAGATTTTTTTTTTGTAGGTACTTTTTATTGGGTTAAGGAAGTTTCTTTCCTTTCCTAGTTTGCTGAAAGTTTAAAAAAATACATTGACATTTAAAAAGCTTTTGCACAACAAACAGAACTGTAAGCAAAATGAAAAGACAATCTAAGGAATGGGAGAAAATATTTGCAAACAATAAGCGATTAATTTCCAAAGTACGGTACATTGAATTAATGTGGTACATACAAACAATGCAATGTTATTCGGCCCTAAAAAGGAATGAAATTCTGACTTGTGCTACAGCATAGGTGTACCTTGAAGACATTATACCAAGTGAAATAAGCCAGACAAGAAAGGAGAAAAAAACTCTTGAATGATTCTTCTTAGGTGGGGCACCTAGAACAGTCATATTCATTGAGACAGAAAGTAGAATAGAGGTTCCCAGGGACTGGGGACAGGAAGGAATCTGGGGCTTAGTGTTTAATGGGGACAGAGTTTTACTCTGGGAAGAGGAGCAAATTCTGGAGCTGGAGGGTGGTCATGGTTGCACAATAATATGAATGTACTCAATGTCATCGAATTGTATTCTGAAAAGTGGTTAAAACGGTTAAGTTTTGTGTTTTTTTTCTTACTGGAATAAAAAAATATTTCTTGTTAGATGTTTGGAGCAGGAGCATTTTTCGCAGTGTCGCTGGGCCTCCATGTAGAAACAAAATGCGGGCCCTGACATTCTAAACCATTGTGCTTGGTGACCTGCTCTGTGCTTGTCCTCTCTCGGCGTTTATATTGCTGGGAGAAAGAATGGTGCAAGCACATGATATTACAGCAGTTATTAGAAAGAGCAGGCAGAGCGTCCATTCCCAGCAGAATGCCTTTGAACATTTATTTTTGGCTGCACTGGGTCTTGGCTGCGCGGGCTTTCCCTAGTTTCAGAAAGCGGGGTGTACTCTCTAACGGCGGTGCACGGGCTTCTCATCGGGATGGTTTCTCTTGTTGTGGAGCACAGACTCTAGAGTGCTCGGGCTTCAGTGGTTGCTGCACGAGGGCTCAGTAATTGCAGCTCCCAGGCTCTAGAGCTAAGGCTCAACAGTGGCACACGGTCTTAGTTGCTCCAAGGCATGTGGGATCTTCCAGGACCAGGGATCGAACCTGTGTCCCCTGCATTGGCAGGTGGACTCTTAACTGCTGGACCACCAGGGAAGTCCAGCCAGCCACAGGAACCCTTTTAATAAAGAACAGAGGAACTTCTGGCACTGACGGACCCCACTTTGCCACCATACCATTTTCTCTCATGAATGGGCCGTGAGGTCTGTCCAGCTGCCCTGTGTAACCAGGGTCGGCTTTTAGTGCACCTGGTGGGGATGGTGTCTCTGCCCCAGGCTGTGAGCAGGGCTCTGGTGAAACCAGCTCCCACTGCTGGCCTTTTGGAGCCTCTGTCGACAGGAGGCTGTTCTCTCACTCCAGCCCCTACCTTCGGAATCGCCTGAGCTTCAACAACGTGCAGAGAGTCCCTTCTTGGATGCCGATCTCATGCCTGGCAGCTGCGCCCAGATTCCAAAGAGAGCCTCCCAGACTTGCCTCCCAAGCTGTTCTGCCTCTTCCTGACTTTGAGCCCTGATGCCCTCGGGCAGGGATGTGTCTGCATCTATAGGTGACATCATTGGTCCCATCATCTATATGGTGACATCATTGGACGGGAGAGGTAGGCTCCTTTCTCTTCCCAAGCACTTTTCTGCAGCCGCCCTGGCTCCACCCATGAAAGCAGATCTATATGGGGTGGGGAGGTGTCTGCTGATGGGCTCTGTGTGTGGCTGCTTCGGCGAGGGCCGCTGCCACACCCACACACCTCCCCTCAGCACGCCCCCACCCTGGCTGTCCCGCTTAATTGCCTCACGCCCCCTCTGCCCTGCCCAGCTGGCCTGCTCAACCTCCTGGGCACAGACCACCTGCTCAGGCCTCTCTCTGGGACATTTGTCCTTAAAGCTCCTGGGCCCTGGTTCTGCTGATCCCACTGGCAGAGTTCCCCAGAGAAATGGAACCAACAGTATCATGCATATAGCAGATGGATGAATAGATGGGTAGGTAGATAGGTAAGGTAAATGGACAGATCCAGATCTATCCATCCTTCCTTGTGCTTGTGCTCAGTCACATATCTGTGTATCTAGGTCCGTCCACCCTTCAGTCCATCTAACTATTTCTCCACCTGTCCATCCATCCACAGATATTTATTCTAAGGAATTGGCTCACATGATTTTGAGGGCTGGCAAACCTGAAGTTTGCAGGGCAGGCAGCAGGCTGGAGACCCAGGGGAGAGTGGACACTGAGTCCAAACAGACATCTTTAAATCAAATGCAGTCAGCCCTCTAAAGCAGAGCTGGCCTCACCCTCCCTGTCTTCCTGGCTTGGGTTCCTGTGGTTTCTCTAACCCTCTATCTGTTCCCCACATCCCTGCCCTGCCCTCCACCCCCTTCCCTGACATGCTAAATCCTATCCTCCCCCCATGGATGCCGTTCACTTGGTTGATGGGAGAAGCCCTGCAGTTGGTGAGGCAGGCAGATCTGGGCTCAAGCCCAGCAGCTCTGTTCCTAGCTGGTGGCCATGAACAAGTCCCTCAGCCCAGAGCTTCAGGCTCCTCTGTGAGGTGGTGACGTTCGCCTCCCATCCCTCGAAGCCCCTGGTGGAGCAGGCACCTCCTTGGCTAGGACGTCCTTTTCTCTCCTGTGATGGAGCGAGGCCTCCTCCCGCACAAGGAGGCTTCCCAGTCCCCTGGCCACGCACACGGGTTGGAAGACTCAGTGTTGGTATGTCAGTTGGGGTCTTGTGAGAAACAGGCAGTGGAATGTGTGTTTACAGAGGGAGGTGGTGGGCACTGGAAAGTTGGAAATCCATGGGGGAGGCAGCAACTGGAAAGTCAGATAGGTGGACATTGCAGTCTGAAGGCAGAATTCCCTCCCCCTCACGGGACATTGATCTCTTCTCTGAAGGCTGGCAACTGATTGGGTGAGGCCCACCCACATTAGGGAAGGTGGTCTGCCTGACTCAGAGGCTATGAATTTAAATGTTACTAAGCATTTCTGAGAAATGCCTGCACAGCAACATCTAGAGTGATGTCTGACCAATAACTGAGCGCTATGACCTAGACAGGTCGACACATGAAAGTAACCCTCACGCCCTCCTGCAAGGCTGATCTCTGATGGTGCTGGTGCGAACTGGCTGACATACCAGTTGTTGCATAAAGTGCTTTCTTTGGCTTGTATGATTTAATCCTCATAGTAACTGTATGAAGTATGTTCTATTTTGAGCCTCAGTTTATAGAGCAGGGCCTTCAGGTTCCTAGAGGTTAAGTAACTAGCCCAGGGTTGCACAGCAAACTGTGGGGCTGGGGTTTGAAGTCAGGCAGTCCCACTGCAGAGTCCACTGCTTTGGCCTCACACCATCCTGCTGCCTCTCCCAGAATCCTCAAGAGACTTGGGCCTCTTCCCTCAGCCCCACTGGGACTTGCAGGTCCTCGAGGAATATCCCTTCCTCCCCCATGCCTTCCCCCATTCCCCTACTTGTTGGGAGCAGGCAGCAGGTTTCTGAAGTACTAAAGTTCAGAACTGCCTGTGGCCAGGCCTCTCTGACTCCACTTTGAGCCAGGGAGGGAGCAGACCTACCAGCTCTCTGTCTTAGCAGCCGGGGCACCCCTGCATGGCCACCGTTCCTGGTGGGGCAGAGGCCAGACCACAGTCCTGCAAATGGCACTGTGACCACAGGCTCAGCTGATAAAGTGTCAGAAGGAAGACCAGCTCTGAGCCACTGAGTCGAGTAAGGTTGGCCCCTCTTCCCCGCAGGGCCCTGTAGCCGGAGCACAGGCAATAACAGGACTTCCGCCTTCTCGGAATACTTGAGCAGCCCAGGAATGAGGTTTTATTCTGTCCTGGCAAGGCTGCCTGGGCCTTGGGAACTAGCATTCTGTCCCTGACCTCCCTGAATCTCAGGAAACTGTGATCTCTGCTCCGTGTAGCCCTATACTGGGTTTGCTTGCTGCCCTGGGCACCAGCCTCTTGCTAATGACTCTTCATAGAGTCATTTCATGAACCCAAGATGTTTGTATTATGATTCACATGGTGTTTATCTGTGTCTTGATGCGTTTATACCTCATATCTTTATGCCTTCGTGTAACTCAAGTAAAGAGGAAAAGATGGTTTCTAAGCTTTTAATGTTTCCAGGATTTAAAATGTACTTAAAGAAACTTGCTTGTTATTGTTTAGTCACTAAGTTGTGTCCAGCTCTTTTGTGACCCCATGAATTGTACTTTGCCAGGCTCCTTCCTCCATGGGATTGTCCCGGCAAGAATACTGGAGTGTATTGCCTTTTCCTTCTCCAGGGGATCTTCCCAACCCAGGGATCAAACCCACGTCTCCTTTGTTTCCTGCACTGCAGGTGGATTCTTTACCAGCTCAGCCACGGGGGAAGATGGGTACCATTATACACCCAGGACCTAACACATAATGCCAGGCACATTGTCCCCAATCTCAAGCGTTTATGGAATGACTCAAGACCTAACCTGGAAATTGAGGATGCTCTAGCAATTTATAGGTTTCAACAGCAGGGAATGTTGCCTAATGGCTTCCAGAAGACAAACAAAAGAGAAGGTGGGTATGACCATTTCCTGTGTCTAAAAACCCGACATGACTGATTTACAATGTCAAAGTCACCAGCAACAGTGCGTGGACTGAAATGATTTGCAGTGAGGAGGAAAAGTGCAGATAGGCCAACTTTCAGATTGTTGAAGGAAATCAGAAATGGGGAGCATGAGATAGCACTGCATGGGGCGCGGTAGTGCACAGTTAGCACTGTCTCCCAGGGCTTCCTGTCCAGCTAAGTCGGTCAACAGAGGAGGCAGCGGGGTGGTTAAAGGGGGCTACCTGGAAGCTCACAGAGAGTGCTGCCTGGCTGCTCAGAGCTTCTTGGCCACAGGACTCTGATTTTCAATCTGAACTCTGTCCCTAGCCCATTGTCTGACTTTGAGCATGTTACTTTCCAGCTCCCAGTTTCACATCTCTAAAACAGGGACAATAATATCTACCTCAGAGGGTTGTGGTGAGGACCAAAAAGGTCACAAGTGAAAGCATCCAGTGGTTTCTGGTACTTACGCCACATTCGCTCAATGTAAGTTTCCTACGCTTATTTCACTGACTGCTCTTCTGAACTTCAATTTTTTTCATCTGCAAAAAATGGAATATGTGACAGTGCCTGGCACATCACTGAAGCTCAATAAAGGTTTTATTTGTAATTTTTTATGACTTTTATTTTTGAAACAATTTTGAAGTTGCAAAAAGTACTAGAGTTTTTCTATACCTTACACCCAATCTTCCCCTAATGTTACCATGGTACCTAATCAAATTAGTGGCTTCCCTGGTGGCTTAGCAGTTAAGAATCTGCCTGCAATGCAGGAGCCACAGGAGATGCAAGTTCAATCCCTGGGTCAAGAAGATCCCCCGGAGGAGGACGTGGCAACCCACTGCAGTATTCTTGCCCAGAGAGTTCCATGGACAGATGAGCCTGGTGGGCTACAGTCCATAGGATTGCAAAGAGTTGGAAGCGACTGAGCACACACACATGCGATCATATTAGTACAATGATCCAAACCAGGAAATCAACATCTCACAACTCAATGCCATTAACCAAACTACAGACCTTATTCAAGTTTCCCTAAGACGGCATTTTCTATTCTGGATTCCAAATCAGGATCCTACATCCCATTGAGTTGTTGTATCCCTTAGTTTTCTGTGACTTGTGACAGTGTATTTTGGTGTTTGCTGATGTCAACATCTTTCTGTGTGTGCTGGTCAATAACTTGGGAGAAACACTTCTCCGTTGGGGTTTGTCTGATGTTTTCTCATGATTAGATGGTTACTCACTCTTCGCAGAAATACCACAGCAAAGTTACTGTGTTACTTTTTGTTTTTCTTTTTCCTTTATTGTGATAAAATACACATAAGATAAAATCTACCGTTTGAACCATTTCAAAGTGTACAATTCAGTGGCATTGAGTACTTTCACAGTATTGTGTGACTGCCACCTCCATGTAGTTCGGGAACATTCTCATCACCACCAATCCCCAAAAATCACTAATCTGCTTTCTGTCTCTTTGGATTTGCCTATTCTGGACATCTCATACACTGGAATTGTACAATATGAAGTCTTTACTGATGGGCTTTTTTCACTTAGCATCATGTTTTCAAGATTTACCCAGGTTACAGCAGTGAATCAGCCCACCACCCCCTTTTCACGGCCAAATAATATTCCACCATGCAGACAAAGGGCATTTTACTTTATTTTCTAATTTAGCAGTGAAACCTGGTGAGGCAAAGTGGTCGCAGACCCTGGTGACTGGCAGGAGGTACTGTGAGGTGTGTGGATGACAAAGTCAGGACTGGTGCCCTGGGAAGCAGAGGGCTGTATTTCACCTTGCAGACAGCACTCACCAGGTCACTTTTGCTTTGAAAACTTCCTCTGTGGAAACGGAAAAACAGTTGTCCAGGAGGAGGGGAAGACGACCCAAGGACGGGAAGGGAAACCCTCCCTGGGGCTGCAGAAGCTGCGTCTCAGTGGCACCAGCTTTCCAGGGTCAACCACGGCCTCCTTGAGGCTCTGTCTGGCCAGCAGAGGCTGGGGCTCGGACTGCACCGCGATGGTCGCCACAAACACGCTCAGGTCTCGAGTCTCGGGTGACACTTGCTCATGGCTTATGAAGAAAGGGAAGCCTCCCTTTAGGCACAGGCAATAGTCGCAAACTTCCATTTATAAACAAGGTGTGTTGAGCGGGAGGGCAAACATTTCCACGTCCCAAACGTCGCACCTCAGCAGCTCCTTAACTAGTAGATGCCCTCAGGTTTCCCCGAGCGGGTCTGGGGGCCGACCTGCGAGGAACGGCGGTCTCTCAGCGGCGTTGGTAATCCCCGCATCGCGCGCAGCCCGCGGTCAGGGCGCGGCGCGGCCCCGGGCGCAGGGCGGAGGGCGGGGCCTCAGCACACGGCCCGCCCCTGTCCCGCAGCCCTGTCGTCCCGGCGCGCGCACCGTGCGCGTGCCCCGGATCTGGCGGCGGCGTGCGCGGGCCGCGCGTGCGCGCTGCGGCGGGGCGAGGGGCGGCGCGGGCGCGAGTCTGTCAGTGACAGCGGGAGGGGGAGGGGGCCGGAGATGGTGGC
>NW_011494716.1:1535605-1544735 GCF_000754665.1 Bison bison bison | reverse complement strand
GCGGTCGGCCTCGAGGGAGGGACGGTGGAGCAGCACTCAGACATTCCCCAGTCGTCGTGAGCAGACGGTGGCTTTCCCAGTAGACCGCCGGGGCCCCCGCTGAAGAAGCCGGTAGGGCTGGTGGCCTTCAGGTGCGCGTTCCTGCAGGAACAGACCCCGGACTGACTCTGGCTGTCTCGCCGACAGGTCCCGGTGACCCCGGCCGGCAGTGTTCCGAGCTCGGCAACATGGCTTCCCCGCCCCACCAGCAGCTGCTGCAGCACCACAGCACCGAGGTGAGCTGTGACTCCAGCGGAGACAGCAACAGCGTGCGGGTCAGGATCAACCCCAAGCAGCCGTCCTCCAACAGCCACCCGAAGCACTGCAAGTACAGCATCTCCTCCAGCTGCAGCAGCTCCGGGGACTCCGGAGGGGTCCCCCGAAGAATGGGCGCGGGAGGCCGCCTGCGCAGGAGGAAGAAGCTGCCCCAGCTGTTCGAACGGGCCTCCAGCCGGTGGTGGGACCCCAAGTTTGACTCTGTGAACCTGGAGGAGGCTTGCATGGAGCGTTGCTTCCCGCAGACCCAGCGCCGCTTCCGGTATGCGCTCTTCTACATCGGCTTCGCCTGCCTTCTCTGGAGCATCTATTTTGGGGTCCACATGAAATCGAAACTGATTGTCATGGTAGCCCCTGCTCTGTGCTTCCTCGTGGTGTGTGTGGGCTTTTTTCTGTTTACCTTCACCAAGTTGTACGCCCGCCATTACGTGTGGACTTCGCTGGTTCTCACCCTCCTGGTATTCGCCCTGACCCTGGCTGCCCAGTTTCAGGTTTTGACGCCCCTCTCAGGACGAGTTGACAACTTCAATCATACTCGGGCTGCCAGGCCCACAGACACTTGCTTATCTCAAGTGGGGAGCTTTTCCATGTGCATCGAAGTGCTCTTTTTGCTCTACACCGTCATGCACTTACCTTTGTACTTGAGCTTGATTTTGGGAGTGGCCTATTCTGTTCTTTTTGAGACCTTTGGCTACCACTTCCAAGATGAAGCCTGCTTTGCCTCACCTGGAGCGGAGGCCCTGCACTGGGAGCTGCTGAGCCGGGCCCTGCTCCACCTCTGCATCCACGCCATCGGGATCCACCTGTTCATCATGTCCCAGGTGAGATCCAGGAGCACCTTCCTCAAGGTGGGCCAGTCTATTATGCACGGAAAGGATCTGGAAGTGGAAAAGGCCCTGAAAGAGAGGATGATTCATTCTGTGATGCCAAGAATCATAGCTGATGACTTGATGAAACAGGGGGATGAGGAGAGCGAGAATTCTGTCAAAAGGCACGCCACCTCCAGCCCCAAGAACAGGAAGAAGAAGTCTTCCATCCAGAAAGCCCCTATCGCCTTCCGCCCGTTTAAGATGCAGCAGATCGAAGAAGTCAGTATTTTATTTGCAGATATCGTGGGCTTCACCAAGATGAGTGCCAATAAGTCTGCCCACGCCCTGGTGGGTCTCCTCAACGATCTGTTCGGCCGCTTTGACCGGTTGTGTGAGGAGACCAAATGTGAGAAAATCAGCACCTTGGGAGACTGCTACTATTGTGTGGCTGGGTGTCCTGAGCCAAGGGCCGACCATGCCTACTGCTGCATCGAGATGGGGTTGGGCATGATAAGAGCCATTGAGCAGTTCTGCCAAGAGAAGAAAGAGATGGTGAATATGCGCGTTGGGGTTCACACAGGGACCGTCCTGTGTGGCATCTTGGGCATGAGGAGGTTTAAATTTGATGTGTGGTCCAATGATGTGAACTTGGCCAATCTCATGGAGCAGCTGGGAGTGGCTGGCAAGGTTCACATTTCCGAGGCCACCGCAAAATACCTAGATGACCGGTACGAAATGGAGGATGGGAAAGTTACTGAACGCCTTGGCCAGAGTGTTGTTGCTGACCAGTTGAAAGGTATGTGCATTTCTTTGCCTCATCATCTCCCTCCCCTATCCCATTTGTGTTGGAAAAACAAAACAATCTCTTTCCAGTATCAGTATCTGGAGGCAGATCAGTTGTCTCCCAGGGCCAGTGGGACTTTTCCCCCAGTGAGTCAGATATCACAGGTCTGTTCACTGTGACAGTGTTGACCTAGATGACACCTTTAGAAGGAAGGAGAACTTTGAAAATGTGTTGCCTGCCAGCCGGCTGTTAATGTCTCTGAGATGCTGGGGCAGGTCCAATGAGTGTGAGGGGATCCGAGCCCTTCAGTGGTCAGAACTTCGAAGCACCATAAGAAATTGCCTTTGTGATCCATTAGGTTGCCCTTAAGCCCCATCAAAACATTTTTCTATGCCTTTCTCCTCTCTAGGCCTCACTTTGCTGGAATAAAGAAGTCGGCTAAGCCCTGTAGGACCCTTGAGAATTAGATGAAATTATGTACCCCCAAGTGCACACTGCCTTTTGCCCGGGTCTCTTTTTTAAATGTTTGCATTTTCAGCTTTCAATTTTCATATATTTCATTATGGTTTCTAATCATGGTATTTGTCTTACCTTACGGACAGCAGCATTTTAGAATGTTGAACTTCTCAAATCACCAGGTGATTTGAAAGTGGGACATGTACCCAGAGCAGTCTTTAGACCTCCTCCCCAAGCTCCTCAGATTTTCCCTGTCTTAAGTTCCTTACTGCTATTCTTGTTTTTTCACCAAGTTGCTTCTTTTAATTTTCTTTTTTTCACTTAGGGCAAAAATCTTTGAGGTCTGGGAAGTGATTACTTATAAGTACCTGGGATCAAAAGTAAGAATTCTAAATAACATCCTCCCCTCCTTTAAGAAAAGAAATCCTTCTGTTTTACTAAGGTCTTCAGGTTAAAGGGAACATCTATTCTGGAAGTATGTAGAGACAATACCATTGATCTTTAAAAGCCAACATTTGTAAAACTGTATTGTGTTTTGTGGTACCCCACATTGTATAATTACATGATGAAAAGCCCCTGGAAAGGGAGTACTCAGAAGGAGAAGTAACATCTTAAATCAGAGAGAGAAGTAATGGTGTAAATCTGCGCTTGTAAGTGGTTGAGTTTGAGGGCCTGGATGGATCGTCACACCGCCTGTGTGCTCAGTTAATATTTCCTTTGTTCTCCCTATCATTTACTTATTTGTTATCTGGTGAGGGTACTTTATCCTTATCCTGATCTTTCTTTGTTCTGTTAATTTTGCTAACAGTTGAGGAATTTGTGGGTAGAAGAGAAGAATATTTTCACCTGATAATTCTCTCTGCCTAGAGAGCTTTGTGTCTGCTTTCTGTTAAATACTTTCTCTCCTTTTGTCCTCAAATTTCTCTCTGCCTGTCCTTTGTGTTAGTTTTGCACAGCATTGTTAGCAGTGCTGCAGACCAGGGAAGGGGGCTTCCCAGGTGGCGTTAGAGGTAAAGAGCCCTCCTGCCAATGCAGGAGACACCAGAGACACAGGTTCAATCCCTGGGTGGGGAAGATCCCCTGGAGGAGGGCATGGCAACCCACTCCAGTATTCTTGACAGAGGAGCCTGGTGGGCTACAGTCCATAGGGTTGCACAGAATCAGACACAGAGTCGGACTTAACACTAGCAGAGAGCTTGCAGTGCTACACTGATGAGGTCAGAAACTGCAGTTGACAGTTGCCTTGAGATTCTACTGTGACAAGTGTCTTCATCTGTAGGACGGTGGCCCCTGCTCTGGAGTTTGGAGATGCCCGTGGAGTGGGGTACAGATGCAACCCTTGCTCGACATTTTTATACCTTTAGGATCTGAGTGTCCCCGGCTCCATCCTCAGGGACTGTGGGACAGATTCCAGAGAATGGAGCAGCACTGTGCTATGTTAGATTAAGTGTGACGATGATAGCAATTTTGTAAGTGGTGCTCTGAGTAGTGTATTACTTGAATTTCAAAAATAAAGACAGATGTAATCACTATGTCTGGAAATTGCCAGGTCTTTGACTCGTTGGCAGTACCCATTTTTGTTTATGTGTAATTTTATTTTTAACTTACAGATCAAAGGTCTCAAAGACACTGACACCCCCCACCCCCCAAAAAAAAGCTAGAGTGAATTTTAAAAAACCCATATAGTGTAAATTTGGTAAATTAATTTCTCCTTTAAATTTGTGTGCACTGTGTATTTATAAGGGAAGATTTTAGCACTAGATGGAGGATGGGGAAAGATAGAAGCCTTAGCCAAACTGGTGATTTTTTAAAATATAATATTCTCTTCTTTAACAGTTTTCCTGAGACCATGATTTTTGCTTTATTCAGCTCATTTTGAAACCCTCTGGACAGGACCCCAGTAATAGAGAATGTCTACACAACTTCCTGATCCTCTTTTTTTTTTTTTTTAAACTGCACAGTTCACTTCTCCTGACGCTGTACAAATCTACTTAGCTGAGATGTTAGCATAGTTTGTAGAAGACCCTTTCCACAAAAGGAGTTAAGGTTATATACATAAGATTCCTTTTAGCCCATCTTTGGGTTTGTGGCAGGGATTTTTCTCTATGCAATGCTGAATGCATAGCTTTTCTTCTCATCCCCTTTTCTGATATTGGGGCTAGAAATACCCAGTCGAGGACTCTGTAGAAATGAAGATCCCTGGAATAAACTGGGGGTTCTAGTGCTAGCCTGGCAGTGTGGGAGGTAGTTTGTCTGAATGGGCTTTGTGGAAAGTGGACTGTCGTTATTTCTGCACTGTCACTCACCCCTCGAACGTCTTTATTGTTCTCTCATGGCACCTGGCCCTGTGGACACACAGGTGGAGTTGTGATGGTTCCTGAGCTGGGTGAGCTTGCAGATTGTAAAAGTTCTTCGAGTCCACAGAGTTGGGAATGCGATAGAGAAGTGCACGCGCCCGGGGTGGGTCTTCAGGTCAAGCAGTGGCTCTCTAGGGGATAAAAGAACATTCAGTGCAGTGGGGAAAGCGTGGGCAAAGGCTTGTTGTGCTGTGCTTAGTTGCTCAGTCGTGTCCGACTCTTTGCGACCCCATGGACTGCAGCCCGCCAGGCTCCTCTGTCTATAGGGATTCTCCAGGCAAGAATACCGGAGTGGGTTCCCATGCCCTCCTCCAGGGATCTTCCCAACCCAGGGATCGAACCCAGGTCTACCACAGTGCAGGCAGATGCTTTTACCATCTGAGCTATCAGGGAAGCCTGGGCAAAGGCTTGGGGTTACATTTCTTGGCAGACTGGGCAGTTTAAGTAGTTCATCAGGACAAGGGAAGCTGTGATTACCTGGGAAGGAGTTTGGGTTCAGTCCTGTAGGTAATGGGGGGCCATGATGGGCTTTAGGCAGGAAGCTTAGGTGCTCTAACTTGCAGTTTTAGAAAGTTTACCCTTTCAGTTCTAGGGAGTGTGGGTTGGAGATTAGTGAGCCGTCGCAGTAAATCCTTGGTGGCCTGGACCAAGGTAACAAGAATGGCAGTGGAGATGAGGCGACCGATATGAGCAGCAGTCAGATCAACTGGATTGGACCACAGCCACATTTAAACAGAGGACGGGGACAGGCATGGGGCTTGATTGTTTGAGAGGCTTTTCAGGTTTCTGGAATTGATGTGGGTATCGTTTGGCATCAGGAATGGGTGAGAGGCCTTTGAAAAAATCTGTGGTGTAAATGGAAAATGCAGGATCAAGTTGTAGAATATGAAATACGCCAGGAAGCCCTGGCTTGTCCATTCATTCATTCAGCATTTTGTCTGGGGCACATTTCTAGGTGCTGTGGATACAGCAGTGAACAGAACACAAAAATTTCTTCTTTGTAAAAGTTTGTTTTGTGTTCAGTTCTAAGGAGAAGACATACAGCAGGAAGGAGACTATGGAGAGTGTGTGTGTTTGTGTGTGTGTGTGAAATTTTAGAGAGGGTGGCCAGTTACTGAGAGAGAAGGTTGAAAGAATTTTCAGCAGAAGACTAGGATTTGAAAATGATCCAGGAAGTGAGGGGCAATTATTATTAAAGATTAGGAAGAAATAGTCTGATTTGAGTGATGGGAAGAAGTGTCCTTCCACTCCATTGGGCCCAGGAGGATACTGGCTGTTGTGTTCCGTCTTGGGCCACAAGCGAAAAAGAGGAATATTGTCAGTTGTTAACAGTTTTTCCTCTCATAGGCAGAGTCACAAAGGAAGTGAAACTCAGAAAATACCTACAGACATCTTATTTTCCCGCCTTAGCTATTGATCTAGGAAGATAAAGGTGCTCAGTCACCCTAAATCTACACTAACAGTTGTGTATTTGTAGAGGGAATACCAACAATATTGCATTGTTATAAGCTAAACAAAATAAGACTTTCCCTCCAAACCAAGCTTTGGACTTGTGGAGCAGCTCGGGGAAAGATCTGTTAATGTGCATGGGAGAGATGGTCACCCACTGGCCGTTTCGGTGACTGACTCCTTCACCGTGTGCTGGTGTCACTTGGGAGAGTTCCTGTCTAGACCCTGTTTGGGGTCTTTCCTCAGTCTGACAGTGGGCAGAGACACGCAGCACTTCAGCCTCTGCCAGCAGCTGTCCCAAACTGGGAGTCTGGGCTCCTGGTTCCCTGCCAGCTACAGCTAGGATCCCTGGCTATGTACTAGTTCGGGGTGCAGTTTGCTTGTACCCCTGGATTCACTTGATAGCTTGTCCCCAGCCTAACCCGTAACCCCTTGCCACTCATTGAAGAAGACCCTGATGCAGGGAAAGATTGAGGGCGGGAGAAGGGGGTGACAGAGGATGGGATGGTTGGATGGCCGCACTGACTCAATGGACATGAGATTGAGCAAACTCCAGGAGATAGTTAAGGGCAGGGAAGTCTGGTGTAGTCCATGGGGTCACAGAGAGTTGGACACAACTTAGTGACTGAACAACAACGACTTGCTACTGTAGAGCTTGCCCATGGCTGACCTCTTGGTGTCCCCTCTTAAGTCCTGCTGAACAGAAACTCCATGCTCGCCTGCATCCTTGAGCGGACTCGCATGCACATAGCCAACAGCCTCTGGAGTAGCAAGGAGGCAGAGAGAAGATGAAGCAGAAAATCGGACTTGACATCTGGGATCAGAGACGGCGAACAGCTGTGGAGTTGGTGCTCAAGCAGCCCCTGAGGACAGTTTATTCAGACTCCTTCAGACCAAATTGTATGGCTTCCAGAAGGAGCACACAGCTGTTGATCCTGAGGACCAGCTTTTGAGTAAATTAGCCTCTGGCAAAGAAAGTTAAGGATATGGTTCACTGAATTGCAGGTGGAATGAAGGGAGGAGAGTAATCTTTTCAGGCAGGATAACTAAGAAAGGAAAAAATTGAAAAGAAGCAAATAGAATAGGTAAAGAAATTTCAGGGTTCTTGTCCACTAACCAGCCTTCAAATAATTGTGTTTCTACCTATACCGGTCAGTGTCTCCTGTGGACTTTGCTGTGGAATAATAATCTTAAAAAGAAGAACACAGTGAATTTTCTATGGTGTATGCACATGGGCCTAAATTTTCATCTCTCTGCTGATTGGTGATTTCAGTATTGGTATTTCTGTTTAGATTTTGATATTGTGAGAATATGGTCATTACATACAACATAACAAAAATTTACCATATGAGCCATTTTTAAGCCTGTCAGCTGGATTTTCTTAACTGCTTTGGCATTGTCTGTTGCAGTATGTTGAAGAATGTGTGGAAAATCTGACTTTACAGAGATATATAGTTAGAAAGTGGAGGAGCATTTTAATAGCCATTTAAATAGTTGTGGATATTTTTCTTTGGTACTACACAAACACCCAAGAAGTGGTAGTTTATTTTATTTTTTATTTTTTTTGAAGTGGTAGTTTATTGAGGGTTAGTTACAATATCTAATCAGTTTTTTGTCTGCTGTCAAAACCCTGTTGGATTTTTGAACGAACTTTTTACCCAAGTGTGCCTTTGTAACATCATGCATTGGTCATTTAGAAAATTACGGTTTCTTGAGTTATGCAGATCTTCCAAATGTCGGCATAACATCTTTAAATATTAGGACGATGTCAGCTTCACAGTGGAGGATAAAAGCATTCCAAAATTCTGGTTTTCCCTTAAAGGTTTGAGTTTTATCCTTGGCAACAAATACTCTTAGTTGTTTTCGTTGAAGGGACAGACTCATTTCGTTAATTTCTTAGGAACAGTCTTCCAGATACTCAAGTGAATGACCAGAGTCTGTCTGTGCATCAAGTATAAACGATGTTCTATCAAAAAAGCAGCCCAAACAGGAGAATAGACGCTTTTGGGGACAACCGGTCACTTTGGTTCTTAGGGCAGAGTTGTAGGTGCATTCCAACCTCATCCCGCAGAACACACTCAACATTTAACACATTTATTCGATTTTACTGCATTATCAGGGGACATTCTTAAGTGCAAATGACTGTTTTTTCCTTCTGCAAGTGTGTGGTGCGACAGAGCTGGTTAATGACCAGCAGAGTTTGGTGCTACTGCCCAGATTCATGGTCAGGCACCGGCACTCTCGTTAGGGGTCAGGATGAAGAATGTCGGCTCTGTATCATCACGTTTGCTTTTGTATCATCAAGGCCAATATCAACATATGCGTGTGTGCTGAGTCACTCAATTGTGTCTGACTCTTTGCGACCCTATGGAGTGAAGCCCGTCAGGCTCCTCTGTCCATGGAATTCTCCAGGCAAGAATGCTGGAGTGGGTTGCCACACCCTTCTCCATCCAGAGATCTTCCCTACCCAGGGGTCGAAGCTGTGTCTCTTGTGTTTCCTGTATTGGCAGGGGTGTTTTTTACCACTAGCACTGTTTGGGAAGCCCAATGTCAGCACTGAGAAAGGCAAATCATGTCTTAGTATGAAAATAGTTTTGGCCTCACAGATGCCCTGCAGAAGTCTTAGGGACCACTGGGGGGTCTGCACACTGCCCTGAGAACTGCTTCCCTGAGTGGTAAAAAAGGAAGAGCGAGAGTTTGTACCTACTTCCCGGACACATTCTCATGTAGATGGTAGAGTTCATGTTGGAATTAGGATGGACGTGTGACATTTATTGTGGAAGTAGCAAGTGACTTCAGTTCATGCATTTCCTTTTTCTCAAAAAAAAAAAAAATCCTTTGTGACTCTGCCAAGTCCCTGCTGCTGGTGTTTATAGGTCAGGATAAAGAACGTCAGCTTTGTTTTTGATTTGTTTTTGCCGAGCTCCCTCTTTGGCGGAGTAGTGTAGCGGGCGGTGCAT
>NW_011494716.1:1532273-1535505 GCF_000754665.1 Bison bison bison | reverse complement strand
GGGCTTTGGTTTCCCATACATTTGGAATCAGTTCTCAGTTCTGAACCGTGGAACACAGGGAAGCCACGAATGACCGTGCTTCTGTCAGAGGCCTGTTGGCAGACTCTGAACGAGTTGATCATTCAGATAAAGCACTTATTAGCATAGCGACGTGACTGCAAAAGGCGTTCAGTAAACAATAACCAACTCTGCTGCCTGAGGAGTCGTGTTCCATATTGCAGTCAGCAGTGTGTTTTTTCCTGCCCTCTATCTGGTACAGCTCTTGTGTAATTGGGTACTGAAACCGAGAACACACCAGGGACTGTGATTGTGACAGTTTCTTGAATGAAAAAGGGCAAGTGTCCAAAATACAAAAACATGGATAACTTGCCCTAGTTAAACTGTAGCTGCCAAGTTTGGCAGCTTCGTTGCTGAAAGCTCAAGGGAGTTCAGGCAGTATTGTTCTTGGGCTGCTTCTTGTCCCCAGAGCTTAGAGGTACTTAAGGTGACGTGACCCTTGATAGTTGAGAAATTATGGGAAAATCTTCACCTCTGGGACTCTGGAGATATTGGATAAGATTTGTACCAGTTAGTTATTCAGCTCCGCTGTGTTCTGCTATAAGCTCCTTTATTTATTCAATAAACATTGAGTGACTTTTTTTTTTTTTTAAACTATTTGTAATGGCTCGACTAGGTTCTGGAGATAGAGCACGATGCCCTCCTTAACAGCCTGCAACCTAGAAGGCAAAATAGATACGAATCAAATAATCACCTAAACAAATACATTCTAGACTTGCTGATCTTATTACAAAAAGGTCTGGAGGTAGGGAGACTTACCATTTCCTCCTTATAGGTGTGGAAACTGAAGTACTGAGAGATTAAAGGTTAAGTAACCTGTGGTGGCCATCCAGCTAGAGAAGTTAACCAAATGGTGGGGCCAGTATTTATTCCCAAAGGACTGTGTTAGAAAACATTGGTACCTGCTTCACAGAATTGTTGTAAGGATTAAAGGAGAAAATAATATTAAGTACTTAGAAATGTACTTGGCACATAGTACTTATTAGAGATTAGATTCACTAACTTAATGGCACCCCACTCCAGTACTTTTGCCTAGAAAATCCCATGGATGGAGGAGCCTGGTGGGCTGCAGTCCATGGGGTCGCTAGACTTGGACACGACTGGGCGACTTCACTTTCACTTTTCACTTTCATGCGTTGGAGAAGGAAATGGCAAGCCACTCCAGTGTCCTTGCCTGGAGAATCCCAGGGACGGGGGAGCCTGGTGGGCTGCCGTCTATGGGGTCGCACAGAGTCAGACACGACTGAAGCGACTTAGCAGCAACTAGCATTACTAAAAGTGGGCAATGTTTTCTTAGTAGCAGCAGCAACAGAAAAACAGCTATACCTTTCTTCATTCAGCTCTTTCCTGTTCACACAATGCTTTCAGGCATGTTATTATCTCAACCATTGTGAAATCCTAGGATCTTGGGATCTGTGTATATTTAGAAGTTTATGTTTCACTTGCTTGATTCCTTCCCGTTGTCCACCAGTTTTCAGGCTGACTTGGTTTCTTAACATCCTCTGAAGAGGACTGGTGGCTTTTTTTTCTAGAATTAATGTAAACTCTTGGATTTTAGCTTCTTTGGTGTATTCTTCACTCCATTGCAGATATCTTTTTTTTTTTTTGATGCTCAAATTGTCCCTTCTTGGCCCCCTGGGAAAACCCTTTTGAGTTAGCCCCTGAGTCCTTTTCATACAAACTGGCAGTGTCTGAGCATTTTTATGGATTAGAGAAATAATAGGCATGAAAATCTCATTATTTCTGTTTGGTATTTTTGTTGAGCGAGATGGAGTTAAGCTTTACCCTCTCCCTTTTTGAAAAGAAAATTAATAGTATATGCCTGTTTATAGGAGAAAGAGGACTTCTGAACAAATGGTTTGTGCTTCTTCAAGCTCCTCAGAAGCTTTAATTTACATTCTCACAATTGATAATTACAGAGCAATGCAGCTTCCTGTCTCCTGTATCTTCTCACTACTGCTTGTTGAAGGACAGGTGCCCTTGAATGTTGGTAAATAATGATCCAGAACAAGAAAATGAAAGGAATCCTAGACCAAAATGTAGGTCACCTGTTTGCAGACTGAAGTGCACGCCCCCTACCTCTCGAGCCCCTTCTCCCAGGACACCTGTGGAATGTTCTGGGCAGCCCCGCTCCAGGAATTCCCTCCCCGGGCCCCTTGTGAATGGTGACTCCTGAAACGATGCCCCGCCACTCCCCTCTCTGTGCCGTATAGTAATGTGCATCTGACTTCTGATCTGTATCCACCGAACTTGAATGTGCCTCGAGAGCAGGAATTTTTGCATATTTTATTTACTGCTGTTTTCCTGGTGCTGGAAACATTACTGGTGTACAGCAGAGGCTCAATATTTGTGATGTGAACAAATGAATGAATGAAGATGGGTGTTGTTCAGTCACTGAGTTGCATCTGACTCTTTGCACCCCCATGGACTGTAGCACACCAGGCTTCCCTGTCCTTCACAATCTGAGTTTGCTCACACTCATGTCCATTGAGTCAGTGATGCCATCCAACTGTCTCATCCTCTGTCACCCCCTTCTCCTCCTGCCCTCAATCTTTCCCAGCATCAGACATGTGTGCAAAACCACGCCCCAGACATCTACATGGAAGGTAGAGAGAAGGCAGCAACTGGCCTTTCAGGAATAGATATGTGGTTAATTAAGTCGAGGCTGCGAGCAGGGTCTCTAAAGGCCCTAGACATCGAGATGGGAGAGTGCCTGGGAGTGTGGAAGGCCCGCAGGTGGGGAGTGGGGGCGGTCCTGGGCTCCCGGGTCTGTGGGGAAGGCTGCCAAGCAGGAGCGCAGAGGATTGAAAACCCAAGTGTTTATTTAGGGCCCAGGAAATGTGGGGTTGAATGGCTTAGTTTAGGCAATAATTTTTAAGCTTTTTAAGACAGAGATTTCAATAAGTATATTTATCTTTAATAATACTGTAGCTCCTTAAAATTCTTATTCGATTATCATTTATGCACATGGAAAGCCAGCATATCCTTTTTTGGGCAAAGCTCCAGCATAATCTTTGTACATAATTTCCAGGATTTTTATGTAATGCTATTAAATTCTATTCATTTTTTTTTCCTTCCAAGGAAAAATGTGCTACTGAAAGCAGCTTTTGGATCATTTATATTTGTGTTTGAATCGTGTGGGAAATATCAACTTTGGTTTTTTACCACGTAGTTT
>NW_011494716.1:1516226-1532173 GCF_000754665.1 Bison bison bison | reverse complement strand
GTAGTTTGTAGAGAGGAAGAAAACCCGCATGCAGTTGATTTTATTTTCTTGTTTATGGATATCAACATACAATATCCCATTAAGGCTTTGACATTTTAAGTGGAAGAGACTATTGCACATGAATTTAGTTAGTTTTGCCCTATCAAGTGTTAACATCACAAGTGTGGACCACACTGCATTCTGTAACTTCATAAATGTGTTCTCTTCTACATGAGAAATGCCTCTTGTGGTCGTTAATTTTTGTTTTGTGAATGAGCTGTCTAAAACCAGGAGAGGGGAGTGTTTCTGAAAGAAAAGTATGTTTATAGAATTATCTTGTTACTTGAAAAATTAAGTTTGTTTAGTAGATTAGCTTTTCATCTTAAAGTGTTTTCTCCACTAACTAGATAAGCACTTTCGGGAAAATAATCTCTCTGGTTCTCAGTTTCCTCCTGTTTGTAAAGCGTAAAGTTTGAACTAGATGTGCTTTAAATTCCTCACCATTCTTTAAGAACAGCTGAGCTTCTGTGATTGGAACACAGTACACATTCTTCATATGAGGAACTGGTTTCTTCTTCATCCACTTGTTTAAACTATGAACCCTCATTTAGATAAATTTAGCATATGGAAACTCAGATTTACCTAACCACTAAATTGCAGGGCATGGTGAAATTCTTAATGTTCTAAAGGATTCTTTACTTCCTTCAAATATAAGTAAATAAAGATTGAGTTATAGAAGTGTAATTTACACATGGTTTTTTTTTTTTGGATCACAATTGTTGTATAAAGCAGGGTATCATTAGAGGAACCCAATTTGATTTTGAAAGTTTGAGACATTCTTTGGAAATGGCTTGGAGAAAATGTGAGGTGATTAAATAACACTTAAAAAATGTGCTTCAGTTCCTGTTCGAACATTATTTGGGAGAGAGATTGAAAGATTGCTAAGCTGCTAAGTCACTTCAGTTGTGTCCGACTCTGTGCGACCCCATAGACGGCAGCCCACCAGGCTCCCCCGTCCCTGGGATTCTCCAGGCAAGAACACTGGAGTCGGTTGCCATTTCCTTCTCCAATTCATGAAAGTGAGAAGTGAAAGTGAAGTCGCTCTGTTGTGTCCGACTCTTAGTGACCCCATGGACTGCAGGCCACCAGGCTCCTCCATCCACGGGATTTTCCAGGCAAGAGTACTGGAGTGGGGTGCCATTGCCTTCTCCGGATTGAAAGGTTAGTTGCCAGTAAAATGAATTTCACTTCTGTTGGCAAGTTTCTCCCTAATAGAACAGAGCAAATACTGGGTTAATAACGTGTTTACCAATTATTCCATTAATAAAAGACTCACTTGCTCCCGAAGTGGGTTCCTGGATCAGCTGACTGTATTTTTAGGGTGCCAGGGTTCTATATACTTTATAGTTAGTGTGACTTCAGTAGGCCCCAAATTAATACACCCAGGAAGAGTCTACCTGAGGCCTGTTAATTAGAAATTACAGGTCACAGTGATAAAAGGAAACCCTTGGATTTCATTATAAAGGATTTATAAAAGATTTGAATGGTTTTCTTATCCTCTCTTACAAAATAGCAAAGCCTTGCAAAGCAGCTCATAGAAAGTAATATGACATTTTCTGTGATCTGCATGGTTGGTGAAACAAAGTAAAAAGGAAAGAGAGTCTACTACTCTGTCCTGAAAGTTAGCGTTGACACTGAGTACATGTGTCATCCGACCTGAGAGAGAATTTCACCTCAACAAAGGCCCAACTTGTGAAACTGTAGCTTCCCTTAGAGAAGCTGTTATTCACAGCCTGCTGGAGTCATATGTTTCCTACTGACTGAAGCGCCTGACTCAGTGTGTCAGTCATTGCAGGAGGTTAAAAACTCGTGGAACTACCGTGCAAGCAAAACATCTCAAAGGACTTTTCTGGTCTCTCACACACATTTCATAGTGACTTTCTCAGCTGGAGTAACTTAATTAACCCTGTGTTCTTTCTGGCTCCTGAAAGAAATGGTGATTTATGAACACTCTTAGAGCCCACGATCCTAAGATAACAACTTTGTCCCTCTGCCATTTGAAGTTCAAATGGAAATATTTGCTTTCATAGCTCTAGTCATGATGTTGCTTTATTTAGTAGCTATTAAATTTCCAGTTCCATATACTGCCCTGGAGGCGTTCCAGTTTTCACTAAGGTTTCTGTTTCTTTCAACAACATTGCTTATGGTGTGTGGAACTTTCCTGAACAAGGAATATTAGGATGGATGATTTTGAGCTTTTCTTTTTTTTAAATAACAGCTTTTTTGGACGTATGATTCATATACTGTGCCATACTGTTCACTCATTTAAAATATGCAATTCAGTGATTTTTTTTTTAGTATATTCACAGATATGTGCAACCATCACCATAATCAGTCTTAGAACTTAAAAAAAAATTTTTTTTTGACAGTGCCTTGCAGAATGAGGACCCTTAGTTTACCAACCAGGGATTAAACCCATGCTCCCTGCAATGGAGGCATGGATTATTAAAAAAAATTTTATGTATTTATTTTTATTTTTGGCTGTGCTGGGTTATTGTTCCTGCTTGGGCTTTTCTCTAGTTGCAGTACACAGGCTTCTCATTGTGGTGGCTTCTCTGTTGTCAGGCACGGGCTCTCGGGCTCATGGGCTTCAGTAGTTGTAGCACGTGGGCTCTAGATTACAGGCTCAGTGATTGTGGCACATGGGCTTAGCTGCTCCGCGGCATGTAGGATCAGGGATCAAATCTGTGTCTCCTGCTATTCCTTAGCACTGAGCCACCAGAGAAGCCCCAGAAGCGTGGATTCTTAACCACTGGACCGCCCGGGAAGTCCCTGGAACATTTTTATCACTCCCACATGAACCTCTGCACAAATTAGCACTCAATCCCCATTTCCCCCCTAAACCTCCCAGCCCCTGGCAACAACTAGTCTACTTTCCATCTCTGTGGATTTGCCTATTCTGGGCATTTCATACACAAAGAATTATGCAATATGCAGCCTTTTGTGTCTGACTTCTTTCACTGAGCATATTGTTCAAGGTTCACCTGTTCTGTACCTGTGTCATTACTTCATCCCCTTATTTGGTCATGTAATATTCCACTGTATGGATAGACCACATTTTGTTTTTCCATTCATCAGTTGATGGAAAAGTGGTTTCTTTTTTGAAATCAACAAACTGAATACAAATAGAAATGATAAAAGTCTCTTTTTTAATTTAATAATATAACTCGACTAAAATTTAGCTATTTCATTTTCACTAGTGTTTAAAGTTTTCCTGAAAGATGATTAAATGAGATTTATTGCTTAATTGTAATTTAATGTAAATGCTTCACATAATCAGCTTAATTTTTTTTTAAAAACAATTCTCCTCTTTTCTAAGCTTAATTTAAGTGAAAGTGAAGTCGCTCAGTCGTGTCTGACTCTTTGCGACCCCATGGACAGTAGCCAACCAGGCTCCTCTGTCCATGGGATTTTCCAGGCAAGAATACTGGAGTGGGTTGCCATTTCCTTCTCCAGTAGCTTGATTTGGGTTTACTAAATATTAAATTCTCTGATGCTCTTCCTTTTTCCAGCCAGTTACCAAATAGACAGCTTTGGGAGTAGCATGTGGTTTACTTTGAAACCAGCCTCATTTGATATGTTGTTAGATATAAATATCAAATATAGTATATCTTTTGGAATTTGTCAAGTGAAGAGTTGAGGATTTCCCTCTGTAGTCAGTCAGATGTTTTCCTGTTTTAACCAGTTTAAGTGTTTGGTTTTATGTTTCTGAAATGTATGAAATACTTTTTTTAGTCTTCATAAAAATGAAATATACCAAATAAAATTTAATTTTCTTGTTGACTCAGTTATTTTTATTGCTTGTTGTTTGGCTTTCATTGATATAGCATTTTGCCGATAAAAATAGGAATTTTTGCTTTTTACTTTAGATAAACTAAGATTGTTCTGTTTTTCCATTTCTTATGTTTTTAGATACTTTTTCTGCTTGCTCTCTTGCTGTCAGCTAATGTAGCTATCAGTATGCTTTCCTGTGACAGGTTTGCTCCTGGTTCACTTTATTCCATTAAAAAAAACCCAAATAACCAAACTCATTAACCCTGCAGATATACTTTGATTAAAAAGACTGAGTTCCATCTTTGTGTGATTTTTTTTGGTTGCCAGCTATATTCTGAATAAGTTGCCAGGTACTGAGTTCAGGATGAGTAAGATGTTATGACAGTTATTTTTAGTATATTTTTTAAGGGGAGGAGAAAGGGAAATTTGAATCAAATCTGTGCCTTCATAAATGGAGCGTGTTTTCCACAAGACTGAAGTAGGTTTCTTTTGAGTGTGTAGAAATAGAAATGGGAATTATAGATTAGATTCTATAACTAATAATGAATTCATTAGAATTCACTAACTGTTAATTCTATAACTGGTTGTATTGTAAAGGTAAAACATGAATGTTAAATTTGGAAAGTGTTGATTGTTGTTGAGATTTACCAGAATTTTGAGAAAGTACTTTGCAGATTTTCCCAAGAAACATTTGATAAGAAGACCTCCTTGCATAGAAGCCATGTGTGTCCGGTGTCCTCAAATCCACTTCCAAGGAAGGAGAGGCCTTCTTTCTTCCTTTTTGGTTTAAGCTGAAGGTGTGCATACCCCAGATTTAGTTGACTGGCCTTTAATATAGGTTCATCTATGGTGGTTTGTTTTAGAATGGTCTGTTCTTCCCGAAGGGCCTGGCGAGGGCCCAGGTGCCCAGTGCAGGCCCAGGCGACCCCAGAGTTATCTGATCCATGCTCACATCTCAGTCCTCAGGTTATGTTCCCGTGTCTCTGCCCTCTGGTTCAGTAAGGTTTTTCTCTGAGGTTAAAAACTAAGGTAGACTCCATCTGTAGGAGGATGGGTTGTCAGCGTTTTAACTGTCCAGGTAGTCAACGTGCTAACATATGCCATCTGAGCACTGGTTTCCTCTTTAGGGAAGTGTGTCGTCTGACCTGAGAGGTTCTAGCTTCAATCAGTCCAATGCCATCGTGCATGTAAGAATGCCTGCTCTTTGGTAGGTGTTCAGCAGATGTTGGTTTTCACCCTGCTCCCCTCCCCACAACCTGTTTCATCAGCGATGAAACCCACTCAGTCGATGGTAATGTCAGTTACAGGCTTCCCTCATACCTGGGTGGAGCTTACCTTTCGTATTTGGTGCCCGCCTGCCCTTTGCAGATGCGTCTCTCCTGCCGTGAGCTCTGGGCACAGCGGATCAGGATGGTTGGCAGTCAGGGAGACTGTAAACCAGAGAACAGGAGGCTGGACACAGTGGGGCCGCGTGAATGAGCGGAGCAGGGTGAGGGCGTAGTCACTGCGGGTAGTGATTTTGTGTCTGGTGGGTGGAAGGTGCATTCGTCTCTCCAAAGAGACGTTCATTAATATTGTGGCTGATTTAAGACCACTGGTGGCAGCTCTTCAACTCATTTGTCCTCTTTTACAGGTAGAGAAAAAGGTATTTTCCACAGATAAGTGCTCAGTTCATGCTTCTCCACAGGGCCTCCTGAGCTGCTTGCCCAGAGCCTAGGAGGAGGGGGTCAACATTTCTTAATGATAATCATTGTAAGGCTGTCATGGAAAGTCCTTGAGTGGGGACTTGGGATTTATCTAAACCTGACTGGCTCCCAAGCCTGGTGGTGCTGCCCCTGTTGCTTTTATAAACTGATGCCAGACTTCCTGTACACAAGAACTTTCTACATTCTGCCGCCCATCCCCTTGCTGTAATCCTACTGTTTTCTGATATTCTCTTCACTTAAAAAAATTGGTATGAAATTCACATCACATAAAATTGACAGTTCGGTGGCATTTTGTGTATTCACTGTGTTGTACAACTGTCACCTCCAACTCTAGCACGTGTTCATGGCTCCAGATGAAAACCTCACATTCATTAAGCAGTTGGCTCCCCATGCCCCCCTCTCCCCAGCACCTGACAAGCGTCCAGTCTACTTTTCATCTCCATGCACTTGCCTACGCTGGATACTTCATGTGAATGGACCGTCTGTGGCCTTTGTGTCTGGCTTTGATGTAGCATAATAATTTCCAGGGTCATCCGTGTTGTAGCATGTATCAGAACTTCATTCCTTTCTGTGGCTGAATAATACTCCACTGTGTGGATGAACCACATTTTGTTTATCCACTCATCTGCTGATGGACATCTGGGCTATTTCCACCTTTTGACTCCAGTGAATAGTGCTGCTGTGAACCTTCTATTTTTTGAGCACATGTTTTCAGTTCTTTTGGGTATATGCCTAGGAGTGGAATTGCTGGGTCATAGAGGAACTCTATGTTTAGCTTTTGGACAAACCTCTGCAACTTTTTAAAGTGGGAAACTTGTAAGAAGGACTGTGTTATGAGTCACATCTGGCAATCAGATGTCTCAGCAAACATCCTCCAGGTTGAGAGCCAAGCTGGAATAGGTAGTGATGAATGAGGGGTCCTGACTGAAATCATGACTTTGTTCCCTGTGAGCTAGAGTGGTATTGTGGTATTAGGGAAAGGATAACATAGATGACACGTGTTTAGAGGTCTTTTCTTTCTGATAAACATATGGGTTTGAACTGTCCCCTCCGGGCTGGCACTGGATTCAGCAACTTTGGAATTGTGTGTTAGATAAACAGTTGGTATCTAGGGCAAGCTTTTAAAAAAAGGGCTATTTAAATATTGACCAAAAAAAAAAAAGAAGCCCTAAACATCTCTAGGAACTTTCTTGTTTGAATGAATCCAAATTGTCTAAATACAGCGTGGTAGAATCAGGCTTCCCCTCTGGTTTCATGGGTCGAGTGAGCCGGGGGCCTCCCGTGCCGTCTGGACACTCCTGTTAGCTGTCCTTCCAGCGCTGGGATGCGGACTACTGTGCACAGCCAGCAGTGTTCCCACAGTGTGGCCTTAATATAGAACGTTTTTCCAAAAAAACATTGGCCGCTGAAAGAGCTCAGCTCCCAAACATGGTCATTGGTTCAGAGTTCGTTTGTATTTGTTTTTACATAGTTAAAACAAGAAAGAGTATGTGAACTTGTCAGTGTTACCAAGCGTCAGTCCTGTTCAGGGCAGAAGAAGAGACAAGTGAGTTTCTAATCAGAAAACGACTTTTCGGGGCAGAGGAAGAGGCAAGGGTCACCTCCGTAGTGAGGAGGGTCAGGGTGGAGGCCCTTTGCTCAGAAGGTGGGGTGGGCAGATGCTCCAGTGCCACCTCGGCCCCCCATTCTGGGAAGTGGTGTCACCGCCTCAAGGTGTGTTGATTGCTCCCCCTGGGAGGTTGCCCTTGTGCACGGCTTGGAATGCCCTGTAGGGCAGCTGGATTACGATGCCCACGAGTGGAGAGGTTTTGTAGCTCATCTCTGCACAGCGGAGGGAGATGAGGTGGACGGTGCTGCTGCAGCCTCTTGGGAGAGCCAGCAGTCCTGGGGGGAATCCGTGGGCTCCAAGGGGATCTGGTTCACCATTTCAGTCATTCAGAACCTTCATTTCCATCAGCATTCTGAGTTGTAGAAGTTTAAGACGACTGATTCATGCTGGTCATGAGACTGATCTATAAGCTCGGTGCCAATGTGTTGGTTTACATTGGGGAATATACTGTATTTTTCTAGGGGTTAAAATATTCCTAACTACTGCCCAGGGCATTTCCTCCATGAACTCAAGATATGTGGGGCCTGGTTAATAGGAACAAGGTTGCTAAGGAGGGTAGTGTAGAATGAAGATCTTACAGCATGAGACGCTTTACATAGCCATGGGGGATCACAGTGTACCTCTCACCAGGACCTGGAACACTCATGTCCACCAGATCGAATGCCTTCCCCGAACTGTGTGAGGTGCTGCCAGAGCTCTTACCTGTGCTTTCCTTAAAGAAGAGGAGATGCTGCAAAATAAAACAAAGCTTCACCATAAAGTAGAATGCTCCCTACTTCATAAGGGAGGCAAACATATGTAGAAAAGCTTACGAGTAAAATGAAGATGGTTTCAAATTAATAGTGTGTGAACTAATGAAGACCTAACTAAAAGTTAGGTTTCCCTCGTGGCTCAGCTGGTAAAGAATCCGCCTGCAATATGGGAGGCCTGGGTTTGATCCCTGGGTTGGGAAGACCCCCTGGAGAAGGAAACAGCTGCCCACTCCAGTATTCTGGCCTGGAGAATCCCATGGACTGTATAGCCCATAGGGTCGTAAAAGAGTCAGACACAACTGAGTGACTTTCACTTCACTTAAATTCAACTAAAAGTAGCTAGAAATAGTGGAATTTTTTTTTCAATCTCATGGAACGAGAAGTGTGACAGTTCCAGGGTTGCTTAAGTCAGAGGTTTGATGATATTTTCAAGGGCCCAGGTGCTGTCTGTCTTTGCGCTCTGCCGTCCCTGCTGTGTGGGAGATGTCTTCCCTCACGGCACAGGGTGGTTGCAGACATTCCAGGTGACACATGACATCCATCAAGGAAGGGGGCCTTTCCCTCACATGCATGTCCTGTTTTATTAGCAATGAAACTTTTCCTTGGTGTCCCCAAGCAGACCTCCCTCAGGTTCCTTTGGATAGAGCAGGAGCATGTCCATGATCTTACCAGTCACCACAAGGGAACTGAGATCCTATTGGCCTGGACTTAACTTGCTTCATCAACTGGGGCCAGGGGTGTCTTTCCAGAACAAGTGGGAGATCCCCCAAAGAGTATCAGGCTTCTGTTGTTGAGAACAGTTGGAGGTGGGGCCTGAAGAAAGAAAATGGTCCCTAGGGATGCACAGCATTAAGGCTGTGATTTCAGTGAAAACACAGTATTTTTAAGATGAAAATTTAAGTGCTTGTTCTTAGGAGAAACTGGATCATGCAACCAACTCAGACTTTGCGTGTCTTCTCTTCATTTCCCCCAAATGGATCCAGTCCCTAGACCTGGCACAGCAGTTCTTTCTGCTTCGAGCCCACACCCTCACCGGTTGAGTTTTTTCAAAGGGCAGGCCCCCTGTGCAGTCCGCCCCTCTCCTCAGGCCGCAGACTGGAAGGACGTCCCCCTCCTCCACTCTCCTGGCCTCTTACATCAGCTCTGACCCGCTGGCCCCTGCAGCATAGCCACCCTCCTCCCCCTCTGGATGGGCGCTCACTGCAGGTGCTCTGCCATTGACCCCGTGGGTGTAAATGAATGAAGGAAGACATTTAGACTTGATGTAATAAGAGGTAAAGCACTCTTGAAGGTTTTGAGCGATGCTGTGAATGTCACAATGAATGTGGTTTTAATGTGTAAGAGATTTATTCTTCCATAGTCACCTGCTAAGTGTCTTGGATTTCACCTCTGTGTCTTTTTCTTTTAAAAAAACAAAAAAACAAAAAAAACCTGTAACAAACATATTTTTTAAACTTTTGTCGGGAGCTCTGAAAAGTATTGGTTGTTCTGTAGGGATGATGAAGTGTCTAGAGCAAAGCTAGTTCTTCCGGAGCTGGGGAGCACTCTCGGTCCCAAGGATGGCAACAGGAGGAGGCGAAGATGGTTTTACTGTGGGCTGTTTACAGCATTTTCTTTAATGTTAAGTGAAGCAGGGTTCTCAAATTCTCTGCGATTATTGGTGCTAATTTGTATTCCATGAGAAAAAAAAAATACATGAAGTGCCAGTGGCCCCTGGAATATAAATACACAGTGAAAGTATTTTCTTTTCCTGAGCCTCCTGTCCTGGCCCCGGGCTGTTCCGTCGACATACATTAGCACGCCTGTCTTCCTTTTCCATAGAGCACAGGCCTATAAATATTTCGCAGTTTAAAAATAATGTTTTCCCTACCGTGAGTCAAGGTTCAGTTCTCGTCTATCTAATTTTAGTTCCTTGTTTTTATGAACTTGCAAATGTTTTCTTTAACCAGAAAATAGGGGGAAAAAAAAAAAAGCACACACAGAGATGAAGGAGACTTCTTGGTACATTTCCCTATAGCATAGGCATTTCTGTGTGAGATTTGCTGTTTTGTTGGACAGGTTATAGAAAAACAAAATTGTGAACTAAGGAGTTTAGAGAAGATGCAGAAAGAGTGCTGTGTGTTGGTTTCTACATGGAATGTTTTCGAGAGTAATGTTAGAGACCTATGGAATCCTAACGTGGTTCTGGAAAGTCTTAATTTTTTGCCTCTGTCTAATTTTATATGAAAAACGGAACTAAAAGATAAAAACAAAGAATTATATAACACCCATTACCTGAAGTGACCTCTTGGTAAGACTGTAACTCCTTCACATCCTGAGGTACAGGCAGTGATTTTTTTCTTGGTTAAAATCGATGTCATCCAATGTGGGTTTTCTACTTCTGCTGCTATTTTATTTAGATTTCTTGTGCATCTGTTTAATTCACATATTCTTATTTGTAAGGACGTAATATCCCTTGAAACGAATGACCATGGTTTGTGTGAAGGTGTTCCGCCTGAGCTGTTAGATTGCTTCACCTTTTTTTTCCCCTCCTGTCAGTATTGCATCTTTAAGGAATTGTGTGACTTTTGAAGACTTATGCTTAGACAGATGACCAGGTGGGTGGATATCTTATATTTACATATTTTTAATAACAAAAATGAAACATGTTTGTAGTCTACCTTCAGAAAAGCAAACAAAAGATTAAAAAATGCTTACCACCCAGAGATGGCCACTGTGAACCTCTCAGTACAAAGCTTTTAGACCTTTTCAGTTCGGATATACATACCAATAATTATCTTTTAACAAAATGGTGTCACAGTAAACATGTTGTTTTATAACTCACTTGTTCACCTAATAGATCGCGAGCGTCTTTCCACCACTAATCTTTATATACATCTATATCATTATCTTAAATGACTGTAAACTTCTATCACTGGTGTACTATGACTCGTCCAGGAAATCTCCCTTGCTGGAAATTCAGATTGTTTCTAGTTTTGTCTTACTACATATCGTGATGCTGAGAGGTGCATTTTCCAGACATCCCTCAAATCAGGATGCATCACAGAATTTAGTGTATGCCATAGTTAAATGGACAAGTTTCTTTCGCTTAGAATAACACTTTTAAGATTTCATCCAGGGACTTTCCTGGTGGTCCAGTGGCTAAGACTCTGAGCTCCCAATGCCGGGGGGGCCTGATTTCAATCCCTGATCAGGAAACTAGATCCCATATGCTGCTGAGTTCTCATGCAGCAACTAAGACCCAGTGCTGTCAAAATAAATAACTAACTAAAAAAAAAAAAGATTCATCCATGTTGTTGCATGAATCCGAAGTGTGTTCCTTTTTATGGGGCAGTAATAGTCCTTGTATGGATAGACCTGCCACAATTAAAAAGGCCCACTCATCAGCTGGTGGCTGTTTGGGTTCTTCTCAGTCCTTGGCTGTGATGCGTAAAGCCTCTGTGAACATTCACAGGTCTTTCGTGGACATGTAATTCCATTTCTCTTGGTTAAATACACTAGAGTTGAATTACCGGATTGTGTGGTGAGTGTGTATTTAATTTCACGTGCATGTGTTTGCTCAGTTGTGTCCGACTCTTTGCAACCCCATGGACTGTAGCCCACCAGGCTCCTCTGTCCATGGAATTCTCCAGGCAAGAATACTGGAGTGGGCTGCCATTTCTTTCTCCAGGGGATCTTTCCAGACCCCGGGATTGAAAACATGTCTCCTGCAACGCAGGCCTTCTCTTGCGTTTCAGGGGGATTCTTTACCACTTCATATGACACTTTAAAACTGATAAAACTATTTTTCTGTGTAACAGTCCTCTTAACTGAATGCTTATTTGTTGTGATGTTTAAAACTCACCCAGTCTTTAGATTTTCTTGGTACAGATTCATATAAATTTAAAATCCCTTCCTTTTCAGTGCTTATAGTTCTTATTTCTTTTTACAGAACTGACATGTACAGGCTCCACATGTGCCTTTTCTCTGCTTAGAGTTACTGTAACATATGGCTCTGGGGTGTGTGTGTGTGTTCTCTCCCTAAGAAAAGAAAGGATGATGTAAAGTGCAGGAAATAATAATAAAGGAAATGCTGACCTATTTTTTAAGTGCTCATTGCCGCCAAACAGGGCTTCCCGGCTGGCACCCGCCTGCCAACACAGGAGTCGTATAAGAGTTGGGTTTGATCCCTGGAGAAGGGCCTGGCAATCCACTCCAGTTCTCTTGCCTGGAGAATCCCACGGACAGAGGAGCCTGGCAGGTTACACTCCATGGGGTCGAAAAGAGTCAGACACGACTGAAGCAACTTAGCACAAGCTGGTAGAAATGTGCATTGAAGGCATAGGTGAGGCAAAGTGACTTCAGAATAAACCCTGGCTGTACGCTGGGTGTGGATCAGGGGTGAACTTGTCCTGGGGTGAAAATATCACATTCTATACATTCTTTATTTCTTAAGTAGCTTGAATTATAAATCATAATATCCAAGACTTGGTTTTCCCCACAAATAGAAAACTTCTTAAATACCTTCAAATTTCAAAAGTGAAAGAGGAAAAAAATGTTTCTGCTACCTTTTTTCTCTCTAGTCTATTTAATGAAAGAAGGAATCAATTTTTCACCCAAGGTGTAACTGTGGAGTTAGTTCAGTCACCAAAAACAGGTTCAGACATTTGATTCTGTTCACGTAGCGAAGTGTGTTAGTTGCTCAGTCGTGTCGGACTATGCTACCCCATGGACTGTAGCCCACCAGGCTCCTCTGTCCATGGAATTCTCTAGGCAAGAATACTGAAGTGGGTTGCCATTCCCTTCTCCTGGGAGGGGATCTTCCTCCCAGGGATTGAACCTGGCTCTCCTGCATTGTAGGCCAACTCTTTTACCATCTGAGCCACCAAGGAAGCCCACTTAGTGAAGATGTACAAATTCACAAAGTAAATATTTGCATGCATTAGCTCACGGAGGAGAGTGCATTTTGGGAAGTGACATCTCACTGCCGGTGGCAGAGAGCCCATCCTCTCAATCAGCTTGGGCCCTGACTTAACCTGCTCTCCAGGGTCACCTGGAGGCTGCGTTGGTTTTGGAATTCCTCTGGGGACCCAGTTATGTTTAGGACAGACCCTAGGTACAGCCCTCTGGGATGCGCAGGGTTACCCCAGAGCAGGCACTTAGCCTTGAAATTGACTCAGCCGCCTGTGTGCAGGATGACTCAGTTGAGCCAGAACTATCTTAATTTGATAACTGTCCTAATTGGAACCATAAGGCTTGGGTTTGACCCAGAACCATCTTGGTCTGCAGTGGAGTTGTGGTGTGTGTGACGCTGTCAGATTATGTGCGTTGTTAGAAGCCTGGGGAGAGGAAGAGACTTGCTTGGCCAACATAAAAATAGCCGTGGTACAAGAAGAAGGATTTTAAAAATTAGTGTTTTTAATCTGCTTGTGAAGTAATGCTGGTTATAAATACTGTTTCAATCTATTTCGTAAAGTTTTTTTAAAAAACCTGCCCTTAGGGCAGGAGTTCAAGTTTCTAACTTGGGGTGCATTTTTCTCATCCCTTCCCCTCCCACTCATTATTCTAATTAAAAAAATAAGTTGCTAGTTTTTAAAACTCTTTTTCATAAGAGCTAGGCATCAGCAAAAATTTTCTCTTGATTCTGTCTCAGATGATGATTTTCAGTTTAGTCGTATAACAGATAAGGAAATTGAACTAGTAAAGTTGCATTTGCTTTGATGTAATAAAGAATCTTTCCTGCATCTAAAGAAAATGGAAATTTATGGAAAAGCAAATCCTTTCTTTGAATTGTATGTAAATAAGAAAGCTGGGATGGACAAGGTTATGTTTAACTGGGCAGTTTTGAAATTGCTCCTGTTTGAAACTAAGTTTTTTGATATGAATTATTTGTTGTTCTAAAGAGTAATAGTCACCTTCTTCCTGGGGCTTGGGAAATGTTATTGGATATATGATCTCTGTCATTAAAAAGTAAAACTATTGGATCTAGCTTAGGGAGAGAAAATTAAAATATAGTCAAAGGACATCCATGGCAGTCCAGTGGTTAAGACTCTGAGCTTCCGATGCAGGGTTTGGTTTGATTCCTGGGAAGTAAGATCGCACATGCCACAAGCCGAGACCAAAAATATAAATAAAATTCTAAAAATAAAACATAAAAAAATATCTAGTTGAGGAGGAAAGAGGAGTTTGTTGTAGTTGATCAAGATGAGAAAACCAAGTGTTTTTTCCAGACAAAAGACTTATGCAGTACTATGTATTGTAATTGAGCTACTTAATACTTTTTCAAACTTCAAGAGTGTACATTTTTGTAAATTTGAGTGCGTTCCATGATGAGATGTAGATGTAACTTCCCAGTTGCCCATCACAGATACTCAGGCAAATTCGTACCCATCCTTGAAACAGGCCCCTTGTCTGTTGCTTGGAAGTGCCCCCATGCCTTGGGAGGCAGCAGCAGGAAGTAGAAAACACGTCCCACTTGTCGAAGTCACGGGCCTGTACAGGAGGCTGATTGCTACTCTGCGACATTGGACCTCACCATTATTTCAGATTTAATGCCCTCCCTGTCTCTGTTGTGGTGTTGTTGTAAGGATCTTAAGAGGAGATGAATAATGCATGACAAATGTAAAGTATTATTCCATTAGGGAAGAAAGAAAGAAAATTGGAAAGCACCAAATGTTTGGGAGGAAACTAAAACACAGCTTACTTTCCCTTTCTGCGAGGGCTTTATAGTGTACACTTGGGAATGGAAAGTGAAAGGCATGTGCAGGTGTTCCAGACAGGATGGGATGGGGCGGGGCAGTGAAGATGACAATTTTAAAACCCTGGATGCTTTGATCTTAGAGCACCACTAATTTGTACTTAGCTCAGATTCAAGTAAATTACGGTGTAATTGACATAACAATAGAGGGGCGTTTTGTAACAGACTTTAGCAGCTTCCAGTCCAGCACATAGGTCATTAGAGACTGACACAGGAGGTTGTGGAGTGGCTGGCTGGAAGCTGCCAAAAACTTAAGGCTGGTGACTGACTAGACTTCAGGAACTGCTGTAGCTAATGCTTCTGATCTTCCCCTTATCCTTCCTTTGTTATTCTGTATGTTTGCCCTCTTAAGTTCTCCCCACCCGTCCACCCACTAGCCATGTGTACTAAGAGTGACTTGGGGCCATAATCACTAGAGGTCAGTGAGGTAGGCAGAGGATGAAGAGTGACAAGTATTAAGGCAGCCCCTGAATTAGTTGTTAATTTTTTAACTTAATTTTTGAGATCTCATTGGCTTTGTTTGATGATGCATGAATTGGGAAGCATCTCATCTAGCAGAAAAAAAGTTCTGTTAATTTTTTTTAACAAATAAAAAAACGCTATATTATGGATAACTTGAAGCATACAAAGGTGAAGACAACAGTACAATGAACTCAGGTGCCCATAATTCAGCTTCAGTTATCTACTCGTGGCCATTTCTTGTCCATTTCTATAAGAAAAACTTACTGGATTGTGTTGAATCTGTATATATGGGGAGAAAATCCATCTTAACAATTCTCAGTGCTTCAACCTAAGAACCAGTATCTGTCTCCTTCCACTTATTTAGATGTTATTTAACATCTCAACAATAATATGTTTTTTCAGTTCAGTTCAATTCAGTCGCTCAGTAGTGTCCGACTCTTTGCGACCCCATGAATTGCAGCACGCCAGGCTTCCCTGTCCATCACCAACTCCCGGAGTCCACCCAAACCCATGTCCATTGTGTCAGTGATGCCATCCAACCATCTCATCCTCTGTTGTCCCCTTCTCCTCCTGCCCCCAGAGCATCAGGGTTTTTTCAAATGAGTCAGCCCTCTGCATCAGGTGGCCAAGGTATTGGAGTTTCAGCTTCAACATCACTTCTTCCAATGAACACCCAGGACTGATCTCCTTTAGGATGGACTGGTTGGATCTCCTTGCAGTCCAAGGGACTCTCAACAGTCTTCTCCAGCACCACAGTTCAAAAGCATCAATTCTTCAGTGCTCAGCTTTCTTTATAGTCCCACTCTCACATCCATACATGACCACTGGAAAAACCACAGCCTTGACTAGACAGACCTTTGTTGGCAAAG
>NW_011494716.1:1515477-1516039 GCF_000754665.1 Bison bison bison | reverse complement strand
TTTTAATATGCTGTCTAGACTGGTCATAACTTTCCTTCCAAGGAGTAAGCATCTTTTAATTTCATGGCTGCAATCACCATCTCCAGTGATTTTGGAGCCCCAAAAAATAAAGTCTGACACTGTTTCCACTGTTTCCCCATCTATTTCCCATGAAGTGATGGGACCAGATGCCATGATCTTCGTTTTCTGAATGTTGAGCTTTAAGCCAACTTTTTCACTCTCCTCTTCCACTTTCATCAAGAGGCTTTTTAATTCTTCTTCACTTTCTGCCATAAGGGTGGTGTCATCTGCATATCTGAGGTTATTGATATTTCTCCCGGCAATCTTGATTCCAGATTGTACTTCCTCCAGCCCAGTTTTTCTCATGATGTACTCTGCATATAAGTTAAATAAGCAGGGTGACAATATACAGCCTTGACGTACTCCTTTTCCTATTTGGAATCAGTCTGTTGTTCCATGTTCAGTTCTAACTGTTGCTTCCTGACCTGCATGCAGGTTTCTCAAGAGGCAGGTCTACGTGGTCTGCTAATATGTAGCATGGGTGTATACCCATGGATATATA
>NW_011494716.1:1489556-1515377 GCF_000754665.1 Bison bison bison | reverse complement strand
GTACTTCCTCCAGCCCAGTTTTTCTCATGATGTACTCTGCATATAAGTTAAATAAGCAGGGTGACAATATACAGCCTTGACGTACTCCTTTTCCTATTTGGAATCAGTCTGTTGTTCCATGTGCAGTTCTAACTGTTGCTTCCTGACCTGCATGCAGGTTTCTCAAGAGGCAGGTCAGGTGATCTGGTATTCCCATCTCTTTCAGAATTTTCCACAGTTTATTGTGATCCACACAGCCAAAGGCTTTGGCATAGTCAATAAAGCAGAAATAGATGTTTTCCTGGAATTCTCTTGCTTTTTCAATGATCCAGTGGATGTTGGCAATTTGATCTCTGGTTCCTCTGCCTTTTCTAAAACCAGCTTGAATATCTGGAAGTTCACGGTTCACATATTGCTGAAGCCTGGCTTGGAGAATTTTGAGCATTACTTTACTAGCGTGTGAGATGAGTACAGTTGTGCGGTAGTTTAAACATTCTTTGGCATTGCCTTTCTTTGGGATTGCAATGAAAACTGACCTTTTCCAGTCCTGTGACCACTGCTGAGTTTTCCAAATGTGCTGGCATATTGAGTGCAGCACTTTCACAGCATCATCTTTCAGGATTTGAAATAGCTCAACTGGAATTCCATCATCTCCACTAGCTTTGTTCATAGTGATGCTTCCTAAGGCCCACTGGACTTCACATTCCAGGATGTCCGGCAGTAGGTGAGTATGTTTTTTAGCGTACAACAATTTTGTACTTCTTTATTAAATTTATCCCTAAATACTTGTTAATTTTAATGCTGTTACAAATGGAGTTGTTTATTTTTGAATTGTTCATTGCTGGTATGTAGAAATACAGTTATTTGATACTGATCTTGTATGTTGTGAACTTGTTAAAACTCACATATTCTAGTAGATTTTTTTTGTAGGTGCCTTAGGATTTTCTGTGTACAGGATCCTGGCATATGTGAATAAGGAGAGTTTAAGTTCTTCCTTTCCAGTCATCTGTTAATATATTTAAAATTCTCTTTTCCTGCCATGGTGCACAGCTTAGAACCTTCAGTAAGTACACTGTTGACTGGAAGTGATGAGAATGGACATCCTTGCTTTGTTTCTGATCAGAGAATGAACTTTCAGTTTCATTGATTTTCTCTACTTTTTTTTCTAATTCATTGATTTCTACTTTAATATTTATTCATGTCTGCCTTCTGCTTCTTTGGGGTTTAATTTGCTCTTTCTGGTTTCTTAAGGTGGCATCTTAGATTACTGGCTTGGGACTTTTCTTTTTTCCCCTCCAGGATTTTTATAAAAATTGTAAATTTCCCTCTCAGTACTTTCCATGGCTGACTTCCATAATTTTCATCTGCTGTGTTTTAATTTTCAATCAGTTTGAAGTGATTTCTTCTTTGATTCTTGAATTATTTAAGAATTTTTATAATTTCCAAATATTTGAGATTCCCCCAAATTTCTCTTCTTGACTTAGGGTTTAATTACATTGTAGCGGACAACACACTTTACATGATTTTGATCCTTTAAAATGTATTGTTAATTATTTTTTTGGCCTAGCCTATTGTCTGCACTGGAGAATGTTAACACGTGCAGTTGAAAAGAATATGCATTTCACTGTTGTTGCTGGAAGTGTTCTGTAGATGTCAGGTTAAGTTGGTTGTTCAAGCCTTATATATCTTTGCTAGTTTTCTGTTTAATTGTTGTATCAATTAAAATATTACTTTGAGTTGTCTTTTTCTCCTTCTGTCAGTTTTTGCTCCATGTATTTTGGGGTTCTGTTTTAAGTGTTTATGTGTATATACTAGTTATATTTCCCTTATGAACTGATTGTTTTATCATTATAAAAATTTCTCTTTGTCTAACATTTTTTGTCCTACAGTTAGTTTTTCTAATATTAGTATAGTGACTGCAGTTTTCTTGTTTTGTTTGCATAGTATCTTCCCCCATCATTTTTATTTCAACCTGTTTATGTCTCTTGTAGCCAACATATGTTTGGGTTTTGTTTTTGTTTAATTTTTTAAAATTTATTTTTTTATTGAATATAGTTGTTTTACAATATTGCATGAGTTTCAGGTGTACAGAATAGCAATTCAGTTTTTTTCCCTTGCACATTACATTCTGCTATAGGTCATAACAAGATATTTGATATAATTCCTTGTGATATACAGTAAATGCTTGTTGCTTTGTTTTTTATCCAATTGGATGGTCTTTGCCTTTTACTGGAGTGGTTAACCCACTCAAATTTAGTGTATTTATTGATATGGTTGGATTTATGTCTACCATTTTGCTATTTGTTTTCTCTGTCTTACAATTTTTTTTTGTTCTTCTATTGCTCCTTTATGTCTTCTTTTGTGTTAAATAGATATTTTCTAAGGTTCTATTTTAATCCATAAATTTAATGTTAAATGAATTAATTTAATAAGATTTTTCTTGAGTTATATTTTTAGTGGTTAGAGATTACAGTATGCATTTCACATGATCTACTTTTGATTAATACTAACTTATTTTCAATAAGATATAGAAAGTTTCCCCATTAAATCTCTTCCTCTTCCCCCTTTGTGTCTCTGTTTGTGGTATTATTGTCATATATATTACATCTTTATGTAACTGAACTATGAGGTCTGGAGTAAAGGTCTATAGTTATTGTTTTATGTTCATGTCTTTTAAATCATTATCTGTGGGGAGAAAAAGGCAAGAGACTATTATTTATAACTCTTTTTTATATTTATCTATGTAATTACCATTACTGGTGCTCTTTCTTTCTTTGTGTAGATTCAGATTACCATCTGGTGCTGACTTCCAGACTGAAGGATATCCTTTGGTATTAGTAAGGCAGGGCTAGCAGCAGATTCTCTCAGTATCTGGAATCTAGGGATGTCCTTATTTTTACTTCATTTTTGATGTGTAGTTTTGTTGGATATAGAATTCTTGGTTAACAATTTTCAGGTTTTTTTTTTCTTTTAGCATCTTGAACGTATTTTGTCACTGCCTTCTGGTTTCTATCATGTCTAATGTGATGTCAGCTGTTAATCTTTTTGTGGGTCATCTTATATGATGACATTTATCTCTTGATGCTTTTCAGACTTTTCTCTTTGTGTTTGGCTTTTGAAGATTTGACTGTACTGAGTCCAGTGGATCTTTTTGTGTTTGTGTTTCTTGGAGTTTATTGAACTTACTTTGAGTTTGTTGAATGTGAAGATCAATTTTTAAATATCAAATATGGGGAATTTTGGCCTTTTTTTCAAACAGTTTTTGTGCTCTTTTCTGACTTCTCCTTTTGGGGCTTCCTTTACATATATGTTGTTATTCTTGGTGGTATCCCTCATGTCTTGGAGACTCTGTGCATTTTTCTTCATTCTTTTCTTATTTCTTCATCATATTGGATACTTTCAAGTTTGCTGATTTTTTTTCTTCTTCTTCCAATCAAATTTATCACTGAGCCTTTAGTAAATTTTCTACTACATTTATTGAACTCCAGAATTTCTATTTGGTTCCTTTTTATAATTTCTCTCTCTTTCTCTCTTTTTATATTCTTTATTTGGTGAATCATTGTGTTCATATTTTCCTTTTTTCTTTGAACACAGATTCCTTCATTTCTTTGACCGTATTTATAGTAGTTCCTTTGAATTTTTTCAAGTTCTGTATCTGAACCCCCTTTAGAGTTTCTGTTGATGGCTCTTTTTCCTGAGTATTGTTCACAATGCTTTCATGTTTCTTTGCATGTCTCATGTTTTATTTTTTAAACTGGATGTTTTAGTTCACATAATATAGCAACTCTAGATTCTGATCACCATTGACAAAAATCCAGCTTTGTTTTCATTGCTTTTTGTTTTTTTGACTTGCCTGGATTAATTCTGTAGAGTGTGTCTTCTTAGCAGTGTGCAGCTGCTGCTGATCCTGTTCTTTTCTTATTTTTATATTTAAGCCCAGATTCCTAAGGGTTGCCCCTGTGTCAGCATAGCTTAATGGTCAGCCAGTGATTGATCAGAGTTATGTTTAAACACCTTAAACTGGCAGAGCTTCATCATTTTGCAGTGAATCTGTGTGTATACTGAGGAACATGTGCAAGATTCAGGCCATTTAGGTCTAGCTTGGTTTACTTTCAGCCACCACCTCGTTTCAGCCAGGCAGGAATAGATAACTAGGGCCCTCTCCCGTCTCTCCTGCATGTGTGCGCCCTTTCAGGATGCCAGGGACATGTGGGAGCTTACCCTTGGCCACTATAGCTCTCTTGTTTTTAGCATCTATCTCATGTATTTTTGGCTAATCTGCTGGTCTTACCCTGATCAGTATTGCAACCTAAGGCTCTCTGAGATGTTGGCCTTGTATAACTTTCCGAGATCACTGTTGTTTATGGTAGTGCCCTGGGCGTGTGCTCTGCTCCACATCAGTCATTTCCTCTAGCAGTGGAGACACCAGTTTTCACAGCCTGTCCTGCCCTCCCTCGTGGATCCAAAACCGTGATGGAGCTGGGGTGAGGGGTGGGAGGACCACAGGGCTAGAATGCCATGGATCCACACTGCTCTAATGCAAGTTTCTGTAGTTCTCTTTGAGTGAACACTTCTGGATTTGTTGTTTGGTTGATTTCCATTCCTGAAATGGTTGCTTTTGACAATCCAGTTCTTCTCTTTGCTTTTGGAGAAGCTTCTCACTTATTATTCCAGAAGTTCTGTCCTCCCCTCCCCTTTTACCAAGCTGCCTTTTTGTATCTTTTCCCCCTGCAGCGTCCTAAGTGGTGTTAAGTTAGTTATAAAAACACAGCAGCGTGAGGTGTATAGAATGGAAATGAAAAGCATCCCCTGTTCCCATTAAGACAGCCTCTGCTGATAGGCCAGTGAGTGGCTTCCAGACCAAAGGCTTGCTTTAGCCATTGTTTGGTTGGATCCCCTCTCCACACAGTTCACTTACCCTTTGCCACAGTGGTTTTTAACTCAGGGACTTCTTTTAGCTCCAAGGAGATAAACTTAATCAATAATAATTAGTTGGACTAAAAGGAGACGAGGGCTGCTCTCCCAGCAGGGACAGAATACTCAGACTGGTGCGATCTGTGGCTTGTGAGTAACTCTAGTTCTGCCTGCACCTTTCACGGCACTCGCCTGCCTGGTCCCCTCTCTGCCAGGTCCCCGCCCCGCTGCCCTTTATCCCACTGAGAGTGCATGCCTTCCCAGGCTCTGTGGGAAAGTGCCCATCAGTCATGTCCCCTGTGATGTCACTCTGGCATGACTACATTTTAGAGAGTTCTCGGAAAGAAGAGGGGACACAGAGCAGGGTTAGGGCCTGAGCTCTGGCATCACGCTGCTGAAGGTTCAGATTTCAGCTCTCCATCCTCTGAGCCTGTGTGACCTCGGTTTTCCTGTCTCTGCAGTGAGCCTTGTAGCAGTCCTTGCTGTCCTGGGCCTTGAGAAGGAGGTAGCAGCATTCTCCATCACGGGCTTTGCAGCAGCGCTTGGGACTTTGGAGCAAGCAGCAGATGCTTCCCCCGCCTCTCCTCCTGTTGTCCCTTTTGTTTATCATCATCTTTTTGTTGTTGTTCTTTATTACTAATGAGGAATCAGATAGGAGAGGATATCTAAAATGGCGCCTCTTCTGTGCTCGCAGCAGCTTAGTTAAACCTGAGTGGAGTTGAGACTTTTCTACCGGGCAGGGCGTGGGGGGTGCCGTTGCAGGGGCACAGGGGTGGGGGAGCGGGCCGTTGCTGGCGAGCACACGGCAGAGGCCCGAGGCCAGGCGACGCAGAAGCACATAGAACACAGGACACAGGACACAGAAGCTGCTGGAGGGTGCAGGGCCTGTTTTCAGGATGGTGAAAATGTTCTCCGTGGACCGGCCTGTGGTCGCCCAACTCTGTGAACACGTTGAAAGTCTCTGACTTTTGTACTTTAAATGGGTACATCGTATGAGGTGTGAATTTTATCTCAATAAAGCTACTATTTAAAAATGGTGTTAAAGAAGTAAGGAGGTTAAGAGTGGTTGATCTCTCCGGTTAGGGTTGCTGATCATCTTTATTTTTCCATTACACTACACTTTTCACTTTTTAAGGTATTTCCAGCAGAAGTACATTTATTGCCTTTAAAATGAGAAAACAGCCATCAATTTTTAAAAAGATTTATTTGTTTATTGGCTGTGGTGAGTCCCTGTTGCAGCATGCAGGTTTTCTCCAGTTGCAGCGAGCAGGGGCGACTCTTTGTTGTGGTAGGCGGGCTTCTCAGTGCGGTGGCTTTTCTTGTTCTGGAGCACAGGCTCCAGGCACGTGGGCTTCAGTAGTTGCAGCTCATGGGCTCCGGAGTGCAGGCTCAGTAGTTGTGAGGCACGGTCACAATGTAATGGATCAAACTGGTGTCCATTACATTGCAGGGTGGATTCTTAACCACTGAACCACCAAGAAGCCCCAAACATCATTTTTTTAAAAATCATGTTATTGTATCTGCCAAGACCTATGATAGACATAAAATAGTAGCAGAGTTCACCAGTGCAGGTGACCTGAAAGAACTGAGGTCTTGGGCCGAACTCAGCTGGAACCAGCCCTGCACCAGCACCGACCGTGACCCTCACGGCAGGGCTTTGAGACTGACGCTTGTCTGACCCCAGGCCTGCAGCAGCTCAGGTGTGGCAACTTCAGAAATCACAGGGGTCGCGACTGGGCGGGGTAGGGGTGTGTGTGTGGACTGCTTGTCAGTGGGAACCGATAATAAAAACACACATGTAGAGCTCTGCACGTCTCTGGCCTTCATCATGCTCAAATGTAACAAGGAAGTATGTTTCCCGAGGACCCATTGTGTGCAGCTGTGGCACTGAAAATTGGTGATGCAGAGATCACCTGGGGTGGCTATTGGTCTGGCCCTTGTGAATCATACGCTGCCTCCTGGTGGTCCCAGGAGACCAATTTTGCGGTTAGAATTCTGCTTTTTACAGTGAGGGCTGGTTCTGACTCCTGAGAGGATTATTGTGCCCCCCTACCCCCGCACCCCCCTCCCCTAACTTACATTTGCTTTGGAGATGCAGAATTTTTGTGAAGGTAGAAAGATAGCTGTGCGTGAGGCAGCGGGTCTATAAATGTTTTGAGCTCTGATGTTGAAGAAATTATTCACGAACCCAGGATGTCATAGGTTTTTCTGAAGATGACCTCTGTGGGTCTGGGAAGAGGAGTCTGGGGGAAGTTGACCCGCTTCTCCGTTGTTGACTTTCAGATTCCCAAGCCCTGACTGAGAGCTCCCTGCCAGTGCCTTTCAAACAGTGCCCGACAGGCTTAAGAAGTGGCTTCAAAGCCACTTGCCAGAGGTCCTCAGCAAGCCAGCCATCTCGCTGACCACCTGCAGGGGCTTTATCGTTCCTCAAGTGTCTTTGATAAGAAGTTACTCACATTTAGGAAGCCACACCTTTATTCTGCTAGTGAATTTCCACCCCAAAAGCATTTCTAAAGACTTCCTCACCTGTGAATTTGCTGAGTAGAACCAGCTTTCTGAGTCTGGCCGTGCCTGCACAGCGTGGAAGGGAGGGAGGCTCAGCAGAAGCTCCCAGGGTAGCCCCACCATGTCCCCACTCACTCTTCTCCCCTCTCTGCCTGTGCCCTCTCCCCTTTCACTGGAGCCCTGATCTCTGCCTCTTCCTGACCTTCCAGAATTTCCCAGTGGTGATTTGAATTTTATTTACCTAAAATCAAGTTTTGTGGCTCAGCTGGTAAAGAATCCACCTACAGTGCGGTAGAGACCTGGGTTCGATCCCTGGGTTGGGAAGATCCTCTGGAGAAGGGAAAGGCTACCCACTCCAGTATTCTGGCCTAGAGAATTCCATGGACTTTATAGTCCACGGGGTCGCGAAGAGTTGGACACGACTGAGTGACATTCACTTTCACTTTTCATCAAGTTTTCATGATATACTGCTGTGGAGTGGTGCTGGAGTGACTGCGACCACCTGGATGTTGCTGCAGAAACACACACTGGCTTCCCGTGGAGTGAACCTCAGGTCTAGAGCGTGTCTCCCATCCTGTGTGTGTGTGCACAGTGGCTCAGTCATGTCCGACTCTTTGTGACCCCATGGACTGTAGCCCGCCAGGCTCCTCTGTCCATGGGGTTCTCCAGATAAGAATACTGAAGTGCGTGCCATTTCCTACTCCAGGGCATCTTCCTGACCCGAGGATCAAACCTGTGTCTCTTTGTGTTTCCTGCATTGGCCCCTACTGCGCCACCTGGGAAGATGCATACTGCCGTAAGACCCCGAAAAAGACTAAAACCTCGAGTCATTTGTTGTGCACAATAGAGTGTCCTTTTGCCTTAGTTGATGTTTTTTCATACTTGCTGAATTAGGGCCATGCTTTTCACTAGCACCAATGCCTCCCGAGTCTGAAACCTCCAGCAGGGTTTGCCCAATGGATAAACAGTGATTCAAATAGTGTCAGAGACACAATTTGAATGAATACGATTTTGGAATTGAACCCTGTGAGGTTTTAGTCTTTCTTGGCATTTTACCAGTTTGAGGACATCAGGTATGTATGAAGTCCATTTTTGTTTTTGCATGCTGTGAGTGTATGTGAACAAAACCCTAATCTTTATGGTTGGGGGAGAATTCTGGAACCTGACCCTGGTCCTCAGAATTCCCATTATGCTTCCAGAAACCATTGTCTACTACTTAAGTCACTTCCCAGGAACACAACTCAGTAAATAGTGTGAGCCAGCCCCACGTCTCAGTTCTGCAGATCCATCAGTGAAGGGAACAGACGCTCTGCCTGTCCCTGCTTTTGTGGACCACACATGTAGGATGAGGGCATCAAAAGGTGGACACGCATCTTAGGGAAATACGTGGTGTGTCAGAGAAGATTCAGCCAGGGGGCCGGGCTTTGGGGGAGCTGCAGGGTGAGGGCAACAAAGAGGCTTAGAGGGGGTGGTTGCTGCGGGAAATAAGGCCGCCAAGGAAATCCTTGCTCTGTTGGGTCTTCCCTGTCAGGGAGACCCTCAGCAGATGTGTCCAGTGCAGTTTCTTTACCAGGAAGGAACGGTCTGTGAGTGCTCCCAGGCAAATAACTCGCAAAGTTGGCATTGGCGGGAGGTTGTGCAATCAGGCTTGCTGGCCGAGTCCCAGGCCGCCGGTCTGAAGGGCCCACGACTGTGCGCTCATTCCCGTGCCATCCAAAAATATTTTGTGACCTTGCTGGTTGGCAATTTTTTAAATGTTATTTTAAATCTCCAAAAAAGGGAAACATCAAAGTGCAGGCTGTCCACGGCTGCCCTTCTCGATACACACAAACAGCTGCACAATACAATCACCCATTGTGGCGCCCGATGCCAGCCGTTATAAATAGACCCGCGGCCCCACGTGAAACGCTCCCGAGGAAGGGCAAGTGCTCTCTTGATGAATGTGAGCCGCTGTTTCCATCGAAAGCCCTTCTCAGACATCAATATTATTTTATGTTTGACTGACTGAACTACAAGGACAGCAACTGTGTTTCTGCATAAGCCCTACGTTGTTTAACTCTTTCCAGTCCTCATATCACTGTGCTGTGTGTGGTGTGATTCATGGCTGGGAATGCCCAGCTGTTAAATATCGTGTTCATTCCCACATTTTCACCCTTATCCTAGGAAGTTTTTATTGTAGTTGTAACATGTCAGAATGTCTAAAACTGGCTGTCAGTAATCTAGAAATCAGTTTGTCTCTTAAGAAAAAATAAATACAGCATACACTTCTGACAGTCTCCACTCTTCCAGAGCAGATTAAGAGCAGCTCATAAAGAGTCATAAAGAAATAGTGCTTATGTGGTGTGTGGCATAAGGTACTATGTCATAGTCACTTAGCTGAGATATGAATATGTCAAATGATTTACCTTAATTACATAAATATGTTAAGTGAGATTTTAGTATTGTTTACAAAGCCATTTTACATATTCTTGGAGTCATATATTCAGTCCCCAGGGCTGCTACAATAAAGTGCCACTTGTACAGTGCTGGAGGCCAGAAGTCCAGAGTCAGGGCCTAGGCAGTTGGTTCCTTCTGGAGATTCAGGAGAACCCATCCCAGGCGGGGCACCTGGCTCCTGGGCCACTGACCATTCTGGGTGCTCCCCGGTGGTACACGCAGCGTTCTCCATCTTCACACGGCTTACTCTGGGTCTCCGTGTGTTCTCTTCTATCTCTTGCAAGGACGCTCATCAGAGTTAGGGCCCATCTTAATCCAGTGTGATTTCACCTTGAACCTTATGTGATTACTTATAATCACATCTGCAAACACTTTGTTTTCAAATAAGCCCATATCCTGAGGTTCTGGTGGACATGAATCAGACATGAATCAGGGGGGACACTTTTCAGTCCACTACAGGGAGCTTGCATTCAACATGCATTGTTTGAGCACCCACTATTTGAGCATTTACAAGAGACCCTAAATGCGGGGCGGGGTTCAGAGATATGGGACATAGCCTTTTTCTTAGGGGTTTGTGATGTCCTAGTCTCTACTCTCGGAGAAGGCAATGGCAACCCACTCCAGTTACTTTTGCCTGGAAAATCCCATGGACGGAGGAGCCTGGTGGGCTGCAGTCGATGGGGTTGCTAGAGTCGGACACGACTGAGCGACTTCACTTTCACTTTTCACTTTCATGCATTGGAGAGGGAAATGGCAACCCACTCCAGTGTTCTTGCCTGGAGAATCCCAGGGACGGGGAAGCCTGGTGGGCTGCCGTCTATGGGGTCGCACAGAGTCGGACACGACTGAAGCGACTTAGCAGCAGCAGTCTCCACTCTTGGCATCGATGATCAAATGTCATTGATTAGCATTTTCAGTTAGAAGGGCACCACTGACATGCATTTTTGTCCAGTGGGTCAGCCTGAGTGGCTGTCTTAAGAGCTGTGCCTGGTGGCTGTGACCAGAACTGCATGGTTGGGGTCTCTGGGGTCCACTGAAGCCCTTAGCCCAGATTCCCTAAATGTTAATGTTCTGCCACATTTGTCTCTCTCCAAACCACATATACACATTCTTTTTTTTTCCTCTCTGACCCATTTGGGAACAGATTGCAGACAAGAGTCCCTAGAGTCCCTAAACACTTCCTTGTGTACTTTTTTTCTTTTTATTTATTTATGGCTGCTCTGGGTCTTCGCTGCTGCACACAGGCTTTCTCCAGTTGCGACAAGTGAGGGCTGCTCTCTAGTTGTGGTGTGCGGGTTTCTCATTGTGTTGGCTTCTGTTGTTGTGGAACATGGGCTCTAGGGTGCATGGGCTTCAGGAGTTGCGGCCTATGGGCTTAGTTGCCCCAAGGTATGTGGGATCTTCCCAGACTAGGGATCTAACCCATGTCCCCTGTGTGGGCAGGTGGATTCTTAACATCTGGACCACCAGGGAAGTCCCTTCCCTGTGTGTTTCTTAAAAACAAGGACACATCATGTGCAGTTACCATACACCCACCAAGTCAGGAAATGCGCAGTCACCATACCCTTCACAGCCCCCCTTCACATCTTGTCACTTGTCCAGTCATTTCCTTTACAGGCCCAGGAGCCAGTCTAAGCTCATACATTACATCACCTGTCATGGCTCTTCAGTCACCTTCAATCTGAAACAGTTCCTTGTCTCTGTTCCATGACCTTGACATTTTTGAAGAGAACAGGCCGGTTGCTTTGGCAGAATGTCCCTCAGTTTGGTTTTGTCTGTGTTCCCTCGTGATGGAATTCAGGTTGTACCTTTTTGGCAGGACTGCAGAAGTGGGGCTGTGTCCTCCTGACTGTGTCAATGGAAGCGCACACAATTTTGACTTGTCCCATCTCCACAGATGTTAGTTAGGAGTTATCATTGGTTGAGAAGGTGTCTGCCAGGTTTCTTTGCTACAGAATTAATTAGCATTTTGTAATTATTGAATAACTACTTGATGAGAAATATTTTGAGGCTGTGTAAGGCTGTGAGACTGTCTTTCATTCAGCTTTTATCCACTAGCTTCCTTTGATGACTCTTACCTGAATCAATTGGTGCAACGGTGGCTGAATGGCAATTTTCTAATCTCATGGTTTATCTTGCATTTGTTGGTTGATGTCCCTCTGTAAGGTGAAGCCTTATTCCTTCTTCACTCCCTCTCTTTCCAGTAGCAGACTCGTAGATCTTACTTTATTCATTGGGTTATAATCCATTTCTGTCACTGTCTACTCTGACGTTGCGATTGTCCCGGATTTGGCCAGTGGGAGCCACTGTGTCCTTTTGACATGTCTACATCATTCCTGGAGTGTACATCCTTCCTCTTCTGGCACAACACACTCAGGTGGATCCTGGTCTTTCTTTTCCCCAGCCTTGGAATCAGTCATTTCTCCAATAAGCTCTGGTTCCTTTGAGAAGAAAATAGTTTTCGGAAACCAAGTTCTGAGTGCTATGTATGTGCATTGCTACTGGGACAGTATCAGGGGGTGGGAGGGGGGCTTCCCTAGTGCCTCAGCAGTAAAGAATCCACTTGCCAGTGCCGGAGATATGGGAGATACAGGTTTGATCCCTAGGTTGGAAAGATCCCCTGGAGGAGGAAATGGCAATCCACTCTAGAATTCTTGCCTGGGAAATCCCATAGACAGAGGAACCTGGTGGGCTACAGTCCATGGGGTTGCAAAGAGTTGGACATGACTGAGCAACTAACACACACACACACACATTATGGCAACTAAGCCTTTTCATTGGATATAATCAGGAAACTTGTGCATGTGTATACTCCCCTCCAAACATGTGCATAAGGATGTACACACTGTACACGCATGTGTGCACACATACATTTGCAGTTCTTTATCTACTGAGGTAGCTGTAAGAGCCGCAGTGTTCATACCACAATTACAGTTCAGGTCACATGGTTCATCTCCTCTTTCCCCATTTCCCTGGTCCTCCCTCTCTTCTCATCATCTGTGATACATTTGTTTGATCAGTCCCTCATATATAACCCGTCTTATAGACAGGGTCATCTAGACCTTGGCACTTACTCCCTAGCCCAGGACCCACCTGTCCCTCCAGTACTGAGCAGACTCCTCCAAGCTGTGCCAGCAAGCAGTACATATACTTTTAAAAAGTCTAACTCTTGCCTGCATATACTTTTAAGTCTAACTCTTGCCTGAAAAAGACATTGTTAGTCTAGGGACGTTCTTTATAGTGGTTCCCTGAACAGAACATTTCTAGCATAAGGTCAGCAAAAGGTGTTTATTGGTATTTGTGTCTTGTGCCTAGTCGCTCAGTCATGTCTGACTCTTTGTGATCCCTTGGACTGTAGCCTGCCAGGCTCCTCTGTCCATGGATTCTTCAGGCAAGAATACTGGAGTGGGTTGCCATGCCTTTTCCAGGGCATCTTCCAGACCCAGGGATCAAACCTGGGTCCTGCATTGTAGGCAGATTCTTTACTATCTGAGCCACCAGGGAAGCCCAGTCAAGCCCAAAGATGCTGACACTTGGGAGAATCAGGCTTGGCGCTGCTGATGAGGGGCCCGTGGAGATGACAGCACCCTGGCAGAGATGGGCTGAAGTATGGGCTGGGTTTCCTGGAGCATCAGAGGAAAATTCTGTCTGCACTCAGTTTAAGCACAGAAGTGGCTCAGAGAGTTACTGCAGAGATTCCAGTGACTGTATTTGAGGATGATCTGGCAGAAAATGTCCAGTGTTTTGTTAGCTGATATCCTTGAGCTTGGCTTGGGCCTGATAGGGTCAAGAACGCCTGGTGGTGCTCAACTCCAGCGGAGTGCCTGAGCCTGGCTGAGTGGTCAGCTGGGTGCTTGCCCTCAGCGGTGCCCTCATGGCAGGGAACGCCTGGAGCTGTATTTCCCTGGTCCCTTCCTGTGGCCCAGGTTTGGTTCTCCTCAACTGTGGGAGGTGGGGGAGCAGTCCCTGAGTAGGCCACGGCGTTGGGAGCAGACCCATGGTGGGTGGCACGCCGGCAGCGGCTGTCCCAGCTGCTCCCATCAGTAACACCTTGTGGTGAGTGGTGCCTCCTCCCGACCTTTGCTCCTCTGGTCCCCTCTTCCGTGTATTTGAACCTTTCTGATCTGGGATTACTGTTCCTTATCGGATTCATAGCTGACAAAGGCCCCTCGGTCGTTTCGAGTCCTGATGGCCCCGGGGAGTTTTTGGTTACTTGCTTGGGCTTCAAGTCATGCTCTGGAGACCAGGGGCTTCATTTGATGGGGACAGGGTTGGGTTTTATCCCGTGAGTGACTGGAAGCCCTGCCCACATGGCTCCTTGAGAGCCCCAGGGTTGTGAGTGGTCTGGGGGCTGGAGCGGCCCTGCTGGACGTGGAGGATGGCCGGTGGGAACGATGGGAAACCAGCGTCACCGAACACGCGCCCTGTGCAGGACACCAGGTCACACTCTGAAGGAGAGAGGGCGGTGAATGACGACACGTGTGCCTCGCTTCAGGGAATTCCTACTGTATCTCGAAAGGACAGAGGTGGGCCCTTGGAAGGCAGGGATTGGGCCGTGGCCACGGCCCTGTGGCTCCCATTTTGGTCTCCTCTGCAAGTGGGGCGAGGTGCCAGCCTGAGCTGGGCTTGAAGGTATGCTGACGTCTCTTTCACCTTTTCAGATCATGGAAGGTAGTGTTGTGTTATTCTGAGGTAGGTTTTAATGGTTCCGTTTTCATAGTAAACTCCATCCTGGCATTGTACCACCATTTGTTGAAAAGAGAGAAGTTGCATAAGCTACAGCAGGGCGAGAACATGACAGAAAGATGAACTGCTGTGTGTCTCAGTAAGTGTGCATAACTCACTGAGGACAGTTCTTCAGCGTCAAACAAAGAGGTAATTGAGATTTGAACAATGTGCAGTCACTCTCCTTTAATAGAGACTTCATTCTAGTCTTATTAGTGTTATCTCCTTTTAAAATGGCAGTGCAAATACAACTTTAAAGGAGTATTTTTTTATTAATTAAATCTCTTTTTATGTCTGTCTGACAGTTTCTGATCGTCACGCGTTTCCTTTTCCCTGAAAAATGGCAGGGAATAAAAACCCACGTAAAGATCTCTGCTTGGCGTACTTCCCAGCCTCAGACCTGATTCCGCCCGGGAGGAGCTTGGTGGAGAACTGAGTCCTCCCTTGGGGCCGAGGAGAGGACGGCCTTACAGGTCCAAGTAGGTCAGGGTGGGGCGGAGGAGCACAGAAGTACGACTTGAGAGCCGCTGCTGCCACGAGGCCCCCTTGTCACCCAGTGAGTGATCCAGGGGGAGGTTAGATGGATCTGCAATTTAAACAATGGCAGACATACCAGGGGATGTGAGTTCATCCCAGAACCAAGGTCTGTTTCTCCTGTATTCTGAGCGTACACTGTATGGTTTTCAGACACTGTCAGCAAAGTCTGTGGGTAGCCCTGGACCCATCTCCCACCCCACTGATCAGGGAAGCAGGCCGTCTGCCAGTCCTGGAACCTGCGTGTGTGCAGTGTTGAAAGCTAAGAATGAAAGATGTCCAAATGCTATTTATGTTTAAAGAAGTGTGTGTTGGAGGGGGTAGGACTGTGGTTACCTGGCTCCTCTCACACGGAAACTCTCCTGCCCAGAGCAACTTCTCAGTTTCTCGCAGGCAAAGCTGTAAAGACCTGTGATTGTACACACCCATGTCATCTCCCTTTCCATCCTGAGTGAACACCAGTGTCTCAGGGGCCACACAGAAGTGAGTTGCTTGCAAAGAAAGCCTCTTTGTCAATCCAGTTCCCCCTCCCCTCCACAAACAAAAACCCTGATGTTTTTACATAGTGACTTTGTAACAGATATATAAATCCCCTGGTCTTTAACTGGAGAGAAATACTACCTTGATAAGGAGACTAGTAAAGAATCTTGGTTTAAGACTATGTACACTGATGACTTGCTTGGAATTTTTAGAGACTCTTATTTTCTTTCCAGCTCTGCTGGAGAGAGTGAAGTCCTAGATTTAAGTGAAAGGGCACTAGAACAGTTAACTTCAACCCTTTTCCATGAAGTATAGGCATCAAACATGGCCTTGGAAATAACCACTAGCGCTCTCCTTTAAAATTGATTCCTCCTGCACTGGTGGAAACATTGTTGGTTTCTCCCTTTGTATCATTAGTGCTTAAAATACACATGCACTGTGAACACACACAAGCAACAAAGTTGCCTGGCTGATACAATTTTGTCCTTATTTACAAAGCTAATATAAACAATGTAGCGATGCTCACACATGATTCCCCACAAAGTATATCTATTAACATAACCATGGGAAATACAGGAAAACCTGTGTGCTTTGGTTCAGGTTTTTGGCCACCTCAAGCGAAGAGTTGACTCATTGGAAAAAACCCTGATGCTGGGAGGGATTGGGGGCAGGAGGAGAAGGGGACGACAGAGGATGAGATGGCTGGATGGCATCACCCACTCTATGGACGTGAGTTTGGGTAAACTCCAGGAGTTGGTGATGGACAGGGAGGCCTGGTGTGCTGCAATTCATGGGGTCGCAAAGAGTCGGACACGACTGAGCGACTGAACTGAAACCCTGCCGCTTACTACTAAGGTGACCTTGGACAGTTACCTAAAGCTTAGCCTCAGTTCATCATCAAATTGTTTGGCTCTTCCTTAAATAAAAGAGTACAAACTGCTTATTCTTTTTTTTTAAAATTTATTTGGCTGCACCAGGTCTTAGTTGCGGCACGTGGGATCTCTTTTTGGTTGTGGTATGTGGGATCTAGTTCCCTGACCAGGGACTGAACCTGGGCCCCCTGCATTGGGAACATGGAGTCTTAGCCACTGGACCCCTAGAGAAGTCCCCAAACTGCTTCTTACTTAGGCTTTGATGTTTTCTCAGTAACCATTTTATTTTGGTTTTATTTTTGTTCTCAGCTTCCCCTCAAATATTGTCAAAGGGTCTAAAAGATGGAACTGGGCTCTTCAATTCAGGGCTCTGTTCAGAGTCACTTATAAAGATTTATAATTTGTATTTGTGCCCATAAATTAAGAAGATTGTATTAATTTATAGGAGTTTATTCTAACAAATGTTTATTGCGTGGTTGCTTCATGAACAATGCAGAGCCACCGCAGTGTCAGAGAATTTATAGTCGATTAGGGCATCTGGGAGCCAGTCACTGGAATGCTGGGGAGAGGAGTGTTTGTCTGGGGAGAGACAGATTGTTCCTGGGGTGACAGAGACGGGATGGAGAGTTCACCTGCCTGGCTGAAGGGCTGGAGTGGCCTCAGATGAGGTCCTGGAAGATTGGTAGGACTTAGATGCCCGCTCAATCTAGGGATTGTATTTAAATATATTAAGGTTCGGAAGTGACACTCTGCGTGCTTCACACAGATCAGCCTTCTAACCTGGGATCTGTGACTAGCCAGAGACAAAGCTGACTTCCATGAAAAACAGCTGCATACCTCTGTTTCCAGGATTAAATGCAGTATGTTTGTTGACATTGAGCTGTGCTGTTGCTGGTGGCTACATTGTGAACAGTTTGATAACATAGGTTTATGAAAAGTCCAAGTCTCTAAAACAGGTCTTACTATCCAGGAGCCTTGTTTTAGATTTCCTTTTGTCTTGGACAAAAAAGCCTGCATCAGATTATTAATTTTATTAGTTTTATAAATCCTTTTTAAAAAGATTTAGTAAAAGGTGTTTTGTAGTTCAGATGATTCTAGTTAAACTGTCTTTTTTTTTTTCCCCCCTTTAAGGGAGAAACTGAGGCCCGTAGAACCTCTGTGCCCTGCCCTAGGTCATACAGGTTTTTTAGCAACACTGTTAATGTGCTCCTTCTTACAATGAGCAGAAGTTCTAAGGGAAGAATCAAAGACTCCAAATTATCAGAAGAGAATGAGATTTTGATTTTGTTCCATTGGTACATTCCTTTTCTTATGATACTTTGTCTGTATATAAAATTATAAAGTAATCTAAAAATAGTGGGGAGGAGTCCTATATTTTTTCCTTTTTCTTTTTAAAAATGAATTCAGGGACTTCCCCAGCCATCCGGTGGTGAAGACTCCAAGCTTCTAATACAGCAGTGTGGATTTGATCTCATTGGGGAACTAAGATCCATAAGCTGTGTGGTATGGCCAAAAAATAAAAATAAAATGAATTCAGATAAATAAAAACAAAAGGAAATTTTAAACTTATGAATCATCATTAGCTTTGCCTTTACACACCATTTGCTTTTTTTGGTACTTGCACAGCAGTAAAATGATAGACTATGAAGATGGAGTTTGCTAGTACTTTGTGACATCAGAATTATATGCTGTTGCAGTCAAGTGTTCCTTGAGTCTGGCAATAATAATAATATCTAAAAATTTAGATAAGAGTCTAGCCATTTAGAAGAAAAAAAATCTGGATAGAAACATAGAGAATGGTAAGTAGAGGCAGCTCCCTTATTGGTGAGAGTGAGGTCCTCATGGAGCCCTCTGTCCTTGGAGAAGTATGACGACACTGCTGGTCTTTAATGCTCTGTATGTGATTTTGCTCTCTGAGCCTTTATTTTCTGCCTTATCTTACGTGGTCTTTTCCATCCTGACATTCTGGATGGATATTTACCTCCAGCTTAAACCTGGCCCTCGTGGTTAAGTACTGCCCCTGCCAACACCCCCCACCCGTCTCTATTGGAGGCAGGATTATTTTACCTATCTCATCGGAAAATCAAATGAGGTAATGGAAATGAAAAGTACTACACAGGTATAGTTATTAAAGACAATTCAATCAGCAGGTGAAAGGCTTGTTTTAATACTTTAACCTGGAATCAATATCTTACACTCAGTAGACACTCCTTAAATGTTTGCTTAATTGAATGTCATTTTAACGAGCAGTTCCTTTTCAAGGAAGGAACCAGGAATCTGACAGCGCCCAGCAACTTCACCAGGCGTTTGTCTTCAAAGCAGAGATACCCAGAGCAGGAAAGTATCACCTTGTAACTTCCCTGCTCCTGCCAAAGAGGCTTTCTTGGTTAAGAAAGAATGAAAAAAGAAAGAAAGCCTCAGCAATGAGACAACAGACCACCGTAGTCTGAGCTAAGTGCACCGCCTAACGTCCTGAACCTAGATTCTCTTTGGAGGAGAGGGTGAGCGTGGTTTTGGCTGTAAGAGGGATGGCTGTGTTACCTCAGGTGGAAGCCCAATTTTACCATTGACTTCATTAATTGTGGTTAAAAAGAGGTGCACGCTGGCACTTCCCATGTGGTCCAGTGGTTAGCACTCTGCACGTCCATTGCAGGGGGCACAGGTTCGATTCCTGGTCGGGAACTAACATCCTGAGTGCCACACAGCACACACACACACACACACACACACACACACACACACAGAATGTGTGTATGTGGGTGCTAAGCCGACAGGTGGACTGTAGTGGACTCGTGTCAGCTTGGCTAAGTTGGATCTCTGCGTATGCTGCTTGGGCCACAAGAGGCAATCTGCACAAGCTCTGGAAGGAAGAGGTGAAGCAGCGGCCACACTGTACTCACATCCACAGTCAGTGCAGGGCCTGGAGCGTGTGGTCCTGACCTGCTGGCTGCCCTGGTCGGCGGGGCAGGAGGTCCTCTGACACCCAGGCATCTTTGGTTGGTCCTCCCATCCGCACTCGTGATAACCAACTTTTCTGTGTCTTCATCCACACTGTTGACCGAACAGTAACATGACTTTCTAATAGGCGAGCATCAGGGGCACAGCTCTCTGTACTCTTTCAGGCTGCAGACTGCAGATATCCTCGTGTGATAGTAGCGGAAACAAATGTTTCCTGAGTGCTTACTATGTGCCAGGCATTTTCCATACATTATTTTAATCCTCACAACTGTCCTGTAAGCTTGCAACCTTTATTGCTCCAGTTTTACAAATGAGTAAACTAGAGCAAGAGTGTTAAACAACAGGTGGTTTTGAGGTGGGAGACCTGGTACCTAAAGCCAGAGCCTGATGCTAGAACCCGCGTTCTCAGATTTCAGAGTGTTGTGTGCCCCCCCAGAGCCCATTCCTTCACATGGGATGCTCTCGGCCGCATTCTCTGGGCGTGATGGTTTGGCCAGCTTTTTACCACATGCCTCCACTGCCTTCTTTCATGTGAAGATGGTCTTTGGTCAAAGCCTTATGTGATATATGTACCCGGCATGAGCCTCAGCCCTCTGAGTGTATTTACTCTTGTAATTCTCAGAACAACCCAGTCAGGTAGGTGGTATTATGTCCTTTCAGATGAAGACACAGAGGCATGAGTAGCTTAAGTCATTTGCTTGAGATGCCACAGGCTGCACGTAGAGAGTTCTGAACCCAAGCGGCTTGGCGCTGGAGTCTGTGAGCTGAAATGGAACACAGGTACTGTCGTCACTTGTTGGAAGTGACTTCACCGAAAGGCTGTGGAGGGTTCCTCCATCTGTGTGTGGAGAGGGTTTATCCTCAACATGGAATCATGCGGGTTTAGCTTTGCAGTTAATTCCTCTACTGACTAACTCGTTTGGAGTTAAATTCCAAGGCAGCTCTAAACAATAAACATTTTGTTTCTAGTTATCTTCATAGCACTGTCCGGAGAAGAGAATTAAGAACCAAAACCTATGGGAGCTTTAAATAGTTTTGCTAAGTTTTTATTTGCAATTTATGGGAAAATGACTTGCTGGGAAACAATTTTGTTTCATAATAAAAAAAAAAACCCACCATCTTGCAACACCTTTAATAAATCATCCTTCAGTGTAAGTTAGGTGTGTTTTCATAGCAACCAAATTGTGAGAACATTTGGCAGCAAAGAGGCAGTAATGCTATTATGATCGTGTAACCACGCCAGCAACTGCCACGCCAGATGCGGCTACGCGGTGAGGCCTGCAGAGTGTGGTGGCAGAGGCCGTGGAGCTGGAGCTGAGCGACTGAGCTGGTCTCTCTTCGTCCAGCTCGATTATAATTGCTTTTCTCACACTGCAGACACAGCTCTACTCTGCTCAGTCTCTTTGTTCTTTCGTAAAACCACAGCTTTGTGAAAATCATGAAACAACACAGCTACAGAAGACTGCGTAAGATACACCTACGACCTGATTAAAATGCCCACCGTATGTTTCTTGACCAAGTTACAAAAGAGAGCTCTGCCACTGCCCATGTTTCCCCAACCTCTCTCGTCCTGCCAGAGATAACTATGGTGTTGCCCTCTCCCGGGGCCACTTCTTTTTTTGTGGTTTTCTTAACCAAGTGTGTGTGTGTGCTAAGTCGCTTCAGTTGTGTCCAGCTCTTTGTGACCGTATGCACTATAGCCCACCAGCCTCCTCTGTCCATGGGATTTCCCAGGCAAGAATAGCAGAATTCCAGAATTTCCCATTTTCTCCTCCAGGGGATTTTCCTCACCCAGGGATCGAACCCAGGTCTCTTACGTCTCCTGCATTGGCAGGTGGATTCTTTACCACTAAGGCCATCTGGGAAGCCCTTTCTTACCCAGAGTGCCTCCTTAAACACCTGGATTAGGTTGTTTGGTTTTGCCAGATTTTTGGTTGCCTTTTGCTTTCCCCCCCCAATTTTTATTTTGAAAAATTTCAGACCCACAGAGAAGTTGAAAGATTAGTGTGGTGAACACTAGTTTGCCCTTCTCCTGGATTCACCAACTCAACATTTTACCAAATTTGTTTTCTTTTGCTCTATAAATGTATGTATGTATATATTTATGCAAACACGTATATCTGTATGTCCTTTATATATGTGTATATACACACGCTCTTTATATGTATCTATGTGTGTATGTGTATATCTCCTCTTTATTCTTTCCTGAGCCACTGAACCATTGGAGAATAAGTTTCAGTCATTATGACCCTGCCCCCTTAAATTCCTTAGCATGTGTCTCCTAAGGACGAGGACTTTCTCCTGCATAGAAAGACTCATCACATCAAGAAGTGCTCCAGGCAGATGTGTTGTTCACTGTCAGTTGTCCCCAGTTGTCCTGTGGTAGCTTTCAGAGCTTTTCTTACTTCCATCCAGGGTCCAGTCAGGGATTGGACTGTTCGTTGCATTAGTTCCACATCTGTGTGGCCTCCTTTGACCCAGAACTATTTCCTAGCCTTTTTTGTCTCTAATGATATCAGCATTTTTGAAGATTTTGGATGCCTGTTTTTAAAAGCAAACTTCCACCTTGATGTATAATTTGCATAAGTAAAAATGCATGACTCGTAAGTGTACATTTGAAAAATTATCACAAAGTGGACCTGTCTCCACAACCAGCACCTGGAAGAGATGGAATGTACCAGCCCCCCTGAACCTCCCTTTGTGCGCCCCTCAGTACTGCTCACTCTTCCTTCTGCAGGGACCTCATCCTGACTTCTGGCTCCATCAACTGGTTTTGCCTGCGTTTGCATTTCATACAGACAGAATCTGCAGGATGTCCTCTTCTGGGGCTGCTCCGTCACTCCACATTATGCTTCCAGGGCTCATCCCTGTTGGACCATCCAGACGTTCATCGTGGTTGTTGTCTGTCCATCCTCACTGCTATGACGTGCTCTCTGGGTCTGCACTGCCATCTCTGTCTGTCCTGTTGATGGACGTGTGGATGGTCCATCCTGATTCCTGCTGAACTTCTGCAGACACGTCTGTGCTGTGTCCTGGAGACACTTGCATGCACTTCTTTTGGGTAAATAGTCATCCAGGAGTGGGAGTCTTGCGTCATAGAATATGAGTATCTTCAACTTTAATAGACAGTTGACACCCAACTGCTAATTTACTGAATTTTTTCCTCCCACTAGTAGCTCCTGTTGCCCCATGTCTTCACGGGCACTGTCAGTCTGTCTGGCTTTAGCCACTCTGGTTGGTGTGTGGAGTTTCTGTTGGTAGCTTTAATCTGTGATTCCCTGATTTGGTTCGTGTTTCCCTGGTTGAGTGCCTTTTCTTACGTCAGCCAGCCATCTGGTTTTGTTCTTTTGTCAAGTGTGTACTTGAGTAGCTTGCCCGTTTTCCATGGAGTGGTCTGGTTTTGTTTGGTTTGGTTTTCATATTGATTTTTAGAAGCTCTTTATATTCAGGCTACTTGTCCTTTGTCAGTGATATGTGAGACGAATGCTTTCTCCCACTATGGTCTTGCCTTTTACTATGAAATTGCCATTTTTAGAGATCACAGTGATCAAATTCTGGCAATTTCACGTGGTTCAATCTAGTATGAATTTAAAGAAAATATTTATTTGGCTGTGCTGGGTCTTAGTTGTGGCACACAAGATCTTTGTTGTAGTACTTGGGCTCAGTAGTTAAGGTGCACAGGCTCAGTGGCCCCGTGGCATTTGGGATTGTATTTTTCCACTACTAAAAATCGAAAGTATGTCTCCTGTATTGCAAGGTGGATTCCTTTTTTTTAATTAATTAATTTTTTAATTGAAGGATAATTGCTTTATAGAACGCAAGGTGGATTCTTAACCACGGGACCACCAGAGAAGTCCCAGCTCATGGTGTTAGTGTGCATTTCCTAAGCAGCTAATGATATTCAGTAGCTTTCCACGTGCATAGTTACCAGCCTAGAACACTGAGGGTGGCTGTAAAGGAGGCAAGAGATATCCACTCAGAGGTTAGCACTGTTCTTGAAAAGGCCGTCCTTGTCCCATGCTCTACAGTGTTGCTTTTGTCATAAATTGTGTCCGTATGTGTGAGTCTGTTTCTGAACACTTTGCCCTTTCATCTATCAATATTTGTCTGCCCCTGTGTTGATACTCTGCTTAACTGATGTAGCTTTTTAAGACCTGTTGGACTCCTGTAAAACGAGCCTTCCCCCTTGTTTTCCTTCAGGTCATGTTGTAGAAATGGAATCATCTAGTATATGATCTTCTGTAACTGTCTTCTTTCATTTAGCATAAGATTCAAGGTTCACCCATGGTGTAGCATGGATCAACACTCCATTCCTTTTTGTGGCTGAATATTTTATTGTGTGTCTAGACCATCAGTTGATGGGCTTTTGGGTTGTTTCCACTTGGGGCTTTTATGAAGAATGCTGCTCTGATATTAGTACGCGAGTGTTTGTGTGGACATGTGTGTCATTTCTCTTGGGTTGATACCTAGGTGTGGAATCACTGGGAGCTCCAATATTTAGCATTTTGAAGAACTGCTGGCATGTTTTCCACAGCAGCTGCCCCATTTTAGTTTCCCACCAGCAGTGTATGAAGACTGCAGTTTCTCTTCATCCCTGCCAGCACTTGTTATTGCCTGTCTTTTAAATTATAGTCATCCTAATGGGTGTGACGTGATAGCTCATTGTGGTTCTGATTTGTGTTTTCCTGATGGCTAATGATGTTGAGCATCTTTTTACGTGCTTTACTGGTCATTTGTATATCTTCTTTGGAGAAATGTTTATTCAGACCCTTTGGCCTTTACAGAAAATAGATTATTTGTTGTTTCACCGTTGACTATGAGAGTCCTTTGCACACATCACCTCCGGTCATCCACAACCCATCATACTAGTCCCCTCTCCAGTCGTCTCTTACTCTACCTTCAAATAGGCTTCAGGTTGTCAGTTGGTGAATTAGCATGTCAACTCATCTGTTCACTCTTTCGTTTCTGTATTTATTCATCAGGTACTTAAGTGCATCACCCGTGCCTTTGCCCTTTGTTTGCCCTCGAGGGCTGTCCTGAAAGAGCCAGCCCCCGCTGCCGTTTGTCTGGCTGGTAGCACTGTCACCTTCGTGACTCCGGGTACCCATGCTTGAGACCATGTATGCCAGCCTGAACCCGACATGACATCCTCACAGCCACAGCCAAACCTTGAGAGTCCTGCACCCACTCCCACTCCTTCCCAAAAAGCCTACAAAAGGTTATGTCTACTTGGTTCTTCTTCCTTTTACAGAAGACGTTTGCCTCCTCCTGGTAATTCCCCAGCCCCTTCACTTGAGTTATGGGTTCTGTCTTCTCTCCCCTTTTCAGCAGCATTGCTCCTTGAGCTGCCTTCCTTTCCCCGCACCTTTAACCTCCCTACTCTCCTGGACCACCCCGTCAGCCAGAGCTTTCTTGAGTGCCTCCGCCCTGCACAGATCCCCGCCAGAACGCCACATCACCCAAGTTCTCTGCCACACGTCATGACCACACTTCTCTGAAGGATTGACATGTGCTTTCCCCACTCAGCCCACCTAGTCTAACCACTCAGGTGCATCCCTGCTTGGCATGCTGCTACCAGTCTCCATGCTGCCCACCCCAGGATGGCTTTTCATCACTCATCTCACACGCTGGTAAACTAATGCTCAAAATTCTCCAAGCCAGGCTTCAGCAATATGTGAACCGTGAACTTCCAGATGTTCAAGCTGGTTTTAGAAAAGGCAGAGGAACCAGAGATCAAATTGCCAACATCCACTGGATCATCAAAAAAGCAAGAGAATTCCAGAAAAACATCTATTTCTGCTTTATTGGCTATGCCAAAGCCTTTGACTGTGTGGATCACAATAAACTGTGGGAAATTCTGAAAGAGATGGGAATACCAGACCACCTGACCTGCCTCTTGAGAAACCTATGTGCAGGTCAGGAAGCAACAGTTAGAGCTGGACATGGAACAACAGTTCCAAATAGGTTCCAAATAGGAAAAGGAGTACGTCAAGGCTGTATATTGTCACCCTGCTTATTTAACTTATATGCAGAGTACATCATGAGAAACAGTGGGCTGGAAGAAGCACAAGCTGGAATCAAGATTGCCGGGAGAAATATCAATAACCTCAGATATGCAGATGATACCACCCTTATGGCAGAAAGTGAAGAGGAACTCAAAAGCCTCTTGATGAAAGTGAAAGTGGAGACTGAAAAAGTTGACTTAAAGCTCAGCATTCAGAAAACTAAGATTATGGCATCTGGTCCCGTCACTTCATGGCAAATAGATGGGGAAACAGTGAAAACAGTGTCAGACTTTATTTTTGGGGGCTCCAAAATCACTGTTAATGGTGACTGCAGCCATGAAATTAAAAGACACTTACTCCTTGGAAGGAAAGTTATGACCAACCTAGATAGCATATTGAAAAGCAGAGATATT
>NW_011494716.1:1489019-1489456 GCF_000754665.1 Bison bison bison | reverse complement strand
ATCACCCAAGTTCTCTGCCACACGTCATGACCACACTTCTCTGAAGGATTGACATGTGCTTTCCCCACTCAGCCCACCTAGTCTAACCACTCAGGTGCATCCCTGCTTGGCATGCTGCTACCAGTCTCCATGCTGCCCACCCCAGGATGGCTTTTCATCACTCATCTCACACGCTGGTAAACTAATGCTCAAAATTCTCCAAGCCAGGCTTCAGCAATATGTGAACCGTGAACTTCCAGATGTTCAAGCTGGTTTTAGAAAAGGCAGAGGAACCAGAGATCAAATTGCCAACATCCACTGGATCATCGAAAAAGCAAGAGAGTTCCAGAAAAACATCTATTTCTGCTTTATTGGCTATGCCAAAGCCTTTGACTGTGTGGATCACAATAAACTGTGGGAAATTCTGAAAGAGATGGGAATACCAGACCACCTGACCT